>NW_027551571.1:8204059-8244580 GCF_008692635.1 Crocuta crocuta | reverse complement strand
AATCCTGAAAAAAACCATCGCTAGCAAATGCAACTAAAATCCACATCAATGGGTATAAGCAGAATACTTATACAAGAAGTATATACAATGGGTATACTTCTTTTTTCTGGTATCGTGGGAATATCTTGGTAACAAAATTATGAGTTACTGTTTACTGAGCACCCAAAATGTATTAGTTTCTTACTAGATGTTTTAGACAGAACTCCAAAAGGCTGATATGATTGCCTTCAATTTTTACTTGTTTTAAACATGAGGATTAGACAGCGATATAACCTTTCCAGAGTCACACTCAATAAAAAGTACCAGAGCCGCGGTGGGGACTCAGGACTATATTACCCCTCACAGTGCAATGGAAGGGGTAGAGCTCAGGCTTCTAGTACATATGGATTTGAATTGGGCTTCCCATACAGCGAGTTCTCCCGAGTATGGTCACTGAAAATTGGATGACCCAACTTGCAGACAGGTAGCATTACCAGGCCATTTCTAGCAGGACAGCTTGGGAGGGACAAACAAGACTCACCTGCTTTCTGGAATGCCCTTTTTCCCCCAGAGCACCGAGGGCCAAGAAGCTCGTGACACTTTTCACGGGGCTTTCTGGATCCCTGATGTAAATCAGCAACTCCCAAAGATGATTGTTGAATTTGGAGCTTAAATTTACATAATGATCATCATTAATGGGCTTTGCACTCCCACAGCGTTCTCCCTCTTCAAAGTGCTCTGTGAACATTAACTAATTAATCTGGGCTACAAATTGTGCCAAGGCCCAGAGGGCTTACACTACTCAGATCTAGGATGGTCTCTCTGTCAACGGCGGTGATTACAGAAAGCACTGAGCTCTCTTTGACTTGGTACCCAGCGGTGGAGCCCATCACCACAGTGCCAATAGATCCACCACAGGCCCTGTCCAGGCCTGCTCCTATGGCTGGGTCTGCACTTGGGGCTACAAGAAAAAGGAAGCCAGAGGCCTTACAGAAGCAGGTGGCCCACTGGTAGTCAGCAAAGACATGGCTTACAATAGAAAAATATAGCTAGCTACACATCAATTTATTCATTCAAATGAGTTACATTCAAACACCCATTTCACAGATGAAGAAACAGACTCAGAGGGTTAAAGTGACCAATTCAAGTGCAGTCATGCTATGGGGAAGAGAATAATTTCCTAAGTCCACAGCAATATATTTTGCCAAGTAAACTAACAGATTATGTATGTAACCCACAATGTGACATGCAGGTGAGGAATGAGAAGTAGAAATAACGGATCTAGAGAATTTAGAGGCAAGAGATAAAATTTATTTTCTGTAGGTGAGGAAGACTTGCTTGGAGACCAAGTTTGTGTTGGGCCTTCATCACTTATTTATTGTGACAATTGTATTAAGTTTTTCTCAGGAATGGATGTTGGACTTTGTCAAAAGTTTCTTCTGCATCTATTTACATGGTTTTTTTTTTTTTTTAGTCCGTTAATAAATGAGTGTCTCCAAAGTTCATGTGTGGAAACCTCAATGCCCAATGTGATGGTGTTAGATGNTCAAAAGTTTCTTCTGCATCTATTTACATGGTTTTTTTTTTTTTTTTTAGTCCGTTAATAAATGAGTGTCCCCAAAGTTCATGTGTGGAAACCTCAATGCCCAATGTGATGGTGTTAGATGGAGCCTTCAGAGATGATTAGGTCATGAGGGTGGAGTCCCCCAGGGATGAGATTGGTGCCCTTAGAGACAAAATCTCAGAGAATGTGCTTCCTTTCTCTCTGCTCTCCACCATGTGAAGATACAACATTGAGGACACCTCATTGAAGATACAAGATATGGAAACCAAGAGGAGGGTTCTCACCAGATACTGGACCTGCTGGAACCTTGACTTTCAACATCTTAGACTCCGAACTGTGTGAGATAAATTTTTACTGCTTAAGCCATCCAGTCAGTGGTGTTTTTGTTACAGCCGCCAAAATTGACTAAGCCAGTGAGCTACATTGGTTTTTCAATGTGACAACCACTTGATATTCCTGATAGATGCCAAGTGTGCTGTATTCCATTAAAGAAAATTTTGCTAAGAATTGTGCACCAATCTTTATGAGAGGCATTGGGCTGTCTTAGTCTTCTCTTGCAAGTTCTTTGCCTGGTTTTGATGTCAGAGTAATGTCAGCCTCTTAGAATGAGTTGAAAATTATTCCCTTTTCTTCAATTTTCTGGAAGGCTTTTTGGTAGAATTATTATTAATTTTTCCATAAAAGTTTCATAGAATTAACTCGGGAGCTGAAGAGACATTTGTGGGATTGTTTTTCACTGTAAATTAATTTCTTGAATAATAGGGTTATTTGAATTATCCATTTCTTCTTAGATACTTTTGGCAATTTTCAGGATTTGGGGTTGGTTTTTTTTAGAAATTTATTCATTTCATCCAATTTGTTAAATTTATTTCAATAAAACTTTTCATAGTATTTCCTTTAAGTATATATGGAATGGTAAGTTTTTTGAAGAAAAAAGTAAAGAAGAACTTCTTGGTTCAGACAAATACTCTGAAACATCCTGGAGATTAGTATCTTTTTAAGTATCTGCATCTTTCAATAGCCTCATAATTCTCCTAGGAAGATGTTTTTAAAAATGAATCAAATTTATAAGATCCATGTTGAATTCAATTCAGTGAAGTTTCTAACACTCCTCATCTGCTTTTTAAATTTTAGTGTCTTCTTTGTTCACTTGTCTAATTATGAAGTATGAATCTCCATGGGATTTCAAAACCAAATACATATAGTAAAATATATGTTTTATTTCTCTAGACAGACTTGTAAAAACCACATCTTTAGAGACAATTTTAAGACATATCAATGGGAAAAATTAAGTACAAACAAACCAAACAAACATTTTCATACCTTAAATTCATTGATCCTAATGGAGTTTCATCCCAGACTCTCATTTGCTCCTATGTTCTGGTGCAGTAGTTTGGAAATTGAATAAGGAAAGTATGTATCAGGTGTTTGCTCGAATGGATTGTTTAATATTCATATTGATTACTTTGGTCGCATCGGTCAAATCTTCAGTCGAATATTTGCAATATCTCTGCATTTACACGTTGGTCAATTTGAAGGACACCACCACTCCTAGGGAGCAGGGGTGAGGAGTGAAGCACCCTTCATCTCTGGGACAGAATGCTTGGTTAGAACTAGACAAAAACAAGTTAGAAAACAGTGCTTTGAAATACATTCAGTTATCATTTGTACTTTCCGCTAAACCTCAGATTCAGTGATGTGCTAGTGCTGGCTTATTCCATCTTGCAAGGGTCAATTGTTAAGTGTTGGGGAACTCTGCAAATCGACTGTAATTATTAACGTTACGTGAATTTACAATAAAATTATATTCAAATTTAGGGTAATAAATATTCAAAACACGTCACTTCCTATTTTACTACATTTTATCTGTGCTTTTGAGATGGTTCGCCTCAATTTAACTGTATGTTGAAGATAACTAGTTAAGGTGGCTACCGAGAAACTCTTCCCAACTCAACCTTCGGTGACGTCACATTGGTAGATTGCAACGGACCCTGGACTGTGTACTTATGCTATGGCATTTGGCAAATGCCGTATTGTAAGTCTTCGTTTATTGTTTTGTTGATTCCCTAGACGTACGAAGATTATGGAGAAAAAGGTAATGCAGATTGCACTAAACTGAGTGCAATGCCTTTAGCTGAAACATGATGAATAAACATTGTGAGCATCGTAAGAAAATATTCTGCCAGCATTTGAAAACAATTACCCAATTCAGCAAAGAAGTTGCTCACATCATCGACAAATGAGTGAAGTTCAGACATAACTTCTTTTTTTTGTTTCCCTTTGATTTACTTGTTCAGATAAAGTATAAATGAACATTCATACTGGAACTGTACTTGTCTGTCGATTGAAAGCATATTTTTTTCTCTGGATACAGGCGTTTGGCAAAAGTCAACAAAACCATTCCATGAGAAGCAACCACCTATATGGAATTTGTGTATTGTGTATTTAGGTTTTATATTTCATTATTATTTATAAATTGTGTACTCTATATATATAATATCAGCAAAACTAGACATATATTTTTCAGCGAGCCAGGTGTTAAACATTTACCAGCTTACCACTTCAAAATTTCCAATTTTTATGGGTCAATCTATGTGCACAGATCTTGTCTTTTCCATATAATCTGGTGATTTGGAGTTCTGGTAATCTTTCAGAGAAGGGAAGGTGACAAGACAAAATGAGCGGAAGTGTTTTCCTGGCAAATATTTTCTGAGCTAACGCAGTTACACTGAATTATTTTCTGACAAGAATGAGGGAGACTGACCAGACCGGGGTAATTCCATATAGAAGGCAAGGAGCCTGAACCGGGAGGCTCATTCATGCACACATTATTGACCTTCTAATTATTGCTATGTTCTGAGCAGACCTAGAGGAAAGTACTGCACTTTTACACTCTGTTTGCAATCAGAGATTCATGCTTCCTTCATAAATGGTGACCAGCTTGCATAAAACAGTGGAGTCTTGGTTAGTTTTGTAATTAAAGGATCATAGCGATTCTTGATTTATACTCCCTTCATA
This sequence comes from Crocuta crocuta, assembly GCF_008692635.1. Classification (NCBI taxonomy): domain Eukaryota; kingdom Metazoa; phylum Chordata; class Mammalia; order Carnivora; family Hyaenidae; genus Crocuta; species Crocuta crocuta. The sequence continues at coordinate 8,240,019 of NW_027551571.1, read as the reverse complement.
ACACTTTGCTGCTGAGGCAGCAAAGTCATTTTTTAAAAATTTCAAATGGGAATAGATGCCTGTTTCTATAGATTTCAGCTGTCATTTAAACATGTAAACCTTGTGCCCATACATGCAGAGTGGAGAGAAGTCTCCACGGCTTCAGCAAGGAGAAGGAAGATTATGCCCCTCCTGGAGGCAGAGAATTCTTAAAATCTCAAGAGAATGAGGGAAACATAGAACCTTGGGTAAATGGGAGACTTGCTGGGAACAGTACTTTTGCCCGTCACTCTTACTCGATCCCACACTCAATACGGGGAGTAACCTTTAATATCATCCCTTGTAAAATTTAACAGAGGCTTTTCCTAGTGTTGGAAACCATATGCTGAGAGGTGAGCAGACTTTCAGATGACATTTGGTTTGGTTGATGATTGTTTTTTATACAGTTTTCTCGTATCCTTTTTGGGAGTTTGAGATCCAGTTTAACATCTTCTAAGGGTTAATCTACCTCTTACTACGTATTTTATTTGGGGTGTTGCTTGTCCAGAGTCACAGTTTTCTCAATATTAAAATAAAAATGGAAACAGTATCCCTCAGGGGTTTTGGAAAAGTGTCTGGCCAATCACAAAGCAGATTCTTAGAAGAATTTCCTGCCTTACTTTCTTCCTTCCTTTTTGCCCCCTGGCCTTCTTATTCAGACTCCTTCCTTAATTTCTTTCCTCCTTCCTTCCTGAGTCCTTTAGTATATAAATTATTATGACTGTAGTAATCATTACAAGCTTTTTGAGGTCAAGTTTCATTGTGTTCCCATTAGCAGTACGTGCCTGAACTGTTAACTGACCTCTGGGAAGAAAGTCTCCTCGCTAAGCAGGAAGCCAGGGGCAGAGAGTGAGGACAGCCTCCTGGACCTCCACCCTCCTCTGGGATGAGGAAGAGGCAGGACAGGAAAGCCGAATCCAGCCACAGAGTCACAGAGGTAGGAGGTGACAGCAGCCAGGAGAAACCCGCACACCAAAGAATTCAGCCAATGGAACTGAGAGCACCTCCCATGCCTCACCTGCACAAGGCGTGACGAGCAAGACAGGAATCAGATCTGGTCCCTGTCCTGGAGGAGCTCACCGTCGAGAGAAGGCAGACACACAAATCATTCTAACACACAAAATGGAGAGAGTGAACCCAGTGGTAGGCGTTTGGGCTGGGCCCTGAGTAAGGCACTTTCTAGTGAGTAGGGAAAACAGAAATCTAAGCCATCACACTGGCTCAGATGTGGGCACTGTGAGGTTAGGAATGAGCCGTGCTCAGAAAATCCAGATGGGACATCAGGCCACAGACCATCGTGTGACCCCAGATCTGACACATTTAATGCAAGCGTACCAAACCAAGTAAGTAATCATAATAGTAGCTTCAGAAATAATGTTCACAGATAGTTTAAATAATACCTACATTGCAACAGAAACTATTCTAGGTGTTTTACGTTCAGCGTCACCAAGCTTCCCAACAAGTCGACAAGCGATCCATGAATTCTACTTTGTAGAGATGGAGAAATAGCAACTGAGAGAGGAAACGTGAACTGTAGCATCATTTATACAGCTCATTAGGGGCGAAACTGGAAATTGGCACCCAGCTTGCCTAACTCCAGAGCCCTGTTTTCTCTGCTGGGCAACTCTGAAGTACTTTGGCTCCTGCATCTATAGAGATCAGGGATTGTGTAGGATACCTTAATACTGTATAGAGAGACAAGGGAATAAACCGGGGAACAGAAATCAAGTTGATGCTGACATTGGTTTGTTTTTCCAGGTTAAGTGTGGAAATCCAGTGTTGGGTACTGGAGCCAAAGTGTAGAGAATATTCCCCAGCCAGATCGACTCGGAGCTTGGTGTGCATAATAGCTGGATTTGTTACATCCTGCCTCTATCCACACTATCCCCACCCCACCGCCAAGAGATTAGTATTTCCCAAATAGTCACAGCCAGTTGGAAAAGAGATGTGGGTGAGTGATGTAGAGCTTTCCAAAAATGCCCACGTTATTCTCCCTGGGAAAGTCAGAAAAGACTGTGAGGTCTGCAAGCCGATTGTTAATATCCACAGGCTTCTCAAAGATGTCCTGGCTTGGCTTGAGGAGCTGAGAGCACACCATGTATTTATTTTTAGCCTTCTTTAATGTTTTCAGATGAACACAGCTCTGAAATAGAAAGGCTGACCCATTTTAGTGACATTTTCTCAAGGATATCACAACATTGTATTTGCCTTTCCTTCCTCCCAGATAGAGTCTGAGTGTTCCTGAATTAAAGGAAACTTCCCTTCAGAGAGATCAATGGAGAGGCAGTCCGGGCTTGGTTTAAAAATACGTCATTTGGGGAACACCTGGGTGGCTCAGTCCGTTGAGTATCCAACTTCAGCTCAGGTCGTGATCTCACAATATGGGAGTTTGGGCTCTGCGTCGGGCTTTCTGCTGTCAGCCTGTCAACGCAGAGCCTGCTTCCGATGCTCTGTTCCCCTCTCTCTACCCCTCCCCGCTTGCGCTCCCCCAAAATAAATAAATATTAAAAATAATAATAGTCTGTCATCTGTATGTGCACTTGATGAACTTCATTTACCTTTGAAGTATCAAAATCCACTGAAAGTTTATTATATGCGTGCTTTGAATCTTCAAGAGCATATATTCACCCCAGGGGAGAAAAAAAGCCCAGGATAGTAGATGAAGCCACGATGAAACCTGAAACGAGCTAAGAGAATTTCTCATGTGTTATTTGCATTTTGTTTCTAACAGACAAGGGAGAGAACTGTGTGGTGTCAAGCCCACAGAGAGGACAAATGGTGGAGTTAAGGAACAGACAGACATGTGGCAAGGTCTGAATGTCCAGACGTTCTTAATATACACACTGCCCAGTTTGATTTTACTTTCCTTCTGCTTTTCTTTTTTTTTTTTCATGCAATAGAAAAATACTGTAAATGTGTGAGTATTCCCCTGTATCTCCAGGGAAGTTTTGAAGTGTAAGGCCTATCTGCCCTCAAGGAAAACAGCATCAGTAAGAAAACAAACAAAAACCCAATAACCCAAATACAAGGCTTGAGTTCTCATGTTCTGCTTCTACCTTCGTTCCAGACTCTGTGAGTTTGCTCATCAGGTGTACCATCCCCCTGACAGCCAGCCAGTTGGATGTATTCTTCTCTGCCATGGATTTCCTAGACAAGGAACTTTCCAGAACTTTCTTGTTTGTGCAAAGCCACAATGATAGGGATTGATCGTGCTTGTCCTGATGCCCTCACCGAGGGATCGCTGTCTGCCCCTACTCTGAGACACACACACTCCCCACACAGGCTTCTGCCTGCCCCCCCTCCCCCGCCTCAGAATGTTCCAGTCTCTCAGTGAGATTTGCTGCATGACTCTTACTCTTCAGCAAGGTGGCAGAAACAATGATGATTTTCTCAGGTTTCCAGTGACTTTGTCGTAGATGCCTTCCAGTCCCTTACCGTCAGCTGCTCCCAGGAGCCCATCAGACTCAAAAGGCACAATAATCCTCTTAACTTTGAACAACTTGGACCAGAAAAAATATTTTCTCACACAGGGATACCTTAGACCAGAGTAAGAAATTCTCCTCTATCGGTTATTCTTTTGAGTTCCTTCCACTCAGTATCTCTGTTTTCAAACTCATCAGAAAAATATTGTATATCAAATTTGTGTGGAAAACACTCCAAAGTGTTTTTGGAGTGTCTTGACTGGTATTTCATCGACATGTTCTATTTGAGCTACCGAGCTCACTGACACATGGCTTCTAGTACCCCGTGACGGTCCTGAGCAAGTATGCATATGCCCATTTGATAGTCAAAGAGGCTGCGGGCTCCTGGCTGGCTCAGTGGGTTGAGTCCAACTTCAGCTCAGGTCATGATCTCACGCACAGTCCGTGGGTTCGAGCCCTGCGACAGGCTCTGTGCTGACAGCTCAGAGCCTGGAGCCTGCTTCAGATTTCGTGTCTCCCTCTCTCTCTGCCCTCCTCAGCTCATGCTCTCTCTCTTTGTCTCAAAAATAAACATTAAAAGAAAAAACATTTTCTGATAGGCAAAGAGTCTGTCTCTGCCAGGTTATGCTGCTTTTGCCAGTGCGTTAGCACTAAGTAGGAGTGGTGTCCGGATAGGGAAGCGGGTTTTCCCTTTACTTTTTCCAGTTCATCCATATACTGTTGCTGTTCAGGGACATGAGCGGTTCCTGCCACGGACTGACTTCATTTCCGGGCTGCGGTGGAAGGGAGCAGGGGACTCGCGGCTGGGCGGCCTCGGCCAGGAATCACAGTGGAAGGGGTTCTGTTTTTCTCTTCAGAGCAACCACCCGAGGCACACAATAGAAGGAGATGTGGGAAACGGCTGTAGGAAATCATTTTCTGGCTCAAAAACCAACATAAAATGAAATGGAGCTGTTACAAAGCATGACGTCAGGATTTACTGTTGTTCATGGAACGTGCTCGTGCTCACTGTGTTTCACACACACACCACGTTCACGGTCACACCCCTACGGGGGGCGCTGGGTGCCTGCAAATCCCTCGCAGTGTAGGAACCAGAGAGGGGCCGGAGTATTGCGTTTGCTGTGCAAGTTTAGGAGAAATAGACAAGACGCCCACAAAGGCAGGAGACGTCTATAGAGGGATGTCCTGATCTGACGGCCTTGTGATGTGGGGGCACATCAGTCCTTCCCCCACTCTGGAAGCGATTGCGAGGGCTTACGTGCTCTTTGCTGCAACCATCTCCGAAAGAGCCTCAGTGTTAAGATAATCTTATACCTGGGTCCACGTCCTTAGGCTCCTGTCTTGGCTCTGTGTGCCTGGGCCAGGCGGCTGACTCCTCTGTGCCTCAGCTGCGTGGATTAAAGCTTTCAGCAACTAGAAGGGGCTTCTGGAATCATCTGCTCCCAGTTTCTTATTTTAGAAGAAGGGAAATGCCGAGAGCTCACAGAAGCCCCCACAGCTGCCTGGCCCGACCCGATCGCTGCACCAGAGGCCAGGTTTCCGCCTCCCGCGCTGCGCCTTCGCTGCCACTCACACACTTGGCAGTGTCTCCATTCATTTTTCTGGGTAAACAGAACAAAATGTATCCAACCCTTTACAACGGCAACCTGAGCCCGTCATGATCTGAAATCTATTTTAGGGCTTTCTCTAAGTAACCGAAGACCTGGTGGGCCTCATATTTTCTTTTTCGTACCCAACCTTAACCCACTGAGCCACCCAGGTGCCTTTTTCGTACCCAACCTTAAACCATCATCCAACTGGAGGTTCTTGTGGTCAGAAGCGCCAGAAAAGGACTCTGGAGGTACTGAATTACGGCATGACTATGGAGGCAAGCAGAGCGGGGAAGAAAGATGAAAATCGTGTCTCCATAAAGGCCCAGGTGTGCTTCAGGAGATGTGGAAACAGGGAGTACGCTGTGGGTCTCACGCTCCAACAGCTGTCCCCAAGAAGAAGACTGTGAAAGGCTTCACCTGGGTCAGTGTACACCCCATCTGCAGGGACAGCACAAGGAAGAGGCTCTCCGGCTTCAGCGAGGCTCCTAGAGGCTCTGGGGCAAGAGCATACCACGGCGGCGTGCCCCGAGTGCGCAGGCTACCAGTGCTGGTGCGGGCCTGGGATGGGGAAATCTTTCAGGGGCCCTTCACTCTCTCTACCCCTGTCATAGGTAAGCCTGGGCACGGTGCAGGGATCCTCAGGTCCTGGGAGGTGAGACCAGCTGAAAAGAAAGAAATGCCCTCCTGTGCAGCCCAGATGAACGATCCCGCGAGAACCTGGGATGTCCAGGAGCACAATTTGGTCTGCTACCCTGGAGACTAGAGCAGAAACTTAGGAAGGGAAGGAGCCCGAAAGACAGACACCAAATCATGACTTTGGACAGATTCAGAAGGAAACTGAGGAACCATCTATGCTAGTAACCCCTTCAAGGTTGGAATCTTCTTTAGAAATGGCTCCACTGGGGCACCTGGGTGGCTCAGTCGCTTAAGCGTCTGACTTTTGATTTCAGCTCAGGTCATGATCTCATGGTTTGTGAGATCAAGCCCTGTGTCAGGCTCTATGCTGACTGTGTAGAGCCTGCTTGGGATCTCTCTCCAATCCCCTCTGCCTCGCTCTCTCTCCTCCCTTCGTGCTTTCTCTCTGTCTCTCTCAAAATAAATATATAAACTTTACAAAGAAAGAAATGACACTGCTAAGAGTTACTAACAGTTACTAAGCTTCCTCTTGCATACCTCCAGTGATGGTAGATCACCACCTTAAAAATATCTCCTGTTATGGTGCTCAGATATTAATAGTGGTGAGTAACTTAATCTAGACTAAACCTCTCTTCCCTTAACATTCATTGACCCTCATCCTCTCTTGGGTCACATAGGGGATTAATCCTTTTTCCAGAAGACTCTCTTCCTCTCTCACTACCTATAAAGAGAAGGATGTTTCTGGTTAATGTCCTCACTGTGCACAGTCTATTAAGTGCCCTTTGTTCTCATTTTTTCCATCACTTAAAAGCGTCAATGTTGTGAGATGAAATAGTTCCAGATCATTCAACTATTCTCAAGCACATCTCTTTCCTTCTATCAACTTTGAAGTTATCAAAACATTGTAAAGTAAACAATTCCAGAGAGAGTTGCAAAATGATATGTGAGACGGACTCAAAAGAGGATTGAAGCTCTAAACAGTTATAATGAAGCAAGATTCGAAACACAGTCAGCCTTTACTTCATAGTCTTATCGAAAAGGAAGTTCTGGGTATCACCAGCCTGGGAAAGATATTTTGCAAGCAGCATCAGAAACACATCTTCAACTTTGCATATTCAACAGGGGGACTCAGCAATGATTAGGCATTTCCTTTTAGATGCAACTTAATGAAGACATGAAAGCAGATTTCTTCCTGAGCAAAAATTAGATCTAATAGCACACGATTCTGATTTCTCCCATTGCTCCTCCCCTCCCCAAAAGACGTTTTTCAACCTGGAAAAAAACCACTATAGACAAAGAGGCAGATTTTTTTCTTAATCTCAAAAAAAAATTTCCAAGAGCGCCTGGGTGGCTCAGTCAGTTAAGTGTCCAACTTCGGCTCAGGTCATGATTTCACAGTTCGTGGGTCTGAGCCCCACATCGGGCTCTGTGCTAACAGCTCAGAGCCTGGAGCCTGCTTAGGATTCTGTGTCTCATTCTCTCTCTCCCCCTCCCCTTTTTGTGCTCTATCTCTCTCTGTCTCTCAAAAATAAATAAACGTTAAAAAATGGTTTTTTAATTTCTGTGTTGCAGAAACTAGGATTATTTCCCAATTGAAATAAATATAATCGTGCTTCATGTGCTATAAATCATTCCATTCGGTGCTAATGAAAATCTTCATAATACAAAATATGTCTGAAGAAAATGATCTTAAAACTGAAAGGTTGCTATCTTATTAAAGAAAAACAATCTTTTATTTGATTGTTTGTTCTATTTTTATGCACTTCAACTTCCGCTGAGTAATACTGAATAAACTAACCATTCAGAAAAAATTTTCCTGGAACACTGACAATTGGATCCCTTTTAAATTTAACCCAAAGCCACATTTCCAGTTTTGTGCCTTGCTATGGGCTTTGTCTGACTTCTGCTTCTTTCTGAAATCTCTGAGAGTCTGGAGCTGCTCTCTGCCTATCCTTACTTAGGCCACCTCTTTTAGGAGGGAGCATTCTGCTCTGAAGTGTCTCAAAAACACACACTGAAATGTCAGGTATTTTTGATGGTTAATGACTTCTCTCTGGGCACTTTTTCTTTACCTGAAGGTCCCGAGAAGTAAGAGCAAGAACTTCCTTCACAACTTTTCACAGTGTCTGTCACCTAGCACAGGGCTTGATACGTGTTCATCGAATAGAGCCATGCAGCCCAGGGCGGAAGCCTTGTGACCTCACCACACAGAATTGAGAATCCGTCAGGCAGCACCTCCACTCTTACCCATCATTTCTGCTTCTCGAGAACCCATCTAAGGAATACCACCAAAGGCAGCAAAATACTTAGCTTGCTGAAGAACATTCTTGTGTAGACTAATCGCTCTGGTTAAACATTAGATAGACGTCTGTTAGGGAAGTGCCAAGAATCACAACACAGTACACGTGACTGCTAGATTAATTTTGACACTTTTACTCACAAGGTGAGTTCCAATGTAGACTTGATTCGGGACCGTGTTATGGATCATTTTTCCAAAAATTGAACATATCTTGGAATTCCTTGATTTTAAAACTCCCTTTAAAAAAAAGCAAAGGAAAAAAGAAAAAGATCACGTTGCTCTCTGCTGCTAAGCTCTCTGATGAGATGTTTTATAGTTCAAGCTAATGACCCTTCCTGTATTTCTGCAGTAAAACAGTCACTGATTTAAAAAGGTAAGAATGATTTCTTTGATTGGTAAATTAGTAATTGTCACCCCAGGGAAGGGTGGCCTGACAGATTTACACATATCGAGAGTGTTCATTATCCTAAGGATGACAGGATCAGAGATCGTCTGGTGATCTGTGGGTAATAGATTTCTAAAATAATACCACAAAGAATACATCATGATAAAATAATGCACTGTGCCCGTGAATGAAAACAGATGTTATATACAACATTTTTTCAAATGCACATACAAAAATTTCTTACACTGGTTTCCCAGACGTTCTATAGCAGTTCCTAAAGGGTTAATGTAAATAGCAGGAGACTGTCTTATTTGGTTGAATAAGTACAAATAAAATAAGCCACATGATTTTCTTGCATTGAAATTCTTATTACTCAGATAGCATGGTCTATTTTCACATTACGATTCATGTTGTAACTATTTCAGACTGCTCAGAGCATGTTAAGGGGAAGGTAAACAACAACATAAAACCAACAACTCTAAATAAAAACCCTAGGATTCTGAGGTAAGGAATGTGTGTGTCTGTGTGTGTGTGTTTGTGTACACATGCGCGTGTGGGTGATATATGTGAGAAACTCATCTACAACATCTGCTCAGCATTTAGTGTCAGCTATAGTTCATAAAGTGTGAGATATTCTGTAGCCTTATAACCTCCAATCTCCAAATTCCATTTTCCTGGGAAAGATGTCCATTTGTAATCGTCTGCTTTCTAGGCAACCTCATGAAAGGAAGATATGAAAACCATATGGTGGGAAAGCAGTGGAGTGAGCCTTGCCTAACGTCTCATGGTGGTCTACCAGGAAGACGAGCCGAGAGCCAGTGGTACTGGGCTCACAGGCAGTTCCTTAGAGGCGAAGCATTATTGGGCCTCAAAGTCCAAGTGCTACCCTGAAAACGAGGGTGTTCCAAAAGGGTCTTCATGCATTCTTAGGAGGGCTCACACTTTGTCAACAATCTGTCCTCTGTCTACTTCTCAGCATCATCTCCCTTCCTCCTCCCCATCCCCTAATCTACACTCCGGCCACATGGGATTGGGTGCAGACCCCAACTTTACTTATGCATATGCTATTTTGTCAGCCGGGAATGTTCCTTCCACCTCCTAAGCTAATATCTACTTATTCTTCAGAGCTTAGGAGAGGCATCGTGTCTTGTAGAAATCTCTCCCTGACCCTTAAATAGAGATCCATGACCCTCCTCTTTGCTTCCATGGCAAGAATTACAGTAAACAGAGGTGAAAAGACTGCCCGGGAGTTCCCAGGCCCAGTTTCCATTGACGGCCAACCTACTAGCATGGTGTAAGGACTGGCCTGTCTGGTTTAAATGTACAGAGCAGGACTGGAATATATCCCTGTAATACTACCAGAAAGTACTTTTCCTGAAAACAAAACAAAACAAAAAAAAAATCCAGAGTTTATGCCTTCTTCTTCAGCAAAACCAAATGAATGCTAAAAGCTGAGCCACAGAAATGTAAGAACTAGTAACAAGTCTATTTAGCTGCTCACAGGATCACTGAAAATATAGATAAAATCTGAGCACTTCCCTTCAACCAGAACAAGACAATTTTTGTTGGCCTTGGTCGCCCTTATGGATTTGTAGATTGTGCCTGATTTATCTGTCCAGTCTGTACCCAATCTCTTCTCAGTGCTCTAATTAACATATTTTCAGCTGTATGCCTGAGGTGACAGATCACCAAGAGCAAAGATTCCAGCCCCACTACAACTCAGTTAAGCGAAACAAACATTTACTTTGCAATCGACAGAGAGGTGAGCAAGATCGTGCCACACTGTGGAACCTTATTGCTTTTCAGAGTGTGGTCCCTGGACCAGAGCAATGGGTATCACTTGTTAGAAATATAGATTGTTGGGGTGCCTGGGTGACTCAGTCGATTAAGCATCAGCCTCTGGCTCTTATTTCAGGTCTTGATTTCAAGGCTGTGAGTTGAAGCCCCATGTCTGGCTCCATGCCCAGCATGGAGCCTACCTAAAAATAATACTGATTCTCCAGGCTTCTCCCAGAACTACTGGATCAGAATCTGCATTCTAACAGGATGCTCAGATGATTCTCATGCACAATGGGGAGTCATCAAGTTCATGAAATATCTAAGGGACACAGCAACCTGTGGTGGGCCAGGATAGTTCTTTTGGAACTTGTGATTTATTTTACCAATATTGGTCATAAAGTCTTGCTCTACTTTCTCTATGCTTACCTCATAGGTTATGCTGACTATTGATATTAAATGTCTTTATGGCAACCTTGACCTCTTTCTTCACTGATGCCTGACTGATCTGTATAGCAGGTAGGTAAGTGAGACATATTAGCAACTCAACATTTTCTCACAAATTGGCCTGCAGTAAGAGAATAAGGTGAGCACAGTGATGGCAGCCCAGTCTTCAAGAGTGCTTATTCAATCAGTTTGTTGGATGGATAAATAGATATTGTTATAACATAGGATGGTTGACAGAGAACATTCTAGTTAACATTAACAAATACATAGTAGGCATCTTCCTTTTCTAACTGCTCAGAAAACTGAGCTCCTCTGAGTTCCTCTGGGGTGTGGTCCTTCTGTGCGCATTCTCTCTTGCTCTCCCCCATCTCCCATTTCCTGCCTCACCCGTCATCTGACCAGATCGTTACCTTAAAAGGTACAACACATTGGTCCACCTCACACTAGGACTTTTGGCTCATAAAATGAACCGATTTCCCTTGCTGGGTGACTTGGCCAAGACTGCCATTTTGCAAGCAGACCCTTTTCCTCCATTTTATGATCTCAAGTTCAGTTTCTTCAACTTGAAATGTTTTCCAAGTCAAGGAGGGTCTGTTTTCTTCAAAGCTCTTTCAAGTTTGGGGAGAAATCCTTTTAGTCCTCACTGTGACTCTTTTACTTAGGAAGGATGGCAAGCACCATTGATTTTGTTTTATTGAATGCTTGCTGCTGGAATGAAGGACAATGGGATTAAGTAACTTGTTTCCTGTGGTCAGCATCAGGGATTGGGGTATAATGGATCAAAGAGAAGAATGGAAATGATGCAAAGACTGGGCACATTCACAAGGCAGTGACAAGTCCTCCGAGATAGCTGCGGCAGACGTACAAAGAAAGTCCAGATGGTACCCAGGACGGCATCATTCCTGTGGGCTGGTGGTTAGAGAAGACATCCCACAGGAAGGGATTGGAAATAATAAGACTTTAATGACTTATTATGGGTTTATTTATAAACCTGGCTGTGCTGTGGCAAAAATAGCGTTCAGATAAATCAATTATTTTTTATGGAAAATGGAACTAAAACAGATGATGCCTTTCCTGGAGATTGAATTTCTCCTAATAAAGATGGTGATTTCCATGTTGGAGTGTGGGGAGTCTTTCTAGATTAATGAGTAAACTGTTAAGAGTGGGGAGCACCCTACTCCTGGAAAAATAACTGGATGTAAAGTCAATGTAACCCAAAAGTCATGTCCAGAGTTTTCTTCTACAAAACACAGGCTCTTTGGCAGTTCACTTGCCCACCCCTGCAGGTCATGTTCATCCCCTGTACTTTCCAAGAGCAGAATCTTGCCTCTTCTCCCTCCTCCTTTCTCTCTCATGAATAATTTCCTCCTTACGAGAAAACCATGCCAAAAAGCCTTCATTATTTCCATGACACTGCTTCTTCATGTTCTATTGTAGTTTTCATTTTACCCTGGGGACTGCAACACCCAATTCCTGAACTGCTTTGTGTTTTTCAATGTGAGTTAACATGCTCTTTTAGAAGAAGGGACAGCTTTGCTTTCAAATCAACAAACTAACATCAGCTAGCTCAGAAAGCCTCATACACTCCAGATGTATTTTACCTGGGATCTGATTGTGCTCCAAGATACAGGGCTTTATCCATTTGTAAAAGGCCAAAAAAAAAAAAAAAATAGGCAGAAATATGGGGGCTTTGAGGTCATTAATGGTTCAAGACTTGAACTTTGCTTTGAGACAGATTCAGGTTCAAATCCTGGATTCATCCATTTCTACCTATAAGAATTTGGTAAATTACTTAATATTTTTAAATAACAGGGCCATCATCTGAATATGCAAATAAGGATAGAACCCACTTGAAAGGTTGTTGTGAAGAGTAAATGAGATGAGTTTCCTACGAAATGGTGAGCATCGGCTGGGCTTCTGAAAAAGTCCTATAAATGTGAGATGTTAATATTAGATGAAGATTGCAAAATGGTAGAAGATTCCAGGCACCAGTTCTTACATCGCACAGATTTGATGTGTCGTAGCCTTTAGTGAGTAGCTCGAAACATCAGGTTTTTTAACATACAGAAAAGATATAATAAGAACTATGTCACTGCTTGAGAGAAGCACTCATAGGTTTTACTACATAGGCTTGAAATCGTGATTTCTCTATCCAGCAGAGCATATGAGATGATCTCAAAAATATATCTAAAATAAGAAGATGAAGTTAGTAATTGTGTTCACGGGCTAGATTAACGTCTGGAAGAGGAAACAGTAAAAGTTGTAGAATTACTCCATACAGAAATGCATGGCACGGTCTCTTGTCCTGTGATTAGATTCAGACCAAAATTTGACATTAGATTTCCTAATGGCTAAAGACAAAAGAGAAGTATGATCAACTGCAGGGTCTAAAGTATCTCTAAGGTAAACAATAGAGCAAATTTACGGAAGAAATTAGAATTATTTGTTTGTTTCCTAAAATCAGGGGTAATTGCCTTTTGTTTTTCTTGGTTTGTTTGTTTTATTTTGCTTTCCTTTGAGTACCACTGCTGGGTCAGCACAATGTTACATGATACTGTTGGAATTCTGTTGGTCCCTTAAGGTGAAGGGTATCACAGAGTCTCCCCAGCAGAAGTAAATTATCCTCAGAACGGAGAGGAGCTTTACTTTCCAGCTGGCGGGCAGCTGGTGTGTGTGCTCAACTTTTTGATGAATGGAGTCATTACATTATCTGTCTCCTGTATTCTAGACCACCCAGCACCTTCTTGGCATTGTCTGTGGATGAGAATAATGGCCCCTTTGTTAGGCTCGCCAAAGCTGTGCTTCTGCAATGTGACCCACTGAAGAACTGTTTCTGGACTGAGCAATTTCCTCTCTGAGAGTGTGGCCTTTTTTGAGCATGCAAGGGCTATCTGGAGACTAGAAACATTCCCTACTCACCAAAGGCACTGTGAAAGTTTAGATCCCTACACCTCCTCTACCATCTCCACCACCTCCAACCCACCCTCCACCATCACCATCCCCGTCATTGAATAAGAACTTTCTATATGCCAGATAAATTATAGAGTATATTATTTCAGTCCATTTGACCAACAAGTCTAAAAGGTCGAATACTGATTTTATATAAGAACCATAGGTAAAATAATCCAATAAACCAAGATCACAAGTGAGGAAGTTGCCGAGTTGGAATTCATTTTCCAATTCCAAAGTCTGTGGTCATCCTAGTATACAATAATAATCCCATAGAATAATGTTGCTGAGAAGACCTTGGAAACAAGCTGTCTCAATCTTTTTATTCATTGATTCGACAAATATTTACTGTGTACCTACAATGGACCAAATACCAATCCGACTAATGGAGTGAACAAAACATAGAAAGTCCAGTCTTTTGAAACTTCTATTCTAGAGGTGGAGACAGGCTATAAACAATCCATTTGGTTTGAGGTCAGTTAAAAACTTATGGTTTTTATTTTGGTGTATAGCTCAGCATTTTCTGTGGCACAGCCAGCCTCAGACCACAGACTTTGGAGTCATAAGTAATCAATGTCCTGAGAAGTTTATTCCAAACTAATGCTACATTATAAAGAGTATCAATGGAGTTGCTAACTTTAATTGATTCTTTAAAAAAATGTATTTGAGTCTCCTGTTTTTTCCTAAAACTTAACCCAAATCTTTTTATAGTAGCATTTCATTAAACACTCTAGGACTGCATAGGCGGGTAAAAACACGACCTTTGTTTGTTCTCTTTGCAGTTCATCATTAAGACAGAAAGTTCATCAAGCTTAAGGTATAAATCTAAGGGGCAAAGTCAAAAATTTCCTTGAGTAATTTAGAGCCCCTCCTTGTTGATGCTTATGAACAGCAGTAAACTGACAATGATAAAGAGTTTATGTTTGTAAAAGTGGCAGGATTCTTTGATTTGCTACAACAAGAAATGGCAATTTGTGAGTTCCCAATGACTTGTTGCAGGGAATGTGATATTTTTCTTTGGAATTTTGGTTTCCTGGTATTTCCTGTTCTACTTAACATGCCTTTATTTTGGTCGTGGTAATTTATAACTTAGACCTATTTCATCTAATTGTAGTTTTTTTTTCCTTCCACCAAGATTTATCTATTGAAAAATGAACCTAACTCTTTATAAATGTTTGAACAGGTTAATCAGAGCAAAATATTCTCCCTAGATACTTTTTCCAGCACTTAAGCCTTCACGCACTTGCTGTTAAACTTGGAGTGGGCCAATTTTGGATGTAGCTCATAGACTGCAAAAAAAAATATTTTGATCCAATTGCTAGTTGACAGTCCCTATTTTCCTTTCACATAAAGGATAATTGTGACTCTTTCTCAATCATTTTCAAGTTCCATTTCTTGACCGAGTACAGGAACTTGAAAGCACTTGTGAGGCAATCTTGGTGCAGACCACTACAAGGCTTACAGTTCCTTTTATCTGGTGTAAACTTTTATACTTGTGTTTTCATGTCTATTTCAACATTTTTTAAAATTCATTCATACTTTCAGACTCTCCAAAGCACTCAACCTCACAGCAACAAGCTCTCTATTTTGCATTCACTGGTTTAAAAAGGGCTTAATTAAATTAAATAATTGACATGGCAAGTAAACTGGCATAAATAAGCCTGGGAACAAACACATCTAAATAGGTAGGCATCAATTTGACTAGTGAAAAAAGAGAAACATCCTGGTAGGGTGTGCCAAGAGCAGTAGTTAATCTGGTCTGAGGGTTAAGGGGAAGTTAAGAGACTTTTTACTGTATTATCAGTGATGGAAGTATTGGTAAGTGATACAGAGTTTTTAAAAACTATAACTTTTGATTGAGTTTTTGAAACTCAAATTAATGAGATTGGATACCATCAGTGTATTTAGTGGCCATTTATATTTTCTTGTTTTGTAAATTTTCTATTCAAATCCTTCACCCACCTTAACTATGATGTTACTTTCCTTTCTTCTTATCACTGCATAGAAGATTTGCCCATGAAGTTGTGACTGCATTTTCAAATTTCATTTATTTTATGCCCAATTATGGCATTTTTTTTGTTTATTCAGAAGTTTGAAATAGTAATATACTCAAACCTATCAAACTTGTTTTTATACTTTCTGAGTTCAAGGTTGAATTTAGCAAAGTCTTCCAAACCCTGTTATAAAAATATTTATCAAAAAATATTCATCAATGTTTTCTTCTAGTGAGTTTATATTATGGTTTTTTTAAATAAACTTAATTACATTTTAAACTTATTATGTATATTGTAATGAGTTGGGGACAGAGGACTCTTTCTCCTCCAATTCCTCTGCAAGGCTAGTTAGAAGTCCTGAAAGTATTTACTGATTATCCACTCATATACTACTTTATGACCCCCTCACCCCATCACATGCATGAGTAGATTTCTGGATTCCAATAAGTACCTTATTCTGTTTCACTGAGTTGTTGATGAACTCCTGTGTGGACACCAAGATCTGTTCGTTACAACAGTGTTCTATTAGGTTTAAATATTTGGTGGTGCAGCATCTCTCATTATTCTTATTTTCCAAAACCGTGTTAAGCACTTTTTTAAAAAATTTTTTTAATGTTTTTATTTATTTCTAGGAGACAGAGAGAGAGACAGCGTGAGCAGGGGAGGGTTAGAGAGAGAGGGAGACACAGAACTGGAAACAGGCTCCAGGCTCTGAGCTGTCAGCACAGAGCCTGACGCGGGGCTCGAACCCATGAACCGCGAGATCATGACCTAAGCGAAAGTCGGATGCTTAACCGCCTAAGCCACCCAGGCGCCCCAATGTGTTAAGCATTTTAATCAGCTGAATCTTCCAGGGGAATTGAAAAGAAAATTTATATTTTATTAAAATTCTTATTTCCATTAAGTTGAATATATAGATTAGAGATAATGAGCACCTTTACAACGTTGAAATTTCAAGTACAATGTATTCAAATGTTCTGGACATCTGTCTGAAGAGGTTTAAATTTATGCTCATATAGGCTGCAAATACTTGTAGTTCAACTAATACCTAGTTGTGTCACGTATCAGTGTTATAGCGACTGGGATCATTTTTTTCATCACATTTACTACATAATTATAATTGTTATATGTGAAATTTCTCAATTTGTAAGTATTTTTGTAACCAACAAACTTACAACTAATAAAGCTTTATAAAACAGCTTCCAGTTGCTCTTCTTAGATTTTTTTGTTGAAGATTTTTAATTTTCTATTGCAAAATAATGATAAATTTGTCTGCTACTTGTTGATATTTACAACTCTTAATTTTACGTACCTAATCATTCATTTTTTAATTTGTATTTTATTTTTAAAGTAAATAACTTAGTGAGACGTAGTACATTACAATGTTGGAACCAGCACTTTATCTAGTTCTAAAGTGTTTCCAGTGCTCCAGAATAACACCCCATACACATTAAGCAATTATTCTCCATTAACCTTCCTCCCAACCCCAGGTTTTGGTATCCACTGATCTGATCACTGTTTACACAGATATATCTATTCTGGATATTTCATATCAATCAATAGAATCCTACAATATGTGACCTTCTGTGTTTCAATTCTTTTACTTACATGTTTTCTAGGATTGTTCACATTTATTTTCTACTTCAGTCTTGAAAATGGCAGAGAAAGGAAAGGAAAGATAAATAAATAAAAAACAATCAAAGCTAAATGAAGTATACCTACTGGAGGTCCAACATCTTGTTAATGAAAATCTGAAAGACATCACAGAAGAAATCAGAAAAAAGTTCTAAAGATGTCTATATATATGTATCTATATGTAGATATATATAGGTACACACACACATACACACACACACACACACATACACACACATTTCTTGAAATAAAAGAAGACCCAAATCCTCCCCACCCATTCACATCTCTATAGTCTGAGAATACTTCCCCATCTCATTGACTTTAAGGTTGTCTGTAGGACTGGTTTTTACGGAACATGGGTGCTGTTACAAGCCATGATCTGAAGAGGCATCACACATAAGTACCATTTAAAAAAAATTTTTTTTAATGTTTTACTTATTTCTGAGAGAGAGAAAGAGAGAGACAGCATGGGCAGGGGAGGGTCAGAGAAAGTGGGAGACACAGAATCCAAAGACAGGCTCCAGGCTATGAGCTGTCAGCACAGAGCCCAACACAGGGCTCAAACCCATAAACCATGAGATCATGACCTGAGCCGAAGCTGGAAGCCTAACCAACTAAGCCACCCAGGCGCCCCCCCCCCGCGTCCCCTCCCCCATCAGTACCATTTTGAACTTCAGATCTCTTTCCTAAGAACGACATAATCTAGATACCACGGTTCTTTCAGCCTGGACTCCAGGACACGTGTCCTGCTCAGGGCTGGGAAGTGAGCCTGAGCCAGCAGAGTTCAATGGATCCATAGGAAAGTCACATACCAATGAGCTGGTCAGAGAACGAGAAATAAATGTCTTAGTTTTGTAAGATATTATTGGATTTTACTATACTGTCTATAGTATATTGATATACATGGCATTGCAGGAAAACAAAACAAAACAAAACAGATCAAGGCATATTTTGATCAAGTTAGTAAACTTCAAAGCTAAAGGACCATACTGCAAATCAGTTGCTGAGATTATTAAAAAGGGAAATTAAATTCTTCCGATTCAGGCGTTGTTTCAGCAATATTAGAAACCAGCATAACCTTTTTAAAAAATTCTACAGAGATTTGAAAGGGAATTTGTATGACCCATTTTTTCTATTGCCAGCAAAGTCACCGTGCTGAAGATGACAACAAGAGTGAAATGACTCTCATGATAAAAGATCTGAAAAACCAGAACATCTGTGATCTGGAAAAATGTGCTTGAAATGAGAATCAAAATAAAGATGTCATAAGTGAGGAATTTATGGTTTATGAAGAGAGGTAGGGAATATGGAATCAATTTAAACACAGTATCACATCAGAATAGGTATTTTCAACTGAAAAACTACTCAGTGTAAAATAATAGTTTTCAAACTATTGTTGTCAATGTTCGTGTTCATTCCGTAGTTACTGTTTAATATAAAGTTTTGATCCCTATTCTTTCTGTCTTATTTTTTTATTAGTTTATTTATTTTTCTCATTTTAAGATCTCCAAAGAGAACAGTTAGGAAACATTTACTTACTTTCCCAAATCAACTGAGTAATTGTAATAGTATTTTCCTAGAGTGTGTGTAGTTATGCTTCACCATTGCCCTTTATATATAAAAAGTATTTTTAATTTTCAAAGTGGCTTATTGCTCTTTAATTTTATAGGTGGCAACAATTATCTAGTTATCTAGATGGCAACATATTTGCCATCTAGATACACAGATGGCAAATACAGTATGTAGTGTTTCAGTGAAAATTGAATGATAAAATATATGTGGAAGTATCTACAATGGCGAAGAAACTCAGCAATACATTGAGTATCTAACACATGATTGGGTCTCTCCAAGACCCTCCTAAGACGTATAAAAACACCTGCTAAATATTTGCATGACCCACTAGACCATACTTCCTTAGAGAACTGGGCCATCTTCTTCATCTTTCCTTTGACTCTACTGCAAACCCAGCCCATAACGCCCCTCTGGAGACCTGTGTTGGAAGCAGGTGGAAAGGGATTTAAGAGGCTCCTTCCACACTCCTTCCAGAAGAGAGTTGCTTGTGAAAATATATTTCTCGTCTACATTTGTTTCACATTAGTTTTTTGCCAAAGCAATTCACTTTTGATCACTGGGGACCCAGAAGGTCAAATCTTTCTTGCTGTTTACCAGCCTGTCGAACGGTTTCCAGAATGATAGTCTTTTCTGGAAAATATTTGGGAAGAACAGGGCTTTTCTTGGCCATGTGTGTAAACACATTCAGAACGTTTGATATGTGATCGACACTATGCTAGATGTGTTCACAGTAATTATCCCATTTAATTTTAATTGCAGTTTTTAAGATGGAGATTATGGACCACATTTTGCTGATGAGAAATGAGATTTTAGACATATTGAGTGGTCTGATCACAGCTCATAAATATCAGAGCACAGGTTTTGAACCTATCTTTCCGACTCCACATCTAATTCTTATTCCTTAAATTCCACTGTCTAACAAAGAACATCTTAGGAGGACACAGCTTTCTGTTTTCCTTTCTCCCCTCTGTCCTTTCTCCAGATATTGCTCGTGTGGTGGAAAGGAATTCTAAAGAGATAGAAATAAATTCATTTCTTTTAGAATTCCTTTCCTTTGGAATCGTTCCCAGGTCTTGCGTGAACTGTGGCTCAACTTCCACATCCTCTCTTTCACCCCAACATCCTCTCAGATCCCTTTTCCAACAAGCTTCTCCCGTTCCATCTGATTGATCACCTGGTTTGTCTCAAGGTGGAAAACAATAGACTCTCACCACCCCATCGTTGTCTACAGTAAAACCCTGCAACTATCCATGTAGGTAGCATTGCATATCTCATTGAAACAAGTATATATAGGAAGGTAATGGATTTCCACGTTTTTTCTCTAATACTTACAGTATTCAGCAGAAGGTGAAATGAAGTAGCTGTGCTTACTTTCATTCATTCAATCATTCATTCATTTCTTTATTATGTATCCACACTGCAGAAACATTCTGTTAGATAGAAAAAACTCACTTGTGAATAAGTTACATTCTCTGTACATAAGGACACCAAAATCTTGTCGGGGAAGCAAATAAGTAAGCAGAGCCTGGAGCTTGTTTCAGATTCTGTGTCTCCCTCTCTCTCTATCCCTCCCCAGCTCATGCTCTGTCTCTCTCTGTCTCAAAACAGTAACATGGTAAATACCTAAGAGGTAGATAGGGTACGATAGGGTAAGGATTATAGATTTGAGGCAAGTGAGCCTGTTTTGGAAACCTGGTTTTCACATTTGCTTGAGTAATGTTCTCATGCGGGACTCTGCATCTTGAATTCTATTTTCCTTACCTATAAAATGGAGATAATATAATATCTACTGATATTTTCATTATGAAGCTTAAATAAACTCACAAAGCACATGGCCTGCAAAAAAAGAAGCTAAAAAGTGCCACCATATTCTATGCCGCAAGACAAAAGGAGCAATTTAATTTTTTTCTCAAAATTAAACACAGGTTAAGAAGCCAAAATAAACGCCTGGGTGGCTCCATCGTTTAAGTGTCCAACTTCGGCTCAGGTCATGATCTCATGGTTTGTGAGTTCAGTTCCACGTCATGCTTTGTGCTGACAGCTTAGCGCCTGGAGCCTGCTTCCGATTCTGTGTCTCCCTCTCTCTCTCTGCCCCTCCCCCACTCACACTCTGTCTCTCTCAAAAATAAACATTAAAAAACATTTTTTAAAGAAACCAAAATAAAGAAAAGTTTCATAATTTGTTATGGATTAAATTAAACTAAAATCAAACTAATGTGCCTTAAACTTTGTGTTTGATCCAGGAAGACCTAAATAATCTAAAAGATTAGTAATTAAGGAAATGGGGCAGGCAGGAAGAAAGGAGATTTGTAAAACCTTACATGGTTGCTCAACTAATTGGTTTAGTTGTCCACAAATATGTTCTGCCTTCATTGTTAAAAACTATTTTTAAATTATTTAAAAATTTTTCATCACAGTGCCAAAGCGGAGGCTACATGAAAGAAATATGAATTCACACGCTGGTGGGGAGCATTGTAAGCATAAAGTCTAGCATATACTTGGCCCCCTTTGGAAATAGCAACTTTTATGACACCTAAAATTTTCAAATAAATGTGGTTCGACCCCTTGCCAAGAAGCATGTTGCAGAAAAAATTCAAGTGTGTCATAAAATTTGAGAGAGACCTTTGAGGGTCTGCTAGTCATTCCTCTCTCTGAGAATGGAGACACCTTAGCCTGAGAGTTCCAACTCCCTGGATGCACAGGATCCTGGGAAATCCATTCAATTCTGCTTTGCTTAGAAGATGGGCTAGTGGGATTCAGGTGCCATTCTTAGCTCCCGCTCCCAGTCTCTTCAACCTCAAAGAGGAAACAGAAGAGAGGAGTTGACTAATGAATTTGAAATATGTGCTCTAGTCTTAATGTTCTTTTGTTGTTGCTGTTTTCTTTTCTGTTTTTAAAAAGAGTTACAAAGTGATCATGTGCTCAACGCAGAATTTCCTGCCTCAGTTTGCCTCCCACAAAGTTAACTGAGGCTTCTTGTGGTCAGCCCTGGTAAGACTCCCTGGGTCCCCAAAGGATGTTCCCAGGTGCTCCTGACAGTGACTCAGGATGCAACCAGTGAAATGGAAGAGGGTGGCCCTGCTAAGGAAAGACTGGAAATGCACAGTACATTCCGCCGGCCCAGAGACACCACTGGCACTGATCACTTCCACAAGCAGGATTGTGCTTGACCCTTGGAATCCAGTGTTTGGCTGTAACCTCTTTCCCTTTATAAAGGATGAATCTAGCATAGTTCCTGCATGCAGAGATGGGAAGTGACACCGGGGCCTCACTGCCGTAAGAAATGGACACCGGGCTCCAGCCTTCTGGGAATGACTTTGTGTTTAGCCTGCAGGAAAGATGCCTACTTTGTGTTATTTTATTTATTCATTTATTTTAAATGTTTGCTTATGAGAGAGAGTGCAAGCAAGGGAGTGACGGGGATGGGGTGGGGAGGGACAGAGAATCTCAAGCGGGCCTGCTGCATACGGCAGCGAGCCTGATGCAATGCGGGGCTCGAACTCGCGAACGGGAGATCATGACCTGACCTGAAGTTGGACCCTCAACCGACTGTGCAACCCAGATGCCCTTACTTGGTGCTATTTTAATAAGCCTTAAGGTATGTATTTGGACTCTCTGGGTTTAAACTCTCCCTCTCTACTTGCATGACTGTGGGCAAGTGAATTAACCTCTGTGAGCTTCAGAGCTTGTCAGAGTGAAATGAGTTTGTTCGTCTAAAGTTTTTAACCTAGCACCTGACACATACTCGGTTGAGTTGACCTTGATATTATAATTACTGCTATAACAGATATAATGAAGGCTCTTCATCTTCCCAGTCCAACTCGCTGGTCACTGCCAACATCCTCATTCTGTCCAAATACTAATCTGACCCTCCTCCCATCCTTTCCTGTTTCCAATGTCTGGCTTCTGCTACTATGATTGCCCTCCCTGTTTTTGCCCAGCTCCTGATACCTACCTCCCACCGCCACTGCTCTGACACCAGAGTTCAAGCACAAGTCTGGCTTATGGTTCAGCTGGTCCTCAGTCATGTTGCATAATATCTCTCCTTTGTCCTACCTGGGGTGTTTTAGCTATTTCCAAACCATAAACTTCCTTTGGGAGTGTGGGGGAGTCTATGAACCTATAATCAGGATATTTTAAATGGGAAAAATATTTTTTTTAATATTTTTTAATGTTTTATTTATTTCTAGGAGAGAGAGAGACAGTGTCAGCAGGGGAGGGTCAGAGAGAGAGGGAGTCACAGACTCTGAAACAGGCTCCAGGCTCTGAGCTGGCAGTCAGTACAGAGCCCGATGCGGGGCTCGAACCCACGAACCGCGAGATCATGACCTAAGCGAAAGTCGGACGCTTAACCGACTAAGCCACCCAGGCGCCCCAAAAATGGGAAAAATATTGTAAATAAAAAAATTTAAAGGAGATCGTTCATATTGGAATAGTTATTCATATTAAAGTAAATGTATGATATAGTACCATTTTGTGTTTCTTTCACATACTACGGGTTTTAAAAGTCAAACGGTGATGTAACACATACCAGAATTCTGAAGCAGCGATGGGCAAAAACATTTCCAGATATCTACAACAACTGAAATAGGATATAAAAATATGTGTGCTATGTTATTGACTTTGCAGGTACCTCAAATATGACTGTGATTTATCTCCTCTATTCATAACTAAAGGGCATGCTAAATTTTAGCTGGAAATTAGTGAAAATAAGGATGTGATTTTCCCCATCTATCCTTACAAACTTCTGAATTCTATCCCCAGACCTCTCGGAGGGTTCCTGGACTGGAAATCAAGAACCGTCGGTCAAGCTCCACATCTTCCAGAGGATCTTGCAGCCAGAATCTCCGGAAACTCACTCTAGATATTTGCATGGGTCTCAGAGGCCTGAGAGCCCCCTCTCCGAGGATCATGGTACCATCTCTTCACTATAGATGAAAATCTCCGCGTTTCAAGGCACAAATCAGCCCAGCCTTCCTTGAGAAGCCTTTCCTCACCACGGATCCCATGGTATTCTCTTGTATCATGACCCTAAAAGCCCTGTCCAGCATTTGTTATCACCCCGGAAGACTGGCGTCGCTTGTATTTGAGGTTTATTGTTGTTCTAATCACTGCTTGGAAGTGTTCAGCTGCCAGAGCTGCTACATTTTAGAAACCTGAACAGCAGATCTCAACAAAATCACTTTCCGTCTTACAAAAGCTTATAAGCAATCGCGTTTCATTCTCGCACCAAGTCTCTGTGTTTAGGTAGAGCACTGATATAATCTATCTGACCCATGAGGAAAAGCCAGGTGGCTTTCTCAGAAAAGGACCTAGGAAGCAACTCTGTAGGAATGGAATCCTCTTAACCCTGACTCTTTGTAGCTACATCTCTCCAATGGCACAGAATTTGGCAAAAACAGCAGGTTTGTGAATGTCTGTGGCTGATTCTTTGAAGACCTCTCTTCCTCATAAACCTCATGAACTGCAGCTGAAGGGGTCACTCACTGGGTACAGCAGGGTTGTTCAAGAACTCACTGATCTCAACTAAGAGTCTTCAAAAGAAATTGAGCTTCAGAGCTCTTCTCTCATTGTCCATGCTACTCTATTTCTAAAACCGTTGCAAGGCTGAGTCTGGCTGTCCATTTAAAGATTGCCAAAAATAAAAAGGCAAAGCATGTAATCACTAACAAAGAATCTGGAGCTGTTTCATGCAACACCCTCTTGTTAAAGAGGAAGAAACCGAATCCAAGGAAAGGAAAAGAGCATCACCAAGGAGCAAGAGAGGACCTACATTTCCAGTGTCCCGCTGAGATTTTAGGTGTATTTGTTCCAGTCTTTAGCATTAACTTCACAAATGCAGTTTATTTTGAAAGATATGATCAACAGGGATATTCACGAGTGCCTCCTCTATGCAACGTGCTTTCCCAGACACTCTTGAAAAGAAAAAGAAAAATTATTAAACACAGCCTTGAGTTTTCTCCATAATGTGCTTTTTGTACAAAAATACCCATATTATATATTTTAAATCTAGGACTTGACTAAGCTACAGGCAAGTGCGTGTCTATATATCGGCATATGTAGAAAAACGTGTATGTATGCTCACTCTTATGA
Source organism: Crocuta crocuta (assembly GCF_008692635.1). NCBI lineage: Eukaryota > Metazoa > Chordata > Mammalia > Carnivora > Hyaenidae > Crocuta > Crocuta crocuta. The sequence continues at coordinate 8,215,201 of NW_027551571.1, read as the reverse complement.
ATAATCAGAGATAGTTACATCACACAGAAATATACACATAAAGGCGCCTGGGTGGATCAATTAAGCGTCCAACTCTGGATTTTGGCTCAAGCCGTGATCTCATGGTTTGTGAGTTTGAGCCCTGTATCTGGCTCTGTGCTGACAGGATGGAGCTTGCTCGGGATTCTCTCTCTCTCTCTCTCTCTCTCTCTCTCTTTCTCTCTCTGGCCCTCCCCTGCTTATACTCACTCTTTCTCTCTTTCAAAATAAATACATAAACTTTTAAAAAGTGCTTAAGAAAAGAAATATACACACAATAGCCACATATACATAAAGTATTACCCATCCATGCGTACCAAATTTATGTATCTACATGCGTATGAACCAGCTTAGCTCTATTTCTCTGTAGAAAATGAATCAGAACTAAGCACACTTCGTTCATGCTATGTAATATGTATGTCAAATATGTATGTAAGTATACATTTATGCACATGTTCAGGTGCATGTGTATGTACAGAGATATATACGAAGCAGAATGATAGATGCATAATTTACATATACATTTGTATGTTAAACACATAAAATATGTACATGCATACATACATACTATACTTAGACAGTAATATGTGTGCATAAATCTACATATAAATCTCATGAATTATTTTAAAATTCATACTTGTTCATTTGGTTTCTCTTCCTTGGGTCCTTGACACCCTCCACACCCCCTATTTCATCAGTAAACCCTCCAAGATAGGACTATTTATTGAAATGCTTCACACTCCCTCATTCTTTAAACCACACGCCCTGTTTGGGTGCTGACTGTGTTCCAGGGTGGAAAGCCAATAACCCAGTGTGCGGGAGATGGCACACACAGAATGAAGCTGGGGCTGGAAGGAATTCTAGAAACAGCACATAAAGACGTTCCACTGAGCTCTGACAGAGCTTATGGACCTGCACTTACATTACAGGGCTTGAGGCTTTGTTTCCTCTGATAAGGCATCTCTATTCAGCCTACACGGCTTTCTGGCCAGCCCCACCTTCAGGGCTGCTAAGAAAGGCCCACTGTAACCCACGATATGAAGGAACAACAATGGAAAGTATCATTTTAATTGCAAAAGTTGCATGAGGAGTTATGAAATTAAAAACAATTTATAAAAGTCATTTCCTCAAATAATAAGTAGCATTGAAAGCAGGTGAATATTTTATTTATGTGTCCATTTATTTGAGAAATAACTCTTCTCCACTTACTGGGATTGTGGGGGCCCCTGGAAAGAAAGAGATGAATGCTGCCCCCAGGGAACCTGCATGTAGAGATGGCTTTGAGCACAGAAAGTACCACACGGTGTTCAGAGCATACGCAAGCGTGCGTGCACAGGAGAGGGGCCTCTTGAGATGTGATGGATGAACAGGAGGTGGTCAAGAAGGAAGACAGAAAGGTACCCCAGTGAAAGGAGCAGTATGTGCAAACACATCGAGATAATGACATTCGGGCAACATTGGGGAGAAACAAACCACGTGATGGGAGGAGGGATGCTTGCTGGGCAGGGACAGTGTGCAGGAGAGTGGACCTGTCAGGATATAGGATTTGAGAAAAGACAGGGCCAGATGGGTAACATTCCAAATTCCTGAACAGGACTTTGCATTTATATTTAAATCAGTTAGGTGCCCTTGCAGTGTACCTGTGATCTTGAAAGTCCCAGCCTGCAAACTTAAAACCACATGATGATAAAGAATTGTATATTTCAGGGGCATCTGGATGGCTCAGTCAGTTAAGCTTCTGCCTCTTGGTCTTGGCTCAGGTCATGATCTCTCGGTTCATGAGTTCAAGTCCCCCATCGGGCTCAGTGCTGACAGTGCAGAGCCTTCTTGGGATTCTCTCTCTCCCTCTCTCTCTCTGCTCCTCCCCTGCTCACTCTGCCTGTCTCTCTCAAAATAAATAAATAAACTTAAAAAAGAACAATAATTGTATGCTTCATTTTCTTCCATTTCTATAATTAGGTGTCAATTATGGCAAGAATATATTTGATGAGATTTTTATTATCCATCTCCCAGCATAGGCATATGTGTTACTTAAACCAAGAAAAAGGCAATGCTGAAGTTCCTACTTCTTTTTCTTTTTTACTAAAACCATAAGAAATGTACAGAACTCAGGTTTAGGGGAAAGATTAGAGATTTGAGGGGAAGTACATTTAAGGGCCCCAATTAATGACCTGTCTATATCCAAACCACCTCTTCACAAGTGTGACTTTAGAGGTTCTCCCACGTACAAAAGAAATCCATTTTTCTACACTTAAATATTCTACCAGGAAGATTCGACACAGTATTCAAAACAAAGAACGACACAATCTTCTACCTTGTGTTGGTCAATGGGATAAGTAGATAGATGTGCAGAATGACAGTTTGATACTCGGGACTGTGCACTTACGCTCTTGACCATGGACCCTCGCCATTTCCAGAGAACAAGTGTAGGCTGGCATGCCAGAGGCTGAGAAGCCACGTGGCACAGGAAGCTTCTTAGAGAGCATCATCCAAAATAAGCCTGCATCAGCCAACCCAGAATCTGACCAAAGACCAGAGGCGAACGCAGCCCCAATTCATGGATCCCAGTCCAAATCAGCAGAACTTCCCACCTTGCCCATAGACCAGTAAGCAAAAATAAATGCCAATGCCTATTGATCACTGAGGGTGTGTGGTTATTCGTGACACAATGTTCTTGTGGCACTAGAGAATTAATGCAGGTTTAGAATCTAAATGATTTGATCTAAGCTCGTATGCCTCCATCTCTGAGCATTGTGTCTTTCTGAAAGACATTTCATCTTTCTGGGCCCCAGTGTTATCCTCTATAAAATGGGAATAACCCATACCCATCAGCAGGATTTCGTGAGGATCTGAGTGACATGTGGAGTGCTGGAATTTAATAAGCACTCAGTAACTGGAGCTTTCATTACTATTTCCTCTGCATCCGTGTGGGAGCCCTTAGCCAATGGCTCTACCCGCCCAGATCTTTAAAAGCCACGCTCTCTTTTGAGACCAGCAAACCAATGCCATGAGGTCAACGTGGTTTGGGGGTTCTGCGCACCTCTTCTTTAAGCCCGACTTGTGAAACCACCAGCTAATTTGAAACAGCCTCCAGAGGACAACAGAAGTCTCCACAACCATACCACAGGGCTGGGAGCCGACTGCACTGTCTGAATGGTTAGGAGCTTTGTTTCCCTGTCTGGGCCCGACCGCCATTCTGCATGCCTAGAGACCTCCCATCAGAGCTCAGCGATGGTTAGCAACTGGCGAGTCCCACTCAGACCACCCAGGAGCCTTAGCTGATGCACTTGGCTGCCTAATTAGAACATGAACTGATGGGAGCACAATGTTCCAGCAGCCTGGGCTTGCCGGCTGCCCTGACTTCGGCTCTCTGGGTCACTCCATGGGGGAGGCAACGCCTTTGATCTACAAAGCCCGCATCCTCTTTGATCCTGGTCACCTTTGGGGTCAATCTTTCAATGGTTGGCCCTTCCCACTATGTCTGTCACCTGCGCCCTGAATCAGACATTTAATATTTCCAGATGGAGAGAAACCAGGATAGGTGCTGTCTGCTTCTGTGGTGAAGCCAAAAGCACAATTCCAAAGAGATCGAGGTGTTCCACACGTTATGTTTCATCCAATAAAATCCTGTTAGCCAGAGGGAAGGAAAATCCACTGATAACTCACCGGGCCGCAGGCGCTGTTACCCTCATGAGTACAACTCACTTAGGATCCATTGCTATCTAAGCAACTGTGAGAAATCCCCACACTCTTCCATCTCAGTTTTGCCATCCGGGACTAACAACGATTTCTTCCATAATAATATCTGTAAAGTGCCTGGTATTTCAGTACCACCAAACACAATTCTCCTACCACCTGCAAACTGAGAAATCACCTCATATTTGGGGGACAAAGGAATAGATACCCAAGGACCCAGAGCAAGTAAGAGCCAGACATGAGATGGAAGTCAAGGGCTTCCAGTCTCCAAATAGCCCGAAGTTTCCGGTGGGTTGCCCTGTCAACTGTGAACTGAACTCATCCATAGGTTCTTTTGCTCTCCTGGAATCTTCTTCTGTTCGGCTCAGCTGGTAAGGGCAGCGGGTGGGTGTTGCAAGGGCAAAACTGAACTCAGTATCCATGTTACTTATTAGCCACTCTCTGCGAAGTTTGCCCATAAGCTTGCGGTGTTCTGAGTTAATTTTCCAAATCATCGGTGTATCTATTCTTTAGCTTTTGAAAGTTTAGTTCCTCCGTTTGGGGTGGAAATGTTCCTAAAATGGTTGATAACACCATTATTCCTTCTTGGGAAAGATAGCCAACTACAGGTTCAAACTTGTCATGAGGACACAGTGTCATTAATATAACTATTAGACTATCATGATAATCGATTAGAAAGCTCTGTCTCCCAGTGTTTCTGACAGCCCACCATCGCCCCATTCACCCATCAGATCCTCCATTCCTGCCGATGTTTAGCTCCAGGAGTCTTTCCCTGCTTTATCTGCTGTAGCGGTGATTCTTACATCAACGCAAATATATTACCTGGGAAGTTTGCTAGCCATGCAGATACCAGGACCCCACCCGAGAGATGCTGTAGGTCTGGGGCGAGGCTCAGAACCTCCCAGTTTTAAAAGGCTCCCCAAGGACACGCTGATGCAGGTGGTCTGAGAATCACGCCATAAGAAATATTTATGCGATGGGATGGAAACCAAGTTATTCAAGTGTTCATCTATTCAACAAATATTTTCCAGGATAGGTACTAGGCTTAAGACATGCTAAGATGAAACATGCTGACCTCCATACCTTGGAAGGCTCATGGTCTCATGAATGAACAACCCTAAAACAGTCATCAATTCCAGGCTGAGGAAAGTAGGAAATTTGTACTTGGGAGCTCTCTCAACCCATCAAAGTGGTCTTTCTGTGGCATAAAGCACAGAGCACGGTTTTAAAAAGTGAATTTCTGTTCCTGGAGCATAAGGTTCATTCTGGGCAAAGGGGACAGAATGTGCAGAGTCAGGGTGCAAAGAGACCCCAAGACTGTATGGAAATGCAAGTATAGGATATGGAGGGCATGTGGAATGTGACTAAGCTAGAACTGAACAAGACCGGCCCTATGGCTTCTCTTCCTGCGAGGAAGGAAGGGGAGATTGTCTTCTGAAAGTGATCAGAAGCAGGTGAAATGTTTTTACCAGGGCAGTGGCATGATTAAAGCTCAGTTTGAGAAAAATGAAGTGTCTCAGTCTCCTTCACTTGGCTCTGTGTCCTTGAAGTCTCAGCTTCTTACTAGTACAGAACTGCTTACTTAGGACATTTTTTAAATGTTTATTTATTTATTTTGAGTGAGCGTGCACACGCGAGCATGTATGCAAGTGGGGGAGGGGCAGAGAACAAGAATCCCAAGCAGGTTCTGCACTGACATCCAGGAGCCCAATGCAGGGCTCAATCTCATGAGCTGTGAGACCATGACCTGAGCTGAAACCAAGGGTCAGATGCTTAACCAACTGAAATACCCAGGTGCCCCTTAGGGCATTTTTGACCCATGCAGTACATGTAGGCCCATGAGGCTATGGAGATTTTATATATACACACACACACACACACACACACACACACACCCAAATTTCTCCGAATCACATGGTAATAAGCAGTGGAGACAGAATTCAGCCCCACATTGTCTGGTTCCAAAGCCCATGCTCCTTCTTTGCCACTTAGCTTCTCAGCACCAAACCATCCACCACTACCAAGCAAAAGACAGATACGGGCATTCCTGAGAAATGACGTCCTGCAAGTGAGTGCCCAACCCCCCTTTGTTTTCCCCACATGGACAGCTGTGATTCCCTTCCTATGAATGGGCATCTAGAGACATAGAGACATGAGTGGTACCAAAGCTTCTCCCTTGCTCTCTTTTCCTCCAGGAAAGGTCAGAAATGAACCCACAGTATTTCCTGCAATATCCTCCCAGGCTCCAGCTCCCAACTGTCACATAGAGTCAAGGCCACCTGACCCAGGCCTCTATTTGGGTAAAATAATTCATAAAGCACTTCCCAAGAGAGAGTCTGGCACCAAGTGCCAATAAGCAGTAGACATGGTCAGTGGTCGAGCATCTGCCCAGCGTGTGACAGAAGTTATTCATTCATGCGCTTAGTCCCCCCGTGGCCTTTGGACAGGGCTGCTTCCAGACAGGAGCTTCCCAAGGATGTGGGTCCACTCGGTTTCTTTACTGCTAGTTTGTTCTTCCACTCCCTCTCCTGAGCTTGAGTTTTCTGACAGTAAGTCCTAGCCTTCCTGGGAACCTTTGGGACCGCTCCGTTGCCTGGACGTTAACAACTGGGAATGCCTCAAACATTTTCATTCATTGACCCTTTTCCTCACCAAGTGCTTGCTCCTCCCGTAACCTTTCTTTCTCTTCCTATAACCATGAAAACTAGTAGTAAAATACTAGTATTTCTTGAGCAATGTGTATGTGACATAACAGGAGAAACATACGATGTGTTTCTCCTTTACTCACACACACAACTTCAGACACCAGATGTGTGGGGTTTTTTCCACAATAAGCAACTCTCTGAGACGCCAGCTGGGTGTCCTAGAATTCAATTCAATTGTGACTCTAATGGGAGTTGGTACAAATGCCACAGGTTAAGGGCTCAGTCCCACAAGGACCACCTGCCACTTTAGAGACCATTCACAGGTAGTGAGCTTCCAGGCTGCCCACAACTTCAGTCCAACGTGGCTACACTTTGGAGGCTCCCACAGCCACTCCTTGGATTTGATCATTTGTTAGAACAGCTCATAGAACTCAGGGCAACACTGAGTTCGATTTTCCAGTTGTTATATCATAAGGGATATGATAAAGGATATGGATGAACAGCCAGAAGACAGGGTACACAGTGTGAGGTTTGGAAGAATACTGAGCCCAACTCCCATGGAGTTGGGGTGTCCAAGCCTCCGAGCTCATAGATGTGTTCACCATCCTGGAAGCTCTCCGGACCCTGTACAACTAGAATTCTCATGGATGATTCACGGTGTAGGCGTGATCGATTATTAATTTCATTTCCAGCTCCTCTTCCGCTTCTGAAGAATAAGGGTGGTGAGGCTAAAAGTTCCAAGCTTCTAATTTGCCTTGGTCTTTCTGGAGACCACCCCCATCCAGGAGCTGGACTCCACTGAGAGTCCCCTTTGGAGAACAAAAGATGCTTCCATTGCCAAGGAGAGTGTAAGGATTTAGGAGCTCTGGATGGGATGTTCCTATCGCTCAGGAAACTACAAAGGTCTTAAGAGCTCTGGGTCCAGAACTGGAGCCAAAGGCTAAATGTCAGAACACAATATTCTCCTAGCACTCTTTTTTGTAAGGATTTTAGGAGATCTGTGTCACAAATCGGACAGAGGTGTGTGTGTGTGTGTGTGTGTGTGTGTGTGTATTATTTCCCTGTCTGCAAGACATTTAAATACATGATCATTTAGCTTAAATCTCAACAAGAAAGCATCATTATTTTCATTTTACAGAAATAAAAACTGAGGCAGAATAACTAAGTGACTCACTCAAAATCATTCCGGTAGCATGTCGGATATCTGGGATTCAAAGGAAAGGTTGTAGGGTGTCACCCATAATCCCACTGTCCCACCTCATTTGTTTTTTCTTGCCAAAAGAATATTTCACTTTTATTTCCTGTACCCCATGAATTAATCTTGAAGTTTCCAATCTTTGGACTCATACCCTGGACGCCCATCCCTAGAACAACAACGACTACCCCAGTGCTTCTCAGGCACCTCTAGAAACTTCCAAACATACACATCTTTGAACCCAGAGGCATGTGAGCCCATTTCAGTCTCACATGTGCCATAAGAAATCATGTGTGTAATGACAAAGACAAAAACCTAGCAACAATGGAAAAGATGTAGAAATGTCAAGTTCAGTTTTTGATGTTTCAATGTTTATTAATACCATTTGGGAACTGGCTGTTAAATACGGCCGTGAAGGAAGGGAAAAAATTCCCTCTTGTCTTGCTGGCCTTCGGAGGCCCTCTGTATCACAGCTGTGAGGTTTCAAGGGGGGTGGAGGGGAGTTCTGTATAGAAGACATTTCAAAGATGGAATCTCGTGCAGGAATGAGGCAGTGTGGTCCCAGGGGGTGATGCTGAGGCTTTCTTCCTAATTAAATCCTCCTGTTTTTCATGTTCAGTCTCCCAGCACTGCTTTTGGATTTACCACCCCCAAAGAATGCAAAAAATCATCTAGAGCACTTGATAAAATACATATTGAGTAGTATTCATCCAGGGCTAAAGATACTCACATTGTATAATTAAGGGCTCTCAAGAAGCAAGTTTTAAATGAACAGGCCCTGGCTCAGAAATGGTTGAGCCAAGTGGATGTCCCTAGGGGTGGTTTTAAGCTTGGTGTCTACATGTCCTCGGGTCATAAATCACTCAAAACCAGCCCACCTCTCCTGGATTTTCCATAGCACTTTTCACATCATCTGAAGAACCCAGAATTTACTAGAATGTTGGTTAGGTTTATTTCTGCTCCTGTTTAAAAATACGAACTCCCTAAGAAATGTATGGAGGCTTTTATTCAACAACTCTTGAGTGCAAATTTATTTCATCACTGTTCTTCCTTTCTAACACCTGGCTCTGAGCCATCAGTTCAAACAATGGAGTTTGAAGAAGAAGGGGGGTGGGGGAGGGAGGGAGGAAGGGGAGAGAAAAAAGCTAAGAGCTCAGTATAAGAACAAAAGTTTCCAGAGACCAAAGGGGTCAAAACTGCCTCAGGAGGCCAGAACCTCTCTGTAGGATAGAAGGTATTCCTCCTAATGGATGAAAGGTGAGCTGAGTTCCTAAGAGCGGCGGCCACGAATGGAATAGATATGCCAGCCTCCTCTCTCACAGGCCAAGAAGAGCAGGCAGTGTGGCCCAAAGAAGTCAAACCAGTGTAGGCATGGGGTTCAAGACACAGATACATACACAGTCCTCTTTCCAAATCTAAACTTACCTCTTGGTTTGGGGAATATGAAGGCTGCATTTGAATACCCGCAGGGGTCTATCTGACGGAAATGTACTAGTGAGCAAAAAATAATGTTCTTTGACTCAGCAATCTCATCTATCAAACTAAAATAATACGATCTGCTTTCTAGGATTATGTGATTATTCTAAGGTCACACGGCAAGATGGTGGCAGAGGTAGAATTAGAAATTTGATCTCCTCAAGGCCCCTGGGTGGCTCAGTGGGTTAAAGGTCTGACTTCGATTGAGGTCATGATATCGCTGTTTGTGGGTTCGAGCCCCACGTCGGGCTCTGTGCTGACCGCTCAGAGCCTGGAGCTGCTTCAGATTCTGTGTCTCCCTCTCTCCCTGCCCCTCCTCTGCTTGTGTTCTGTCTCTCTCTCTCTCTCAAAAATAAATAAACATTTAAAAATGTTTTTAAATTAAAAAAAGAAATCTGATGGCCTCATTCCTGGTCTGTTGTATACAATGTGTGTGTGTGTGTGTGTGTGTGTGTGGACACCTGTGTGTACAGCTGGCTGATACTACCTTCATACGACTCTCCCATACTGAACAAGACCTTCACACAAGAGCGTCAAACTCGGAACATGTCCTTCCAATCTCGATTCCTGCCTGCATACCTGAAGCAAGTCAAGATAAGATTTCTTATCACTGAAAACCCTTTTCTGATTCTTGAGACTATGACCAGATGGTACGAACAGCTGAATCTCTTTGGAAAAATTGGTAAGAAAAGGCAGGAAATAGACGAACACAAAAATAATTTTCAAACTTTCAGGAGAGGAAAAAAAAAACTGTGCAGAGAGAGTAAAAGCTATGAAATAAGAAAACAAATTATTGGAGCCAAACTTGATGGGGCAAAGTGCTCAGAGGAGGCTGTGGGGGCCGATGCGTGCAGTGACAAGGGTGAGCAATGAGCAAACCCTCAGGGGAAGGAAAAGGAGGCGTGACCAGCTGACGTAAGAGCTAAGTAGCCAGAGGGTCCGTAGGAAATGCATGCTACCTTGTAACCTTCAACCTCTTAGCAAATGAAATGAACATCATGGGGCCACCGTGGTTCCTGACTCTTGCTACTTCCTCTTGGATATATTGGCCACATAAACTCTTCTTTTCCTTTGAAAGGAAAGGATTGCTTTCTAGTAGTGCATGTGCGTTGGAGCACCTCACTGAATGGAAATATAAAGAAAGAAATGGAATGAATCGAAATGGAATCAGAAGCTGGCAGGGCTTGGGAACCGACCTTTGCTGAGCACCTGCTGCGTGTCAGGCAGCACCGAGCACGCAGCACTCTTCCAGGTCCCGCGTTGTCCCCTACGTTCTACAAGGACTACCCCCATTTTATAGGTGAGAAGACCGAGGCTCTGAATGGGGCAGCGGCTCGCTCACGATGAAGGGCTGAAGTGGGATTTAGGATGCCAAGGCTCAGGATTCGCTTATTTCAGGAGAAGTGGATTAGATGATCTTCACCAAATCGGTAAAGATGATTCCGAGGGAACTTTGCACAGGGCCCCGGCTTCCTCCTTCTCAACTCTCTCGACTTCATACTCCATTACTCTGCTTAGTCCCTGGCTCCTTCCAGCGACGGGAAGTCTGTGCCGCCGCGGCCCACTTCCAGCCTCCACCTCCTCCGGTCATCTCCCCCTTGGCCGACAAGTTCAAATGCACACACCAGGCCCGGGGCAGTCCGCGAGGTGGGCAAGCCACCAGCCAAGCAGCGTTCCCGGGCAGCCGATCTGTCCCAGCACAACGCTGGCAAGGGAGCAAGTGCTAATTATTCCGCTGCCAGCATCCTTCAGAAGCTGCAGTGACTGTGCTGAAAGCCAGCCAGGGCAGCCTGCTCGACTCCCCGGTTCCAGAAGTTCTTGCTCAGAGGAAGTCGTGGCGGGGCAGATGCCCGTGCGTGGGGGGCGTGGGACTGCAGCCTGGAGCCGCGTCCTCAAGTAGCACGCCAGTCTCTCTAGCTTCCTGCCTCTCTCTTCTCTGCTGCCTTGTGTTTCCCCTTCCTTTCTTCTTCTCTCCTCCCCCCTCCCCATCTCGTCTTTCCTTCTCATTCCAGCCTCCCCCGTCCTCTCCAAGTGATTCATCTTTCTACCCCCTTTCTTCCTTGCTTCCCCCCCCCCCCGCCCCCCTCCCCCCTCCCCTCCCTTTTCCCCTCC
>NW_027551571.1:8163327-8204035 GCF_008692635.1 Crocuta crocuta | reverse complement strand
AAAGTTCTTTCCCCAATTCCTCCTTTCCTGCCTTTTCCCCTTCCTTTCACCTTTTCTTTAGGCTTGCTTTCCTGTTTTCTGAGGCCCCACAACTAGGGGCCACATAACCTCGTGCTACAAAAAAACAAAATGAAATAGGGTCTAACCACATCAGTATTTGTAGTAGTCTGAAGGTCATGGTCTCCTAGGAGCCAGGTGCTGCTCTCTCTTTTGACTGTGGGGAAGAGATAGGTGTCCCGATCTCAAGACTTGGGGTTATCTCAGAGAACATCTAGCCCAATCCCCAGTTGATGTAGGGATCGCCTTGGCAATGCATTCCACAGGGGCTCCCCAAAGACACTCAAGAGGACTCGGAAGTGGCACAGAAGAGGGGAGATGTGCAGGGGCAGACAGCTCAGTCCAGCACCCAGCTCACCCCAGAGGAGTGGAGCCTACTGAAAGCAGCCAGCTCCAGGATGGGCACCCTCTGTGGAAAATTAATTGGGTCCCTCAAGAAATCTGAGAGATAAGAAACTCATCACGGCAAGTACCCTCCTCTGCCATCTCACACGTCCTGCTTCCTGCTCCCTCCTCCTCACCCCTTCCACCTGCCCTCCCTTTAGCCTGCATGTGCACCTGTAGTTCAGATCTACTCATGGCACGTGGTAGCCTTCCCAGACGAGGGCCAGACCCTTGTCCTGAACAAGAGGGAGGAATCCCCCACCGGAATGAAAAAGGTGAGAGGTTTACCCCGGTCAACACTGGCATTAGCTCGGAGCAAACACTCATTCTGGGGCTCCAGCCGCCGGGGTGGGAAATGATCCCTCACGGTTGGTGCGGGGACAGGCACTGGTGTGTTTGCAAGGCTCTACATCTCTAGAAGCATCGGCCTAGATGGCAGTCGAGAGATCACGGACTCTAGCATGGTTCAGAATGGAAGAGCAAAGCCCAGAGAGGGAAATGACTCGCCAAAAGTCACACATCACTGAATGCTGAATCTGAACCCAAAGCAGTCTGTGTCCCATCCCAGTCTCCCAGCACCCACCGCGGTGCAAGACACAGGATTGGGCAGTAAGGGCCGGTTTCCTTTGTTTTTTATTCCCTCCCTCTCCCTTGTCCCCTCCTCCTTTCCTTCTCATTCAATTAAAGTAATTTAGAAGTGCTTTGTGCTTATTGATTTATAGACCTATAATTTTGTCTTTTCACTCACGTCGATAAATGCACTCGAAGGGGTTCTGAAATCCTTTCTCTGGCTCTGTTCCCTCTTTTCATCCCGGCCCAGACAGAGTGGGGGCTGAACCTAAACAAATGACTTCCTACATCCTCTTCAGAGCCTGAGCGGGCTTGCACAGGGCTCCCTGCAGACGCCAGACGACCTCCCAGCCGGGCCGCAGAGCCCCGCGCCCTTGGCGTTGCCGGGCTGGGCTCACGAGGACAGGCAGGACGGGCAGAAAGAGCCGAGGGAGTTGGAAGTGGCAGGGGGAAAAGTTCCCAGGTCTCAGTCGGGCTTTGTCAGTATGAAATGTGCACTTGGGTTGGCCAAAGACAAAAGTAGAACATTTGCCTACAAATTCCAGAGGACTGAAGCCATAAAAAGAAAAAAAAAAAAAAAATCTCGGTGCTGGGCCGACGACAGCAATAAACTTCTTGCCTTGCTCCGGGAGATGAGTTTCAGGGGTTCTTTCCCTCTGGGGACCTGGGCGGGGAGGCAGGAAGGAAATGGCGAGTGGAAGGTATAGGGTGGGTCACAGACCACGGCGGGGCTCTGAGGTCAGATAGACCCTGATTCCAACCCGCGGGGACCCCAGCAGAGGCAGTCAGCTGACCTCAGTGCCCCAGGTCCGTTGCTCACAATTGTGTGACCTTGGGGAGCTGACTTGACCTTGGCAAATCTCCGTTTCCTCGCACACATGATGAAGATGATGACACTACTTAGCTGAATTGTTATAAAGATTAGAAATGATTAGCTGAGTGCAGAATAATGGGAGCCATCCTGGTGACTATCCTGATCGCTAGAGAGGAGAAAGGAAGGGCCACTTGAAACCACCCTCCACTGAAGTGGGACTGTTCTGGACAGGACCCCGACAGGCAGCTCAGCAGTGGCAGAGGGAGCCCAAGGCTTCAGCATAAGAACTTGCTGTATTTGAGTTGTGAGTCTGGAGAGAAGCACCCAGAATGCTCACCAGATGGGTGTTGTATAAATAGCATCTTTGCCACACTGTGGTTGCTGCCCAAATATCCTTACCGAGAACTAGGTTGCGTCTGCGCTTCTCGGTGCCCCGGGCTCTCCCCCTTGGCTGGGTGGCCCCCGGTCACCCTCAGACTTGTCCCCAATCCAGGACTCCAGGGACTGCACGAGCAGTGAGTCCTCGGCCCCCTCTTCCATCAAGAGAGCAGCACCAGGGACCCGGTACCAACCACAGCCTCATCCAAGTTGACAGGCGCGTCTCCATCTGGCCGAGCGTCTTCTGTCTGGGACGCAGCCACCCACACCATTCTCTGGTCTGACAGTCGCGCTTGCTATGATTCAGCTCCGCCGGGTGCTTCAGGACCCGCTCTCCAGGGCCCGAGGCCTGTCTGATGAGCGAGCAGGAAGTGTGGGCCGCACAGCCGCCCGTCTCCGAGTCCGGGAGAGCCCACTCACATCCGAGGGGTTGGGGAAATGTGTCTTCTGTCATCGTTTTTAGCCTTATGAGCTTCACGATATGTTTGCGAGATGAAATACAGGAGGCCCAGAGAGGGCGTGAGGCAACGTGGCTTCCGGTTCTGGTTTTGTCACTAGGAACCGCGTCACCTTGAACGTTCATTTTCACCTCTCTGAGACTCAGCTTCCTCGTCTATACAGTAGGAATAGTACTCTCTGCCCATCTTCTCAGAGGGGGTTGTTGCTAGACTCAAGAGAGATGAGAATGTGAAAGAATGTCAACTATAAAACACCAACGTTTCGTTGATAGAAACTCACTTACCTTCCTGAGAAAAGATACTTTATCCCCAAACTCTCCCTTTTAGGATTCAAGTGCTTGCTGGTTGGACACAGGGCTTGTGACCAGGTTTTTGGAGGTTGGAAGGAGAGAGAATGATGAAGGTCTTAGAGGAACTGGGAGATGCATTTCGAGATTTCTGGAGTTGGCTATATAGAGCTTTTCCTTTCCCACATTCCCCGCTCCCCAGTTTCCCAGCATCCCTCTGTGAGGAGACTGAGAGTCTCTCTTCTGCACATGAAGCTAGAGACACAGTGATGTGAAATCTTCGGGAGCTGAGAGAGTAAAAGGAAGAGAGAAACACAGGGAAATGGAAATATGGTGTCTGTGGTTATGACAGAACCAAGTGTCAGACTCGGGGAGCCCAAGGAGAGAGTGAACTACTCAGCTGGGTGCGAATGGTGTCTGGAAGCCTTGTGAGGGAGGTGATATCACCTCTGTGTTACCCATGAGGAGACACATACTCAGGAAGGTTGGGTGACTTGCCTCAGGTCATAAATCAGCACATGGTGTAGCCTGGTCTCAACCCAATTGCATATGGTTGCAAAGATGATTCGCTTTCCATTATACCATTTTGAGCAACTTTGGCTGTAATGCAGGAAGTTTGATGCCAGAAAGAGAGAAAGAAAGAAAGAAAGAAAGAAAGAAAGAAAGAAAGAAAGAAAGAAAGAAAGAAAGGAAGGAAGGAAGGAAGGAAGAAAGAAAGAAGGAAAGGCTTTTTACTGTATCAAGATTCTTGGAGTAGGAAGAGGTAACAATGCTCTTCATAACCTTCTACTTCACTAGCAAAGGCCTTTTCTTTGTGGACCCCCTCCTAGGAAGCCTTTCCATTCTTCCATTAAGACTCCAGGGCTGGGGCACCTTGGTGGTTCAGTCGGTTAAGCACCCAACTTCAGCTCAAGCCATGACTTCGTTGTTTGCAGATTCAAGGCCCCACATTGTACTTTGGGCTGACAGCTTGGAGCCTGCTTTGGATTCTTTGTCTCCCTCTCTCTTTCTGCCCCTGCCTCACCTTCTCATCTTTCTCTCTCTCTCTCTCAATAATAAATTTAAAAAAATTATAAAGGCTCCAGGGGTTACTGAGATGGCTTTTCTGACACTCACACTGGTCTCTCCTCTTTTCTGGTCACAGGCAAACTCTTGAGCTCCCTTGATGTTCTATCATTCTCATTCCACCTGACCTAACCCTTCCCAATGTTCTCCAAGTTCACCCAATCAAACTTGATATCTGTTCTCATTTCCTGAGGTGCCAGTAGCTACAGGTGCAAGGAATAAATAGAACGTAGCCCTTGGAGTCACAAGATCTGGGCTCAGCTCCCAACTCAGCTGTGAACAGTCTGTCAACTTAAGAAAGCTCCCTGGGGTCTTTGAGCCTGTGTTTCTTTGTCTATAAAACGAGAACATTAACATTGACCCATAGGCTTGACGGGACGCTTAAGTGATGAGATTTATTGCCGAGAGCCTAGGGAAGTATAAGGCTTCTGATTATTATCAGCACAGAGGGAAATCCACAGATAGGCTTCTGATCCAGAATCAGCTCTTTCTCTTTTTCCCTCTTTCTCCTAGCTTCACTGAGATATGATTGACATGTAACATTGTGTGAGTTGACCGTGTACGCCTGATGGATCGATGCATGTATATATTGCGAAATGATCACCACAACAAGGTTTACACACCCACTGCTCACATAGTTACCATATTTGTGTGTGATGAGTACTTTGAAGACCTACTCTGTAGCAACTTTCAAGAATACAGTACAGTACCGTTAACTACCGTCACGATGCTGTAGTTAGATCGTACAAACGTCCAGTTATAAGCTTTTTCTCTTTAAACACAAGACCATGTTGCATGCCTTCATTTCTACAAACTTCAAGCCATCTCTCTTGAATTAATCATCTTTCTGGCAGATTCCTCTTGCCCCTTAAGATCTGAACATGTAAATCAGTTCAGTTTCAGACCTGCCTGCTTCCAATCAATGCATACTTTTTCTCCTCCTCTCCTCCTTCTCCAACTTTTCCTCCTCCTCATCTTTCTCCTTTGCTTCCTCCTCCTGTTTCCTGAAAAATGGGTTTCTCTTCTCTCACGAAGTCTCCCTCCTGATATTGGCTGTTTTGAGCCCAAGACAACATCATTTGGAATGAGGTTCTGTGAATACACTTTGGGACTATTGGGCCCCATATCAAGAATGATCGCCTCCAGCACAGTCTAGACTGTAGACTGGGGCTCCAAGGGGAAGTAGTGGTAGCAATGCTGCCTGAGTCATTAAGCATTTGGGCCAGGACCCAGGTTTGGCGTGAGCAGCCTGTGTGCTCTTAGGAGTGCACTCTGGTTGGCAGGGCCACGCACCGCGTGACTTTAGGGGAAGCGGGATCTGGGTCTCATTTCTTGGAGTCTTCCACCTGTATGCCATTACAGCTACCTGTGAATTTTCCTGTGTAGTTCTACTGGACGATTTAAACAACAGGGGGAAGCCATCCCTCGTGAGATTTTTTTTTCCCTTGCTCAGTCTTGAAGTTCTACGCTTACGTAGAAACTGAGGAAAGCGGGGAGCATATACCCCCATGCTCTTGCGAGAAGTCTGATACTGGCATAGTTCACTGAACTCTATTGCATGTCTTTGGGACAAAGTCTGTATAATTTCCTTTCAACATGGGGGTGGTAGAAGGTCAGGAAGCTAAGAGACCAGACTTCCCCAAGCCTGTTTTCTCAGCTGCAGAAAATACATAATAATGTTGCACTTCATTGAATCCAAGCTGCCATTATTTTATGCACTTCTAAGAAAGAAAAAAAAATGCTGCCGATTATACTGACACACTATTGACAGTAAAATACATCCTGAAATCGGAGACGCTAAAGCGTTAAAAGAAAAAAGAAGGGAAAAAAAAAGTGTTAGAACAAATTAAACGTGGCACCTATTTCAGAGGGTTCCTATGAAGATTAATTAGGATCATGCATCTGAAAGTGTTTTGAAAACTGTCAAGTACGGTGGATATGCTGTAGCATGTAACAGAGACAGCACACTGCCGTGGCAAAGCACGGGCTTTGCGATCAGCAAAACTGGGTTCAAATTCCAGCAATGTCCCGTCATAGCTGTGTGATCCTGGGTGATGGCTTTCATCCCGGTGGATCTTAGTTACCTACTCTGTGCCTTAGGGATAGGAATCCCTGTTCTGCCTCTGTCACAATTGTGGGATCAATACTATATACTTTTCCTTAAAATTACTTATTATCTGAAATTTGAGTGGAGGATCCTGTATTTTTATTTCTAAATCTGACAGCCCTGTATAAACCACAGAGATCAAAACATGTCAGGTTTGGGGATACGCTGGGTGAGGAGGAGAATAAGACTTGGGAATTTTCAAAGGGCAGAATTAAAGGTGGACNATACAGCCTCTGAAGGCTGAAGTCTTGGGTGGCAGGAGAAAGCGGGAGACGCTCAGATGGTGTCTTAGAGAAAACCAGGAGCAACAGACTCCAAATAAATGTCTTAAAAAAAATAAAAAAGACGAAGACAAGAAGAAGATGACTAAGTGATTACTAGCTGCAGGAAGAGAACCCAAGGATTGCATTAAGAACATGTTCCAATGTTTTTCAATAAATGAAGGCAAAGCTGTAAATTATTCATTTGTTATTTTTGTAAGAGTTTCAAATCTATGATTTTCTTTTCCTATTTCATCTCCAGTTTTCATATCCGCAAAAAAGGCTTCTCCTCCCCCCTTGCAAGTAACTTCTTTTTTTGCAAATGAAGTCTCCCGCCACACCAAAATTGTGAATGTAGACCTCATTTCTCCCTTTCGGGGCCCCCTGGGTAGATTCTACCCAGGTCGGCTCTGGGCTTAATACTACCACGTTGTCCCAAGGAGAAGGCAGAGTTTGTGTGGCGCTTGGTTTGTTTTGACTTTAGGAGCTGCTAAATTCAGGCCTTTGATATTTGACCATGTTGCTGAGCTATTGAAATAGACCTGGGTTTTAGACCGTAAGAAATGAATGGCATTTGTATTTCCTCAGAACACACGCATACCTGTGAATTAGGTAAACTGGGGTTATGGTTCCCAGCTTCCCAGCAGGGCGACCGAGTCCCAGGACCACGAAGTGCTAGCCCACACTCTTGCAGCGGGTTGGCGAGAGCTGGATTCCAGCCCTGGATCTCCTCCTTCCCCGCTAGTTGTCTTGGCACTTCAGTTAAACCATCTGGGCCTCCATTGCCTCATCGAGGAAACACGACGAATGCTGCCGATATGCAGGGTTAGTTCTGCGGATCTTGTGAAATAACATGTATGCAAGGCTATTATAAACTGCAAAATGGGATATCAATATCAGCAATTCTTATATATTTAGTGTGTAGACAGAACCTGGAAGAGAATCTCAATGTTTTTAGATGAAGCCTTTATTCCCTCTTTCTAACACCTACACACCCTCGTGGAAGTAGATGAGCCACCTTTCCAACGTGAAGTCTTGTTCCTATGCTGAGATCTCCAGCCTTTTCTTTGGAGGCAGAGAAAACTGACTGTTGCTTTGGGATGCCCTCGTACAAGGCAGGATGGTGTAGAACAAGCCTCTTTGTTGACTGACACATCCAAGTGCATATCATAAGAAGAAGTTACAGAGAATACAAGAAAATGGTCGCTTCCAGAAGCTACATGTGGAAAACAACATTTTCACTTAACCAAATAGGCATCATTTTCTTGGTTTTGTATTATTAAAAAATATGATCTAGATATGGACATTTATAGCCCGAAGAAATCTTTCCAATCATATAAACCAAGATGCGTCTTGTTCAGAATTTGAGAACAAAGTCCAACTAAAAAGAGATTTTGACAGTTGCTTATAGCAAAGAAGGACAGAGTCAGACAGAATCTAGGGTACCTGGCTCTCAGGAGCATTATATTTTAAGAGTACCAAGCCCTTTTTCCCTTTATGCGGAATTTGTGTGCAGTCTCCTACCTGGAAAATAGAGAGGCTGCTTCTTCACATTCCTCGTCCCAGGAATGACCGTGCAGTGATGGTGCGCCCAGCATTACCACCGCTGGGATCAAAGTTCTCAGAAGGTGACTCCTGTGTAATGACTTTCTCACTGAAGCTGTCTTCATTTACAATGAGTTCTCATTGTTCCCATATTCTTATGGAAACACCAGGAAACCAGTCCCCTCTCAAGAGAGCATGGTTGTGGACGGTGCTTCCTGTGGCCCAGAACTTCTAGAGTGATCAGTTGACCCTCAGTTTGGTTACCTTCCTCCATACTCTCCTGGCTCTCAGTAGTATGTCGCTCTCATTTGAATCACGTCTTTAAAAGATGCTGGCCCTGTTTACTTTTCACAAGAACCATCTAGGGCTGTAGATATTGGCTAGAAAGATTACCTTCTGGGCAAACAAACAAACAAACTGACACAAATTACGCAAATGCCTCAGAGACAAAGGTTTCTGGGACAAAGTAAAGTCAGATCTCAGTGCTAGAACAAACCTAGTTACCCCTTGGCAACTAGATTCTAATATTAGACAATGAAAATCATGCACCCAGTCTTCTTCCTCTCCCTCCTCTCATTTCCCCTTCTCCTCCGTCTTCTCTTTTCCCTTTTCTCTCCTCTCCTACCTTCTCCATTTGCTTCTCCTTCCCCTTCCCTTTCCTCTTCTCCTCCTCCTCCTCATCTTCCTCTTTCTCCTCCTCCTCCTCCTTGGAATGCTAGAAACTCACAGTTAAGATTGTGTCTTCTCCCAGCAACATCATCTAAGAAAAGTGTGATGGTCACTCCATTATGCCTTTTACTTTGAAATAAAAGATTTGAGTTCTAGCTTTGCTATGCTTTATTTTGAGCTGTCTGGAATCATTTTTAGAGTTAGTCAATATTAAAAAAGAATAGAATGGGTGATAGGTTATCAAGGAATACTGTATCAAATTGAAGAGAAAGAAGTCACATAAGAGACTATGATACCATAGCTTTGGTCTTCCTTTCTGCAAATTTTCATCCTTCTTTTGTTTTTTTCTATAAAACTATTCTTCCATTTGTAATGCTGCTGAGACTGTCCATCATAGTGCCCAGTTGCATCCACTGGAGTAGACACCTGAGCACTGCTTAGTTAGTAAGAGTATCCTTATGCTCTCGGCTCCACTGATTGGTTAAGAGATAAGCAGAGACCCCAGCAGAACCAATAATATTCTTTCCTGGGGTAGCTATATACATATAAGGAGAGAAGATGTTTCCTTCTGCTGGAAGTTATAAACCTTGGGCTGCCAATAGTCATGTCACGCTGTCAGAGGTCGATTAACTCAAGCAAAGATAAGCAGAATGGAGAAATAATGAAAGAAAAGAAGAGAGAGCAAATCCTGATGTTCTTGTTTAAGTTCTCAGACCTAGACTTATGTGAAGCCAGACAGAAGGGAAAGACCCTATCAGTTTGAGCTTATTGACCTGGCTGAGCCTAAAGCTTGATGGATCCAAAGATTTCCAATGAGTTGTACTGTTTCTGTTGTCAGAATACTTTGGGTAGGGGTGCCTGGGTGGCTTAGTCGGTTAAGCGTCCGACTTTCACACAGGTCATGATCTTGCGGTTCGTGGGTTCGAGCCCCGCGTCCGGCTCTGTGCTGGCTGCCAGCTCGGAGCCTGGAGCCTTTTTCAGTCTGTGACTCCCTCTCTCTCTGACCCTCCCCTGCTCACACTGTCTCTCTCTCTCTCCTAGAAATAAATAAAACATTAAAAAAAAATTAAAAAAAAAAGAATACTTTGGGTAGAGCTTTTGCACTGAGGAATGAAAATTTTCTGAATAACAAAAAGAGGCAGCATGGATCACCATAATGGATTAAATAAAGGAATCTTATTTTCAAATGAAATCTTACATAGAGTCCCAGTATCAAAAGAGGCAAAATAGCACCTCCCAAGTTGACATGGTGGTGAGTGGAGGGAGCGATGTAGAGCCCAGCTGGATCTCCTTTGCAGCCACGTGGTAGACCTTGGGGCATTTCTGTGGGACCCTAGTGCTTCACGTAACCAAGTTGAAAACCATTTATGTGGTGTAGACTCTAGAGGTCACTAGATTATAAACTTAGTGAGGGCAGGGACCATATCTGTCTTGTTCTCTCCCATATCCCAGTGCCTAGCACCGGGGTCAGGGAATAAATGCACAAATAAAGTTTATGCAGACTGGATGATAGAGTTGCTTCCTATTTGTGTCTCCTTCACTAAGTTCCATATTTCTCTTCTTCAATATAAATTTCTTCCATAGTTCCTGAGAAGTTTAGCTGAAACATGATGTGTATAGTATCTAACATGGTCCCTCTTCCACCTAGTCCATCTAGAACTCTGCAGACATCTATTGCATTT
The DNA here is from genome assembly GCF_008692635.1 of Crocuta crocuta. Taxonomy (NCBI): domain Eukaryota; kingdom Metazoa; phylum Chordata; class Mammalia; order Carnivora; family Hyaenidae; genus Crocuta; species Crocuta crocuta. Next base: position 8,193,759 of record NW_027551571.1, on the reverse strand, counting down.
AGTAGATCGCACATGGGACTTAGGATCATGAGATGGACCCAGGTCCAGTATGATGTGATTTTTGTGCAAGTTCCTCTCTCCTTTGAGCCTCCATTTCCCCATCAGTAAAATGAGAGAGCTGAGTTAGATGAGCCCTGAGATCCCTTCCAAAGCTACCCTTCCACGGCTGAGTATAGAGCAGGATATTGATGACTCACTTAGCAGGATAAACAAGTTCTCCTAATGTGCAGTCTGCTAAAGTAATGAGCAATGAGCGGAACTCTTTCTAAACAGAAAAATTTTCACACTAGACAGAGTCCAAAACCTCTGAGGGTTAAATGAGGGGAACTATAATACTAAGCAGATGAAGTCTCTGACATAACATTGCAACACCTCCTGGTCTTCCTAACCTTGTTTCCATAGGATCTCTCCTGAGTGATTGAACTGCTATGCGTGGGGACACCTGAGGTCACTCCAGCCCTGGCACTGGCTACACTCAGCCTTTGCACTGTGCTATAGAAAGGCCTGTGGGCACACGGAACACCCAGAGACTTCCCAGGGAAACCATGGATTCATCTACTGCCAATTGGTAGTCATGCTTCTTTTCTCTTTCCTCTTGGCAAATGTTTGGTTCCAGAAATTCTGAGCGTTCAAAGTAAGCAAATTGAGAGACTGAAACTGGCCATCTAATCATCACAGGAAGTCGTGATTGCATCTCTTGCATGTCTTATCCTATCCTAAATATTAGAACAGACAAATGAGGTAGGTAATGTCATCCCCAAATTACAGACGAGGGAACTCAGAAAAGTAACTCGGGCACCATCATTCTGCTGCAAAGAGGTAGTGCCAAAATTCAGACAATGGCGTCTACTCCCTTCCTATGTCTCCAACCCCATTATGTCTGTAGGCATGTGAAGCTGTGTTTTCTTTTAATAAATGTGAGAAAATAAGCTTTTTGAAAAACAGGATGAAACTATTTTCTCCAACTGGTATGGGGATACCAGCAACATAAACCGTGAGTCTTGGTGAAAGCAGATCATTGTGTTAAACTTGGGATCCAGAAGGGAAAATGGCCCAAGAGGACAAAATTCTACCTTGAGTGATGCTCCCTGAGCTGATGGCATGGGATGGAAGTTGCTCTGAACATTTCTGCACTGCTTTGCCCAATCTGGGCTGTCCTCTGTGGTGTTCTACAACATAAGCATCTTGAAACTAGAGGGTAAGGCCCAGCTCTCAGCAAACCCAGTAACAAGAGTTACATAATCCTTTCTGGCAAAAATTTTAATCCTAGGAAATCAGTCAAGGCTCAAATTTAGAGGCATCTTTCCAGAGTGTCTTTCTAGATGGCTTCAGTCCCCATACAAGTGTCTCTCTTCATGAAGCCTCTATATTCTCTGGCAGGCTGTGCCACCTGTATCAAAGCTTAGCACACAGTCCTGGGGACTTTGAAGGGACTGTGAGGTATCATTAGGTCAAGTTTGTGTCTATGCCTGGGGCTGAATTGTTCCTGAAAACATCGTTTGTCATATTTCTATATGCTCCTTATAACACATAAGAAAAAAAATTGTCAGAGTTTGATGACAGGAAAGATGTGTTTCTCATGACTAATGAATGAATTTTATTTACTCAGACCCAGTGGCTTTCATAACCTATTGTTTCAGCTTTGGGCAGCAGATGAAAACATACCATAGTCTCCTACGGATGTGCCTTCCGATCGCTCTACCTAAAAATACTTATGTACCTTCTTGCCTTACAAATTGTTACTCATGCTTCAAGACTTGGTCTGGCCATGGGTTGGTTTGTTTGTGTGTTTTATCTGTGCATCCTTTTATACCTCTCCTGTGATCCCATAGGCTGGATCAAGAGGCCCCAAAATGCCTCCTGCTTACCTATGTGATAGCAATTCTCAAGGAGCATTGTGATAGTCTAGTTTCTTCTCGGCTTCCCCACTGTACCCTGAATTACTTATGTGCAGGAATGATGTGTCCTTCATGTCTGTATTTCCTGAGCAATGCATGATGCAGAAGAAGTCATCAACAATATTTGCAGATTTAATGTCTGACTGAATGGATATATAAAGGAAGGGAGAGAGGAAGAAAGGAAAAAAGAGCTAGAGGAAACTAAGATAGAGGGAAGTCAGAATTAAATTTATATTCAATCTTAAAAGTTATTACCCTAGAGTTTTATGCTCTTTTCTTTTTCATCCTCTATACTTTTATTCTTTGGTTTCTTTTCTTAAAATTGTATGAAACTTATTAAGAAAGAGTAGAGTGACATACGTCAATTTATAACTACGTGCAAGATCGCTGAAGAGTGGCTTAGCTATAATAATACCAATACGACTGACAATTCTGCTGACTCCAGGTCTCACCATAGCACCAGAAGCACAGAGACGTGAATTGTTGGGACATCTGTGTCATGGGAGGTAAATGGGCCATGGGGAAACTGAGTCAATAAACATAAAGGTTACTGACTGTATCTTGTATCAGAGACACAACTGCAACTTCCAAGGCCTTCTCCCTGCTGCTCTGCTGCTGTGGGGAGGGGTGGGCAGAGGAAGGGAGCCATGTCCCTCTGCAACTAAGCAGCTTAAAGTAAAAGGGGAGGCAAGTGCACTGGTCAGCCTGGCCCTCCCCCTGCCCTTGATGTTCTCAGTCCCCACCCCACCCCCATCCCTTCAGTGCTAACTCCATTCACAGAATGTTTTAGAAATCAACAAAACAGTTGTCAATATTCCAGTTTTATAAATCACACTTGGGCCTGGAGAGTCTAAGTGAGTTAGCCAAATTCACATACTGAAAGGCTAGAGGCACCGGAATATGAGCCATGACTTTCTCTTCTCTCATTCATTAGGCGAGCTGTTAACTGCCAACGGCTACTGAAATTTCTCTGGGACTCTGATACAGATTATGGAGTCCAGGGTCCTGTTCTCGTGATTGGGGGTCTAAGATGTGCATTTCCCACGGAGTAGGGTCAGAATCTCACTTGGGGAGGAAGATACATGTGTGGCTTAAAAAGGCTTGTTTAATAACATAGCAAACTTATATTTGGAGAGATATGCATTCTAGAAATATATTAGTTTTTTAAAGTTGAACAAAAGCGCCCTTGTGAAAATAAAGTTAACAAAATCTCCTCTGGGGCACCTGGGTGGCTCAGTCGGTTAAGTGTCCAACTTTGGCTCAGATCATGATCTCACAGTCCGTGAGTTTGAGCCCCGCATCAGGCTCTGTGCTGACAGCTCAGAGCCTGGAGCCTGCTTTGGATGCTGTGTCTCCTTCTCTTTCTGCCCCTCCCCTGCTCACACTCTTGTCTCTCTCTCTCTCTCTCAAAAGTAAATAAACATTAAAAAAAAAACTTTTTTAAATCTCCCTATCATGAAAATAAGCTGAAGATATTGGGAAAAATACCAGAAAATCCAGCTCGATGGATGGGGCGCAAAGATTGCAAAGCTTTATCCAAAAGAGTACTGTCCCCTGAGAGAGTTAACTACCAGGAACGCTCTCATATTTACACTGCACTGAGCATCCCCAGGCCATTACTCTAAGTATCTCAGTAGATTTCATAAAGAATCGTAGTCACATTGAGATGACTTCAAAACTAATCTCCCTGGCAGGAAAAGTATCCAGTGCTTCAGCTTTCTGAAGCTCCAACAGTTTGTTAAACCCAGTGTGTTCTCTCCGCAAATATTTGTTGACAGCTGGTCACCTACCAGATCCCGTGTCATGCAGAGCCTCCGCAAGATGCATATGAGGTCTAGATTTCAGTGCCTTGAATGGTATGAAGAATTCAGACACTCAATGAGATTGTGGCTGTACTTTAGTATTTACAACGGTGTAGACCACCCCAGCTGGATTCGATATGCTGAAAGCTACAAATAATGGTTTGGAATGGTCCTCCCCACAGCCGTCCTTCCTCCTTGCCTTGCCATCCTCATCTCAGCTGTGAGGTTCACATCCAGCCTCTGCGCTCTAACTTACTGTGTTAGACATAGTCCTCTGCCTTGACCCTAAGAATGTCTCTGATCTATCTTCAGTGACTCAACACTCATCTGATATGGGTACTGACTCTGTGCTGAGACCCATGTGGGCCACTGGAGATAGAGCGGATCAGGCTGACCCTGCTATACCAGAGACCACAGTTTAGAGGTGGAGTAGAGTCCTTAGGCAGAGTGGCAGCTCAAGCATGGCTTCCTGGAAGAGGTGACTGCAGAGAAGGTTGATGTGAGAATGGGTCCCATGTTTCTTTCCTTCCCTGATTTTCAGTGTCCTCAACCATGCAGAAGGGGGATCGGGCTAGATGATTCTTAAGTTTCTTTGCCATCCAAGCAGCAAATATTGAAAGAGAGTAATTATACAGTGTAAGACATATAGGGGATTTAAGATACAGGTTCATTTTTATCACTAATATACAAATCTTAAATTTTAAAATTCCTTTTCATGCCCTAAATCTGGTTTAGTTAGATGCTTATTATACTAGAAGTGAAAAGACCTGGCCAGTGGCCCTGGCTCTGTGTATTCCTGGGAGAGGATGCTAATGGGTGTCGAGAGCTGGCCTCACAGGACAAATCTCTACATCTCCTGTCTCCACTTCCCAGGGCCCTGTGGGAACAGTGCTGGCAGCAGAAGGCAACGATCAGCAATACTCATGTGGGCAGGGGGTTGGGAGGGGAGCTGAGAGGAGGGTCTCTTCCTCTGAAACTTCCTCTAGGCGCATCTGGACCACTCTTCCAGATGCTAGGGCTCCAGGCCTCTGCTACCACAGCCAGGGGATGGGAGCCTCTGGACCTTCAGATTACTGCCAACCCCAGAGATCTCACTTCCTTCTCAGAGAGTAGAAGCTGGCCCAAGGATGTGACCCATTGTTTCTCCTTGCTATGGGTCGGGTCATTCCAGGGAGGATGTGTACTTCCCTTTGAAGTTGGAATTTATTACTTTTTAATGAGGAATGATCTTGGGGCACCCAGGTGGCTCAGTCGGTTAAGCGTCTGACTTCAGCTCAGGTCATGATCTCATGGCTCGAAGGCTCATGAGTTTGAGCCCCGCATCAGGCTCTGTGCTGACAGCTAGCTCAGAGCCTGGAGACTGCTTCGGATTCTGTGTCTCCCTCTCCCTGCCCCACCCCTGCGAACTCTCTGTCTCAGCCTCCTTCAAACTTTGTTCTTTTGAAATTACCAAGTCAATAAATTATCTGTGGCAGCTGCTTGACCCAGCTACAAATTTGTACTGTCATGATTTCCTAGACATTTCAAGGACCTTTGGTCACATAGTAGGATTGACAAGGATAAACAGAAACCCCAAATGTCATGTGGCTCTATATGGGACCTGATAAGGAATACTGGGACTGTACCCCAAAATAGCTAGACTAACTGGCTAACATGTATTACGGAAGCAGTTAGCATTTAAGGTCCCAGAGTTTAAAGATTCTTGATTAAGGGGACGAGACCATAAAGATAGATAAGGGAGAGTTATTGACTTGGGGAACATTCTCCTTGGGTATAAGGTTTACTACTGCGGTAGGCAGAAGAGTCACCTGCCCCCGAAGATGTCCAAATCCTGATCCCTGGAACCTCTGAATTCGTCAGTTTACCTGAAACTAAGGTTGCCGATGGAATTAATGTTTAATTAGGTAGTTCCTTAATGAATAAAAGGAAAGCAAAACAAGATCAGAGGAAAAGACACGATAATGAAAGCAGAGTAGGAGGGATGATGCATTATCAGGGGAGGAAGGCAGCTACAAGCTAAGCAGTGCAGGAGGCCAATGAATGCTGCAAGTGCAAGAATGGATTCTCCCCCAGAGCTTCCAGAAGAGAAAGCAGCTCTGCTGATGCCTTCATTTTGGCTGAGTGAGTCCCATGTGCTTGATTAACCTATAGAACTATAATATAATGGGGTGCCTGGCTGGCTCGGTTGGAAGAGTGTGTGACTCTTGATCTCGGGGTCATGAGTTTGAGCCCCATGTTGGGTGTAGGGATTTCTAAAACACAACAAAACAAAACAAAACAAAACAAAAACTTAAAAAAAGGGCTATCACATAATAGATTTGTATTATTTCAGGCCACTGAGCTTATGATACTTTGTTGTAGCTGCCATAGAAAACTCACACACCATCCCTGGGAGGGTCCTGGGGTGATGCACACATGTCATTAGGATGAGTATTCCTAGTAACCTGGAGAAAGCAAAGGCCAACATGGAGTCGAGTTAAAATGCCCAAATTACTAAGGCAAACAGTAGAGAAAGGGATTAAAGCTGCAGGGAAGAGAACATGCTGGAATGGATGTATTATGTGAGGCCAGGAGACCTACCAGAAGACTATGTTCCATAGTGGCTCATTAAAAAAAAAAAAAAACCAGCAGTTTGCGCTGATATGGGATGGGCACCAATATATATTCACCAGCTTGTCCAGAGCGATGTTAACGCTGCTGCATTTTTCCCCAATGTTGTCTCTCTCCAGAGAGCTGGGCCGTCTGAACATCCAGCATCACCTTCATCCTTTATGCTGCCAACATTATGCAGTCAGGAAGGGTGAGCTGGCGTCGCCTAGCCTTGGTAAGATGCCTGGAATTAAAGGGTGGGAGAGAAACCTTCTGAAGATTCAACAGCCTGCCCCTCACCAAAGTTTTTTAAAGAGCTGATGGTCAGGGACACCATCTTCAAACTCTACATGGCCTGATCATTCATCCCCTACTTAGGAGAAAGCACAATGTCTCTTAGGCCTCCAGGTAGAGGTAAGTTCATCACAGATGAATGAGGAAGGGCTGGGAGGTTCTTGGAGGCTCGGTCTAGGCTAAGGATCTGAGGTTAAAGTCAGAAATAATATAGCTGGGGAGGCTCAGCCTGATGGCCCAAGCTCCTTTTTTTGGGTGGCGCTCCCTGAATTTCTACCTATTTCTCAGCCTCGGCGGAAGTCTCAGAGCCTGGGATCCTAGACCAGGGGCCCTGAGGAGATGTCAGAGGCGTAGCCTCACCACTGTAGCAGCTGCATCCTGGGAAGGGGAGCCCGGGGGCCATTCTCCTGAGCGGCTTCCTTACCTGGTGGAGTCCTATTTGGCTCCCACCCTTGCATCCGACTTAGAATTTTAATTTTAGCACCTAAAAGATGCAACATTGCTCAGGCCATCTGTCTCTATAAAAGCACATGTAGACTACTTTACAGTTTACATTGCATGTAAAATAACAAGAAATTAGTTACCATCCCAATAACCCTTTGTTTCCATTTCACACACAGAGGCAGCAGAGACTCAGCAAGCGAAGTGACTTGTCACAGATCAGGCAGGAAATGGGCACGTGACCCGAGACCTTCTCATTCCAAACCCTGCTGACTTTTCATTACACCTACATGCCCCCGCGTTAAAATCTTCAATGGTCTGGATGACATTTCTCTTTGGGGAGAGAGAGAAATTCAGGTGTGCAGAAGGTGCTGTCCAAATCCAGTTGAATTGTGATTCAGTTCAGGGAAAGCCTCAATATGAGGCACTGAGCTGGTCTCCCAGTCCTGTGCCTCTGGGCGCGGCAGAAAACACTCTTTGCAGTGTTGGGGGATGGGGGAGGGCAAGTCTCAGCTCCCCCAGATTTAGTATTTAGGTCTCTGTGCTGAGATGCATCTGCATTTCCCTGTGGCAGCGTGGAATGGCTTTGCGGACCGTACCCCCAGGGTTCAACATTACCTACCTGGATGGCAGTCTTCAACTAATTTAATCTCTTGGAGGCTCACTGCTCATTTGTAGAACTTGCTACCTCCCTTGAACGCTTTACCAGGGGATTAAAGAGGAAGTGTTTATCCTTATTTCCTCCTTCCCTTCATTTCTTTGGCCAAGTCTTTGTTTGAAAGTTTGGTTTCCTGCAGTGACAACATATATAGAGAGACTCGACATGCACAGAAATGACACAGAACCAATGAAGTTCCTCTCTGGGCTCAGCAAGAGACTCCGTGTCGAAAGTTGAGTTACTGGCCCTTGTGTGTGTGGTGACACCAGGGAATTGCCTGACTTGGAGGAATGGGAACATCTAAAAGGCACAGATGATGAATAAGAACATTTTGGTTGAGACCTTTGATAGATTGGTGTATAATGCATAATTACTGCCAGTTATCATCTGACACCCATTAAAGATCGGTCACTGAGCTAGTCAGCAAAGACAATGGGCTGGGTCAAGGATGAGGGCCACTCTTAAAGGATCTAAGATCACAGCGAGAGAAGTCAGGTGAATAACAACCCCTCTGAAATTCATATAGGGCCACTCACCTACACAGCTCTTGCACACCTTGGTCCTCCAGTTCAAAGTCTTTATGTACTCTCTCGGTGCCTCTAGCAATGCCTTTGATTTCTCTAGACCTTGAATACCTTATCAGAGTCTTTGTTGGGGTGGGGGGGAGCCTGGGTGGCTCAGTCGGTTAAGCGACCGACTTCGGCTCAGGTCATGATCTCACAGTTCATGAGTTTGAGCCCCGCATCCAGCTCTGCGCTGACATCTAGGAGCCTGCTTGGGATTCTGTGTCTCCCTCTTTCTCCGCCTCTCCTCCACTTACCCTCTCTCAAAAATGAATGAACATTAAAACAATTTTTTTAAGTTGTTTTTCAAGGCTTTGTCAATTGTTGGACTTGTTCAATGGTTTTCAAACATATCTAGCAGCAGAAACTTCACCTTCCTGCCTATAAGTCCAGATCAGAACCACACAGGGGAGACACCAGCTTCAGTTGCAGTATGGGGAGAGTCTCAGTGGGTCCTTGTCACCTCTTCTTGATAGCTTTGAGAAGGCTTGATAATCCTCAACTCCAGTAGCGTTCCTCAGTCAAAAGAACTCCACCCTGGTATGCCCTTGGTTGATGATAGTAACAGTCACTATTCTGGCCAAGCACAAGTCATTCCCTTGACATGCCGTAAGTCTGTAAGTCAGTTTAATCTTCATAACATCCTTGGTCCTTATAAAAGTTAAGTGATTTTCCCAGTCACGGCTATTAAAGGGTAAAGATTCAGGGCCCTGGTCATTACTTCCCACCCTCACTCCCAGTGGCCGGGGCCTCCCTGCTCCCTGCCCCAGGTTCAGATTAAGTAGCAAGGGGGTGAAGACCCAATGCCCAAAGAGATTAAAAAATAAAAGATTTCTGCTGGCGAAGACTTGAGACACAAAGGGGGAAGGAGCTTGCCGAGGTAGAGGCTCGATATATAAAGGCTGGGAGTGTGTGTGCCAACACCTCCCGCCCCTCAGCAGCCACACATTTAAAGTTTGACAGGATACGATTCAAACAGGCATCCATTAGGCAGCAGGCCCATTTCTGCTTAATCACAGGCAGTGAAAGAGCAAAGGAATTGGATCCGACTCTCCGTGCCCCTAGCAAAAGCCACCAGTGAGCTTCAAAACTTGCAAAGGCTGTTTTCTAAAGATGCACCTCGTCGAAACCTGGGGTTGGAGGGAAACTGAGCCACATGTAGCATCCCCACACAAAGTAAACATCAATTCACAGGTGTTCCCTGAATATCTCCCATGGGCCAGGCATAGGCCAGAGGCTGCTAGGGACGTGGAAGGGACATTACAAGACGATAAACACCTTGTGAATTTAGAAGACCGGTCCAATCGGCTCGAAAGCCTCCACTTCAGCCACGTCACCCCTCAGCCTCTGATGCCACACACCCCAGTCTTCTCTAGGACTTTGAGGAGTTCTAGCCACAGCCTGGCCCCAGTGGTGCTCACTTGGACAGGTGTCTAGAATGTTCTCACACGCGGTTCCCTCTGCTTAGTGCTACCGCCGTTTGCCTTCCATCATCACCCAAAGCCGCTTCTTTCTGGATTCCGATTCAGCTCCTTCCAGGGCACCTCCTGACAGACTTGGGCAGACCTATGGGTTTCCATGGATCCGTGTTTACCCCACTTCTTCATTCTGCCCATTGCCTTGCTCTGCTTGTGTGTCTGTTTCCCTAACTTGCACTGAAATGACAGAGGAAGCACTCACTAGACATTTCAGGATTGAATGGACCCCCGCGGGGCTGTAGGAACTTTTAGTAAAGGAGGTGCAGCATAGACGGGATTGCCTGTAGAGCCCACCTTTGACCCTGTCTGCCTGGGGGAGGGCTGCTCGGTAGGCATTAGTTTCTAGGAGTCCGGTGGTCTTCTCCTCGGAGGTTTCCAATGGGGTTGCAGCAGATACGGCTGTTCCTAGGGAATCGTGTGGAAGCCGGGATGATCTGAGTGCAGGAAAGCCTGAGCACCTCAGAGCTACTATATACTTGCCTGAAAGTGTCTGGGCTCGAACACCAGGCATTAACGAGTTTCAGGACTGAACAGATGGGGTCCGTGCCTGACTTAGTCCCTTACGGGTGGTTTAACCCCAGGCAAACTATGCACCGTTCTGGGCTTATTTCCTAATCTGTGATGGGAACAGAATTCACACCTCTGAAGGTGGTAGTGACGATTAATTCAGTGAGATACGACATCTAAATTGGCCAGCATATGCCCCAACACGATGGAAGCTAGCTTTCGCTTTGTATCAACAGCCATAGGGGTTCACCCTACAAGAGTGAACCCCAAGAAGACGCAGGAATTCCCGGCTGGTGGGCGGTGGCCACAAAACCACAGACGGCAGAGAATTCATCATTTGCAGGACCTCAGAATTTTAGTTAAATACGCACAATTTTATTGATTGAAGAGATTAGGACAAAAACATTAAATCAAATACAGGACAAAGCACCAGAGGCCATAGATTCCCACCATGCATGCCACCAATCTTTCCCCCTACAGGGGACTTAAAAAAGAGGGGACGGGGAAGAAAAAAAGGTCCTTCTTGACACAGCACCATCTTCAAATTGTTGAAAAACAAAAACAACCCCAAGAAACAAACAAAATAAAAAAAAAAAAACAGAACAAACAAAAACCTCTCTCCTTTGTGTCTTCCGTGATCAAAATAGAATCAAGGGCAAATCCATGGCCGCCTTGTCTCCTGACTGTGAACGGTTAAGCCGCCCTCCTGGGAACATGAAGGCCGGGCTCCTGCTAACAGGCATAAAGCATCCAAGGTCTGCACATACATGCCACATACTATCATGAAGCACAGATTCAAGTAACATTTACATACTAGAGTCCACGTGTTACCTACCCAAAAACATGACCATTTCACAAAACGTATACAGGCAGTAAAAATCCAAACAACTGAGGTACTGGAAACACAAATATTTATGCCGAAAGTGTTTTGTATCATACAGCAACAGAAAAGCCGTAATAAAAAACATTTGCCACTCGAAATCAAATAAAGCTATCTAGAAAAGCCAAACAAAAGGTTATTTCGGGGACAGAAATACTCAAACAAGAAAAAAATATATATATATATAAATGTTAACTACAGCATGTAACATGTCATTGCAAGTTAACCCGTAATTGAAGTACTGGCTTAATACATCACAATGTGACATTTTCCTTAATAAATAGAAGAGTTCTTGAAAATACAAAGGTGCATATTGGGACAGAGAGCTGTTTTTATTTATATCATCCTAGCTTTCAGCTATATGTCTCTTCCACTTGTTTCTACCGAGGGTTTCTGTCCAAACGAGAGGGCCTTCCGAGCCAAAAAGGATCGTTCTTCCTGAAGGAAACGAAATAGCTGCCCTGTATTTTATCACGAGGGACAACCAGCTCTGTTTCACTGGTTATCCAATAAAACAAAGACAAAATGTTTCATTGAGACCAGAGTGTTGCAAAAGCTTCGGACTCTAAATACGCCCTTCCTACCACCTGGCCCTGAAGCCATTGTCAAGCCCTCCTTGTTCAAAGGAAAGAAATTCAGGAATGAAATTTCTCATTTTCCTTTCCCTTCCTTTTGTTCGTTTCTTTCTTTAAACTCTGATAGCAGTAATGCATCTGGAAGTTTGACTTCTAATAGCTTCCTGCCACAAACCCATGGACACAAAACAGAGAATAACTATGTTGAAGGACAGACTTTTTTTTTTTCCCCCCCCTTCAGGGAGCAAAGCATCAATGTGTCATTTCCTGACCAGGATAGTAAATCATTTATTTAGAAGAAATGAGTTGAAAAGACCGATTAAGAGACACAAACTGGACTTTTATTTTCTTTTAGCTTAGCACCCAGGTTTCATGTCAGTCTGTGTGCACCGAATTGTTTCTTAAATGAACCCCATTAATTATTGGATAGGTGGCTGGCTTGTTTAAAAAAAAAAAAAAAGAAAAGAAAAGAAAAGAAAGAAAGAATCCTTGGCCAATTGTACCTTCCCTGAATCGGACAAGAAGTTAAAAGCTAACAGTGCGATGCCAAGATGTATGTGTGGTTGAGGCAGAGAGTTTGGGTTCTGTCAGGATCTTAACTATTTTGGAACAAATGAAAAGTGGGGTAGGCAGAAACAGCCCAGCTGACGGGGTGGGCTCCGGGGGCTACGTCGGGGAGGAGAAGCTCCCAGGGGCTTCCCGCCCCTCCAACCCGACCCCAGACTCCCACCCCACATCTCTTCCCCCATGCTACATGTTCAGTCAGCTCCTTGAAGGTTCTCCTTCTTTGAACCGAGAAACGTTGAGTGTCAGTGTCTTTCTTGCTACCAAGCCAGGCGATGTGTGTCCCCCGGAAGGACTTCCCGCTGCCCTCTCTCGCTCCTGGTACCTGCTCCAGTCTCTGCGGGGCGTGAGCTCAGTTAAAGAAAGGGTCCAAGTTCTCTTCCATGTTGACATCCGGCACCAGCTGATCAGACGCCTCCTTAGCACCATATCCTGAATTCGAGACGCTAAAATCTGTAGAAAACCAAGGATGGTCCAGAATTTCCTGCGAGGTCAGCCGCTCTGAGGGCTCCCGCCGCAGGATGCTTCGGATGAGGCACTTGGCCTTGGGCGACAGAGTCTCTGGAATGTTGAACTGGCCACGCCGGATCTTGCTGAAGAGGGAGCTGGGCTCAATGTCATGGAAAGGGTACCGCCCTACCAACATGGTATAGAGCATCACTCCCAGGCTCCACACGTCGGCTGCTTTGCCCGAGTAGCTGCCGCTGGTGTTCAAGATCTCCGGGCTGACGTACGCTGGGCAGCCGTGCTTGTCGGACAGGGAGTCATCATCTCCCCGCAGGATGTAGGCGTCTTCCAGGCTTTCCAGCTTGACCCGGGTCCTGCAAGAGAGAGGGAGACGTGAGCTCCTATGGGCGCTGTGAGGCACACGATCTCATCATAGTCACACAGCTCCGGCTTTAATGTTTCCGAGACCCTTCATTCATTCATGCATGAATTCGTTCATTCAACCAGCCAAACGCGACTTCTAGGTGCCTTCTAGATACCAGACACTCTTCCAGGGCAGGGGGCCCAGGAGTGAACAAGACTGACGAGGGGGCGCCTGGGTGGCTCAGTCGGTTAGGCGTCCGACTTCGGCTCAGGTCATGATCTCACGGTTCGTGGGTTCGAGCCCCGCATTGGGCTCTGTGCTGACAGCTCAGAGCCTGGAGCCTGCTTCAGATTCTGTGTCTCCCTCTCTCTCTGACCCTCCCCTGCTCACGCTGTCTCTCTCAGAAATAAACAAAACATTAAAAATTAAAAAAAAAAACTGACGGGGAATGTGCATGAAGTTTAAGATCTACTGGGGTGGGGGAACCCCCACTTCCCACAACTAACCAGACTCTGAATGACTTGATTATCTCCCCATCTCAGCGATGAGGGTGCAAGAGATTCAGTGCTATTCTCAAAGATGCCTCTAGGTAGTGATGGAGAGTCACAGGATTTGAACTCAGATCCAACCAACTGGGAAGCTCCCAGAAGCTCCGTCCCACAAGTTCTGGGAAGCTTCTGGCGACACGATAGAAGGCAATGTGGAAGGACCTATTACTCAATCGTATCTTGGCTTTGTAACAGTCCTTTTGTGAGAATGGAAGATTTTATGATCCCCTTTTACAGATAAGAAAGAACATCAAGGCTCAGAAAATCTGAGTAGAAATAATTTGTACAGTGCCTTTTAACTGGGAAACAGAAAAGACTTGGCCCCATACTTTTCTCAGTAAACCTGTGCCTCCTTCCCCAATACCAAGCTGCCTCTCTTCAGGACACAGGCAGAGCTGGGGAATGTACTCGAGCAGGCATGCATTATCAGCAGCTAAGCCCTCCCAGGGCTGACATCATCTTTCCAAGATTTTCTGTTAGAGTTGCCTCCTGTCCCACCAATCACACTCCTGTGGGCTGGTCCCTGATGAAATACTTATGTGACTTGGTTGCCTGTATCCTCTATGTGATAGCACGTACGTGATGTTGATTTCTCACGGGTGCAGGGGCGTGTCAATCTGCCCCTTGCCATTTACTTACTTATTTTTTTTAACGTTTATTTTTGAGACAGAGAGAGACAGAGCACGAGCGGGGCAGGGACAGAGGGAGAGAGAGGGAGACACAGAATCTGAAGCAGGCTTCAGGCTCTGAGCTGTCAGCACAGAGCCCATCCCTGGGCTCGGACCCGTAAACCATGAGATCATGACCTGAGCCAAAGTTGGTCACTTAACCAACTGAGCCACCCAGGCGTCCCTGCCCCTTGCCATTTAAGGATGACCGAGCTGGCAGACAGTTTCTGGGACTTTCCCTAGATGCAGCCCTGAAGAGACATGGAGAAACCCTATGTCGGAGTTTCCTCAGAGTCCCTGGGGCCTAGGAGCCATCTTGACAAAGCAGGGCTTGATGTGGCCACTGGGTATAAAATAAGTTCTCAGTAACTACTTTTGGAAGTTAAGTTAAATTCTTTTTACTTTTAAAAAAATTTTTTAATGTTTTATTTATTTCTGACAGAGAGAAAGACAGCGACAACACGAACAGGGGAGGGTCAGAGAGAGAGGGAGACACAGAATCTGAAACAGGCTCCAGGCTCCGAGCTAGCTGTCAGCAGAGCCCGACGTGGGACTCGAACCCACGAACCGTGAGATCATGACCTGAGCTGAAGTCGGACCCTTAACCGACTGAGCCACCCAGGCGCCCCTAAAGGAAGTTAAATTCTTAAAAGAACACTGATTTGCAGTGAACAAAGCTGAGAACCAGGACACGAAGTGACTTGCTCAAGACTGACAGCTGCCTCCAACCCAGGACCAGAAGCTCCTAGAAGAGCATCTCTCCTTGATTCAGAGGCCTTCCGAAAATCCCCATGTCCCTGCTCTGCCATCCCTTGAGTGGAAGGCTGGGTACCACCACCTCCCGGTGCTTAATACGCAAACCCTCCTCCTGTTCTTCGGGCCAGAACGCTCCACAGTTCGTGTCCGGGAGCTGTCGGGCCCCCGACTCGGGCCCATTCCATCACACTGATGAATGCCTGCCATGAAGGTGACGGGACAGGGAGGCGGGGCCCGAGTTAGGGGGAAGGGCCTCCCAGACCATGCCTACCAGGTCCTACAAGGTCATTCACAACAGCTGGTTCCTTCATCTCAGAATTTCGCGCATCACGGATGCTGTTGTCCAGAGGTGCCGTAAGGCTGAAATGGCCGGAGCACAGGAAAAACCACAGCGGGGGGTTCTCATCCTAAATCAGAGCTTGTGACTCAGGTCTATAAGCTCTGTTCCTTCTTCTTCCTTGGGCTACAGGGCTTGGCCTTTCAGGGGCCAAGGCTACTCGGGGAGCCACAGAAGGAAGGCGAGGTTCAAGTTTATCAAGTTAGCTCTCAATAAGCAAAACACCTGCCGAAATCCTGGGTTATTCTAAGATCTCATATTTGGATTACGGAAGCCTCAAAGTCTAAGGAGTGACCCTTCCCCAGCACTCTTCTCTGTCAATGAGCAATAAATGGTTGCGATCACTGGAAAAGGGACTGGGCTGGGAGCTCAGGGGGCAGATCCCAGGCCAGACTACGTCTCTTACCTGTGGTGTGGCTCTGGGAAGTCGCTCAATCTCTCTGTTTCTTTTTTTTTTTTTAACGCTTTTTAAAAAAACTTCTTTCTGAGAGAGAGACAGCGTGAGCAGGGGAGGGTCAGAGAGAGAGAGAGATACAGAATCTGAAGCAGACTCCAGGCTCTGAGCTGGCAGTCAGCACAGAGCCCGATGCGGGGCTCGAACCCACGAACCGCGAGATCCTTGACCTGAGCCGAAGACGGACGTTTAACCAACTGAGCCGCCCAGGCGCCTCTCTCTTTCTTAAACTTTGAAGAGGAGCGCTGGAAAAGGCAGTTTCCTTTTTAATTTTAATTTCTTACTGTGGTACAGTATACATAAAATGTATCATTTTAACCATTTGTAACTGGACAGGTCAGTAGCATTAAGTACGTTCAGGCATCCGTCTGGACAAGACAGCCTGAAAGTCCCTGCCGGTTTTAACATTCTGGGATTCCGATCTACAGCAATGCGCCCCCCTTCCTCGCCCACCCATAATTTGCTAGAACCAGGAGCACACAAGTGCTGTTCTTCCCCTCCCTCTTCAGCTAAGGACCTCAGGACGCGGGAAGGGTCTAGATGGGTTCATCTGGAATTGGGCTGATGGAAAGCATGTCTTGCTCTTCCTGTTGCTCGTTCTAACCTAAGGCGGCAGGTGGGGCAGACCCACACGAGCCTCATGAGACATTCCAGGACAGGAGTTGAGTCACGGAAACCCAGACGGTGGAGGGGAGGGGGAATCAAGTCACAAGCCCAAGGGGGTTCCCTCAACAGCCTCCTTCACCCGACCCTCAGCAGCACCAGCCACGCCTGGTTCAGGAGGTGGCCAGACTCGTGGCCTCCAAGGTCACGGTCGTGACAGCAGAATGCCTAGGGGAAAAGCTCTAGCGGCTGCGGCAACAATAATTCGCTGTGCAGCAAAGGACGGTCCGGTGTCCAGTGGATTCGGGGCTGGGCTCCCCTCCCGAAGCCTTCCAGCTTCAGCCCCAGGTGGCTGACCTTCTCCCGGAGGCTGCAACGTGAGCCCCAGGCCCCTTGACCACATCCTCAGCTACACCCCCACCTCTGTGCCAGCCCTTTCACTGTCCCTCAAACACACCGACCCCTCACCACCCCCTACCACAGTCCTTCCTGGGACCTCTGTGCGTGCCCTCCCCCAGCCCTTGCTGGAATGTTCTTCCACCAGATCCGGGAACGTCTCACTCCTGCTCACTTCTTCAGGTCTCTGCTCCAATGAGCTTCCTTCAGGAGCCCTTGGCCGGCCATCCTCTCTACCTGGCGGCCACCCCCAGGACGCTCGTGCGCCTCAGTGGCACCCAGGACAGCTGTTCGGTCCTGCATTTATCCCCACGCTCACTCCAAGTGTGGCCGCCTCATTCCTGCTGCCAGGAGCTCAGGCGCAGGTGGGTGGGGTCGCTTTGTAGGTAGAGAACATCGCCTTCCTTTACGGCTGTACCTCCTGCACCCTGATCGGGACCTGCCACACAGCAGACACTCAATCTGAGAGTGAAAGGGACCGTCACGTCAGGAACCCTCCGAGCTCAGGGTGCTCACCTTTAAAGGAACAGCCCTGCCCTGCCCACCTGGCCGGGATTAAGAGGATGTCAGGCCGAGTATCCACGGGAACAGGCTTTATAAATTCCAAGACGTCAGTCCCTGGTGGGGTGAGGACGGGTGCAGATGTGCCTTCAGACCCATGACCTGCTCCTGGATGAGCCCTTGCAGGGGACAGACGTCACCACTTCAAGCTCCTTATGCTAAACCACACCTGAAGCCTTTTCCTATACTGATCCCCTTCCAGGACACGACCCCTGACTGTGATGTCACCTTCCCCTCGGGACTCACCCTCTCCCCCAGGCAGCAGGGACCCTATTTCCACCCTGACCCCACTTCTGGAGTCCTCCAGATCAGAGGGAAAAAGCCTTCAATCGTGACTAAGGGTTCGATCTTGTTAATGGGCCCGCTGGCCAGCACCCGCTTCTCTCCTCCTCCACCTCCGGGACCCAGCGACCCCGAGAGTGTAATAGCAAGTGCACCCATGTGCTGCGCTCAGCTGCCCCCGGCCCCTGGCCACCTCTGCCTCCTCCCTTCAGAAGCTGGGCTTTTTGGTGGGCCGGGTCCGGATCTGCCTGTCACATTCAGCTCACCACGTGACGTGCCAGACATCTATGTATAAACCGGGCCAGCTCAGCCTCGAAGTCGGTGACCCGGGTTCAAATTCTGGCTTTGAAAATGACTAACTAACCTAATATCAAACATCTTCTGCGCCCTTACACATCCGCCAGGGTATCTACATATACTTCCTCTTTAAAGTTTATAACACCAACCTCCAAAGCAGGAACTATTAACCCTTTAGGGGGACACTGAGCCCAGTGCTCGGATGGCCAGTGAGGCCAGGGAGGGGCAGAGCGCTCGTCTCTCCCCAGGCTGCCCCAGCCACCGGACACCTGGCGCGGGACAACAGCAGCGAGGCTGTCCCAGTCAGCGAGACAGCCTCAGTGCGCAGGACGTCTGCACCCAAGGCCAGGACGTCCCAGGCAGGTGAGGCGAGAAGAGAAGAGAGAAGCCTAGTAAACGATGGGGAGGAAGTGCAGGGTTCGCAAGCATTCTTCTGACTTTGTCTCCTTCTCGGAACACCCTGAACTTGTTTACATCACTCGCAGGCGAGGGTCAAGGCAAGTGGTCTGGATTACGTCGTTTAAACAAGGACCTTCCGGGCGCACACACGTCGGGAACTCGGGACAGTGCCCAACTGCAGGGACACTCAGAGGGTCCCAGGGGCTTGGCTCGCCCCTGTGGGGCGCAGGGCTGCCCCCCTCTCCTCTCCAGACCATGTGGGGGGCCGGGGGGGGGGACTGGCAGAGCACCTGCACGTGTCTGCTTGGGAGGATGTGAATGAACCATCTCTCAACTTCTGCTGTCCCTGGTTATGAATTCTCGGACCAAGGGATCGATTTCCATAACAATCAACAAGGGCCTGGGTGGTCCCAGGAATTCAAATGTTCCACTAATCGTTAGGGCACTTAAAGTAGGCACTGGGGACAGGGGCATGACACTAACCGCCGCCTTCTCCGTTTTTATGAGGATTAAATGAAACAACGCGAGCACAATATCAACCCAAAAGCCTAGCAAAGAAAATCTGCAGAGAAGTGGCGGCAACTCTAACTGATCTTCTTAGTAAGATAAGCCTCCGCCCCTTTCAACCCCAGAGCTCAGAGGAGAAGACAGATTGAACAAGCATCAGGCAGACCCAACTGGACGTGAATCCCGCTTCGTGTTCCTTCCTGGGCCCTTTACACTTGTTTCCCCCTTGGCCTGGGATGTTCTACCCCCAAATATGCGCCCTGCTCATTCTGCTCACTTCCTTAACTCCTAAGGCAATCCGAGTGGGCTACCTGGAGGCGGTGGGAATAGAATGGTACATGAGGAATAGAGGTTCCTGAATAGGACAAGGGAGGGAGGGTGGAGAACCTGTGACCAAAAAAGCTGTGAAGGACAGTGGTGATCTCCGGCAGCTTCTCCGAGGGGAGGGCCATCAGCCTGGGGCAGAAGCGAGTCGGCCAAGCTGTATCCCTGCACACATTCTGCAACTCATCTCTGGCACAGGCAGGAACGGGCCTGCTTTGCTTTAATTTCTGAATGGAAAAGACTCACAAGGGGACGGCCTGTGGACTTGGCCACCGGCCTCGTGCCATCGGGTCCCCAGCCAGGTGAGGAAGCCACACCAGCAGGATGAGGCTCCACTACCGCCTCCAAGGAGAAAACGTGCCACCCCCTCCCAGCGGAGGCCCGCATGGCTGGCTGTGGGCCCGAGTCGCAAGACCGGTGTGACCACGCACAGACCTCCCAGCCCCAGCTGCCCTTCCGCAAAATGCAAGTGTGGCTGCAGGGCTTGAAACGGGCTCTTCTAGCTTCAAAAGCCCCGACTGTAAATTTTCTTTCATCTAAACTATAGGAACCGCAGCCGCGTGACATCTTCACGATAACAGTGACAATGACCGTAACGACAACAGTAGCTGTGAATCAGACGCCTCCTGGGTGCTGAGAGTTGTTCAGTCTGCATCTCTATCTTCCGTAACAAAACTGAAAGGCAATATTCCAATGCATTGAAACCTCTTTAAAAATTAGGGAACTGAGGGGCGCCTGGGTGGCTCAGTCGGTTGAGCAGCCGACTTTGGCTCAGGTCATGATCTCACGGTTCGTGGGTTCGAGCCCTGCATCCGGCTCTGTGCTGACAGCTCAGAGCCTGGAGCCTGTTTCAGATTCTGTGTCTCCCTCCCTCTCTGACCTCCCTCTGCTCATGCTGTCTCTCTCTCTCTCTCTCAGAAATAAATATAAATAAAATGTTAAAAAGAAAAAATTAGGGACCTGAGGCACAGAGAGTTAACTGTCCCAGGCCACAGGCAGGATAACAGAAAACGGTGTTGCGTCCACAGCAGGTTTTTCGTGCTGGCCCCCTCTCCAAATTACATCCTGGTACCAGCGACACAGATTTCCTTAGTGACAAAGAAAGAAAAGCTGTGAAAGGAAGGCCCTGCATTTACGGAGGCAAATATGGCCCCAGGTTTACTAAGCACTAGGTCGCAGACAAAACCCTCAATGCGGTAGCTCACAAGGTTAACAGAGGTGGCTGGACCTTCCCATTTCCTAGATGAAGACACTGAGATACAGAAAGCAGATGTGACGTGTCCAAGGCCACCCAGCAAATGAGTGGCCGAGGTGGGATTCACAACCAGGTTTTTCAGCTTCCAAATCAGGGCTCTGTCCAAAAATATCCACAGTGGCCGCCCCAAGCAAATCATGCTTTGCTTTTAAACCTTTAAACACCGCCTTGGGCTCCTAGCAGGAAGGGGTCAGGACAGGGTGGGCCGGGGTGGGGCCGGGCTGGGAGTTCAGCCAGACCAAGTGGGCCTGGCCGGGACGGGAAGTCCGGTGTCCTGAGGTCAGTGAAATTCAGAGAAGTCACTGAAGGCCATTCCATGGGGTGGGTCCAAGCAGGCGAAGGGTCAAGTGAGAGAGGTCAACTGCAGCCAGGTCTGGCTTTGCTCTGCCCACTACTGCAAAGCCACCCCTGGCTGTCGGCTGGGTTGTGTAAATGAGGGTCCCCCCAGGGGCTACCTGCTGGGGGTGCCCAGGACAGACTGTCCCACACAGTAGGCTGCATCAAGCTGACCCGACAGCCACCACTGGCTGCTGAACTCTGCCAGATAAATCATCATTCAAGTTCTCCATTTCCTAAGTGCATAGATTTTTCCAACAGTTTACCTCTGAGAGCCACTGACGTACCAGATCCTGTAGATTCAGCCAACAGACCGACACCAAGGTCAAGCTGCTTCCAAATCAGCAGGAAGGCAGCAGGTAACCAACAGGGAGACCTTTCAGGTCCGGGTGAGGGAAGTCTGCTGGGTTCTCCCTGGTGGTACCTCCTCTCACTATGTGACAATGACCGTGACCGTAGTCAGGGAGGTGGGGGTTCCTGCACCGGTTTAATCCACTAGAAAGTCACAGCTTGCCGAGACTGAAGTAAGTTGCTAGGAGCAGTACAGCCGTGATGAGAAGCCCAGTTCAACTCAAGCATCCAGATGTTTCCACAGCACCGCTGGCCACAAGAGAATGGCCAGTGTCGTCTGCGTGCCGGGGCACGCCTGAGCCCTGACACACCATGACCGCAGGCCAGCGGGGAAGCCATCGCCATCCCACCCCAAGGGTGGGGAACGACACCACGCCAGGGCAGCCGGTGTTTCCGCAGGAACAGACAGGGACCCCCGAGTGAGGCATGCCCGCCGGGACTGCTCCTCAGTACTCTGTTCACAACCCTTGCTCCTCTGCATGGAGACCCGACCCCAAAGGATCCCCTGATCCCGGTCCAGTGGACTCAGCCTCTCGATAAGGCTCAGCAGAAAATCTCCTGCTCAGTGCAGGACGGCACTGCTCCGAGGGCCCACCCAGCCTGGAGCCTTCCAGGGAGGGGGAGCCAGGGGCGCCTCAAGGTACTGCTCCGGCCCTGCTACTTAGCGAGGCTGACTCAGGGTCCAGAACATTCCTATCCAGAATCACTGGCAGGGCTGAGTGGGGATCAGGCCAGTCCCTCTGACCCCACCGACCCAGGGGGCACTGTGAGCAGCAGTCCAGCGCGGGACCAGGCACTTGGCAGAGGCCTAACCTGGGCCTCACCCAGATGGCCCAGGCACATACCCAGTAGGTTCCGGGAGCCAGAACACCTGAGCCCTGCTCTGGGTCCCATGGCCAGCATGTTATAGAACTTTGGAGAACATTCCCTCCTAATTTCTTCATCTGTAAAAGCTCAAGGGTTGAGCTTCATTCTACCTCTTACCCACCCCTCCGTGATCCCACCGCTTGGGGCCTGGTTCAGCCTCAGGATCTTGAAGTCCATACCCATCCCAGGTCCATCCTGCAAAAAGGCTTCCAGAATCACAGCCTGGCCTGGTCCCAGCCTGTCTAGAGAAACCCTTCAATTCAACAGCATTTCCTGGATTTCAGGTCAAGTTCAAGGTCAAGGGCATGCATCCAGGCCGTAGACCAGTGCTTCCCTCTTGAGTCTCATCTCTGATCCCCCCACACAATGCCCTCCACCAGCACACCCCTCCCTGCACAGGGCTCGTTCGTGTCTCTCGGCCTTTACTCATACTTTCTGGACACCCTCCCCACCTTCCCCCTACTTTAGACTAAGCCAAGAAGGAACGCATGTCCTCACTGACACGCTCATTCTCTATACCTCACTCTGCCCCTGGAACATTCCCTTCCTGCTCCCCCACAGCTCTCTAATGCACACCCATAACCCATAACATGCTACGAAAAGTAAATATTACTCTAAGTCTTCCATTAGGCAGCGACTCCCCATAGTGACTCCTAAAACCTAGCGCTGTATGTGGTACACAATAGGTGTTTCATCAACGTTTGCAAGCTAGCGTGACTCCCATGTCGCAGATGCCCCCAGCTCCAGCATGGCGTCTATGGTTCAGGGTACCTGGGCACAATTCTGCTTATGATCTACACTCTCTAGAGTCCAAAGAACTTTCAAATAGGCTTGACTCTATTTCCTGCTTTAGAGAAACTCCCTAGAGAACTGAATAAAGGACATTTAAGGTGTATTTCCATCTACCGCCTCCCACCATCAATGTATCTAGGGGATTTTTCTTAGGATATCTATGCTTCCAGGGCTTTAAGGGGCTACCCACACACCCACTTAGTCCATTGTCAGATATTCACCAGGTATTTACAAAGTTAGTCCTGGGCTAGAGAGGTAAGACGGAAAGATAAACAGACCCACATTACAGTTCTGTAGAGAAAACAAAACCCACTCCATGAAACAGAACAGGACAGAAGAGTGCTGCCCATGGGGTTAGTGAACTGGGGGCCCGGGACGGCTCAGAGAACACAAGTACTGAGCTTCATTTAGACTCCAGCCGGTCAGGCCCTCCTGGTGTTTACTTCTTGCCTGACTGCATGAGAAAATTCTTCCTGTGGATAGGACACAAGGGGCGGTATTTTACCTGGTGTCCTGTTCTGACAGCCAGTGAGGTCTCCCAGAGCCTCCGCTCCGGAGTCTGGTATCCTGGGTACAAACCCCCAGGCCTGCCTCTGATTAGCTGTGAGACCCTGAGCCTCAGTTTCCTCATCCACAAAGTGGTGATAATAGTACTAGCTTACTGTTTCTTCTTTTTTTCATCTGGCAGAGAGAGAGAAAGAGAGAGAGAGAGAGAGAGAGAGAGAGAAACTTAAGCAGCCTCCATGCTCAGCACAGAGCCGGACGCGGGGCTCGATCCCAAGACCCTGGGATCAAGACCTGAGCCGAAATCAAGAGTCTGATGCTCAGCCAACTCAGCCACCTGGGTGCTCCTCCTCACTGGTTTTAAACTGGTTAATGTAAATACAGTAGTTAATTAGGATTAAATCGGTTCATTTACATGCTTTTATATTTAGGAGAGGGCCTGGCACACGCTGGGCGCTAGGTATTATTTCACTCAACTGTTAAGAAGAGAAAGTCTTCTGTCTCATCGGCCATAGCAGTTTCCGCAGCACCTAAAACAGTGCCTGGCCCAGGACAGGGGCTCCTCCTATTTGCTGAATAAATAAAGGCACCTCCAGGTGGCTGGGTGATGAGGCCCAAAGCCGGCAGCTGACGACCAGAAGCAGTCATGACAACTGTCCTTTGAGCCTCTGCAGCGCACCGGGCAGCGTGCTGGGAACTACAAGTTCACGATCTCCAATCCACATCAGAGAAGGTAGGCCAAGGTCAGACGGCTCAGTGAGGGAGTCTTACTGCTGTGCCCTGGGCTCCACCTGCCCAGGGTCTCAGTCCAGCCCACCAGCTAAGTGATTAAGCACAAGCAGTAAACAGCTCGGCCAGAAGTCCTGCTGAAGGATGCCTACTATTTAGCCCATGTCTGAGCGCGGAACCCTGAGGATGCTCTCCCCTCTCTCTGGGATCAGAGACGCTTTTCCTAAGTACAATATCCTGCCCGAGACATTGGTAGCAGCGTCTCAAATGTCATTCTGCCCAAATCTTTAAATCCAAATGGCAATGATGGGTTATTTTCTCATTTGAGGCAGGACGCTAAAAGGGGCTTTCTTTGAAAAGGTGTCCCCGTGGGAATGGAGAAAACGGGAGTGTTCAGGGGCTCCTGATCTGGAAATGACCTAGAGGCCAATGATCTGTACTTATCCCCACTTCTCTCTTCCCTCTTTCTATCACGAGAATCCAATCTGAGACGCACGTGCTCAACAAAGGAGATCTTTGTGCATTCAGGGCCCGTGTTCCGGCAGCGGTGAACACGAGGCGGCCTCAAGTCCCCAAGAAGCTCCCAGCCCAGAAGGGAGTATAGAAACTAACCTGAGAGACAGAGAGGGGGAGAGAGGCAGAGAGGGAGGAGATCTTGGCTGGTCAGGGCGGCACGAGGCCTGGGCCCCACAGGACATTCAGGTCTGGTGCCCGCGTCGACGGTGGCTGGTTACACAGAGACCCCAGGGCTGCTGGGTTTCTGAAAAGGGTCTAACCTCCCTCCTGCAGAAGCAAGCACCGAGCAGCTTCCACAAAGCAGAGGAAATCAAACCTGTGACGTCAACAGATAAAAATCTTCTAACCAAAGAAGAAACATGCACAGAGGGATGTTTCTCCATTCACACGGGGTATTTCTGTGCGGTGAAATGTCAACACTGAACTGGGATTGGGGGCAGGGAGTTGGGGGTGGGGGGGGCAAGGCGCCTTGTCCCAAGGGAGAAGGGAAATCAAGCTGGAGAGCACAGGCACTGCTGTGGGAGCTAAGGCTGCAGCAGCTTAAAGGGCTCCTCACATCCTGAGTCAGCAGGCCGGCCTTGTCACCCTGAGGGCCCGGCACTAAGTCCACAGGACCTGAGGACGGCAGGAGCCACCGCTTGCTGATGGCCGATGGCGGATGCCAAGCACCGGGTTCACTTGCATTAATTCATTTAACTTCCCCAAGAAAGTCTCCTTGTTATTTCCACTCCGCAGATGAGGCAATCTAGACAGAAGAGGTTATGTAACTTGTCAAGATGAAGTTTACGAATGGAATGAGTGCAGCAGCAGCAGCAGCAGCCACTAAACTCCTGCGCTTCGTCATGGGAGTAGGGGCCTTCTCCCAAGCTCAGGCTTTCGCCTGGGGGCTCAAATGGAAACAGCGGGCCTTCTAGAACACGCTGCTTGGGCATATCAGCACGCTCACTGCTCTCTACCTAATTCAGGGCTCTGACCCACAGGGGGCCCCGGGACTGGATGAGCCCATCTCCAATTTTCCTACCAAATCTGGGGATGTAAAGGGTGTGTCCAGGGTGAGCCCAAACAGGGTAGGGTTTAACTTCCTCAAAACAAAAACAAAACAATTGTGGGTCTGCCCTGCGGAAACAACCCAGGGATGGAGGAGGAGCAGCAGCACCAGGCTGGGAACACCGTGGTCCCAGGGGAGCGCACGCGCCTCGGAGGCTCCTTCCCCTGCGAACAGAACATCGAGTCCACCCTCTGGCCTTTCTGAGCTGCCCAACCTCCACCTGCGCTTTCACCCTGCTAGTCTCCAGCCCCACTCCCTGTCCCCAGCAACGACTGTAATTAAATGAGAGGAGGATGTGGCTTAAATTTGAACCCTGAGGCCTCAAGAGTTCCACTCCTTGTGAAATGGCTGCCAAAGGGGTGGAGCCCATTCGCCATGCACTTCTGGCGCCGCAGGAATGGTTCTTCCGTAACGGCGCCATGTTATCAATGACTTTCGGACCGGTTGGCTATCATGAGCACCTGTCCCACCCTGTGCCCCCCCGGACCATGACATTCAGCTCTCACAACCAATAGGGACGCAGACCTTACTCCTGTTCTGAGGAATCTGCAGCTTGGAAGTATTAAATGACTCATCCAGGACCGGGTAGCTAATGAGTGGTAGAGACAGAATCTGAATCTTGAACCCAAATCAAAATAAAACAAAAGCCAAAGAATCTGAGGTGCTGCTGATTCAACACAGAGAAGGCAGGCACACTGGCATCGGGCCCCAACACAACACGGGGTGTCATCTTCAGGGCTGATTCTGGGAACCTGGACTGATGGCCCCCACAGCTCTACCAAGAACATTCTCACGGGTTGGTCATGGATTCAGTTACAGTCCAGAATCGGAAATCCATGCATAAGGAGCCAGCTCACAGGTGGTCCCGTTCTGAACCAGGCGGGGCTTTCACCTTCAATCCCTTGCAAGAGCATCAAACAGGAAGAAGCACATCCTTGAGAGAGAGAGAAGACCATGTGCAAAGAAGGGTCTGGTGACAGGAAGCTTAATAAAGCAGTTACTTCCAAAAGCCTCCTCTGTGTTTTCCCTCCTAGGACCAATGCATAAAGGGTCACAACACAGACACAGGCTCCATCATTCAAAGTTTCAAAAGCCTTTCAAATTCAACCCATTGTTTTCTTACAGGCTCCATGATGTCAGGAGGGGCGTGGGCTTTAGTGCTATTGAAATCCCTATCGATGAGGGCTTGCTGATTAGGATGGATGGCAAGAGCTGCCAGCAGCAAGGTCCCGGTGAGGCCCCAGACCGCGGCCCCCCTCGAAAAACGGGCACGTTGCCCCAGGCAGGCCACCGCGCAGGCCAACAAAGAGAAACTGCTGTGAAACCCGATGGCTACTGGGGACACACGGAGGGAGAAATACGATGAGTGACACACTAGAGACACACACTCGGACGAGACGTTCACAACCCAAACAACAAGGAGAAAGGCTACAAAGCGTTGCTCCTCTTTCACAGAAAGTTGACAGCTGTCTGAGAAACAAGTTCCTATTGGCTACCAGCGAGAACCGTTAGAATGTCCTTGCAAATGAGAGTGACCTTCTCAGAGCTGCCCAGACAGAGACACCTGTCACGGTAAGAAGGGCAAGTTCACCGAGACTTCAGCAAAGT
Source organism: Crocuta crocuta (assembly GCF_008692635.1). Lineage (NCBI taxonomy): Eukaryota > Metazoa > Chordata > Mammalia > Carnivora > Hyaenidae > Crocuta > Crocuta crocuta. Next base: position 8,166,561 of record NW_027551571.1, on the reverse strand, counting down.
GTGAGGCAGGGAAAGAGTTCTGGGGTGAAATGAGAGGGTTTCCAGGCCAGCTCCATGCGCGTGCCGGCAGTGACCTTGGGCAAGGTCACTCAGCTCCTGTGCTACCTCTCGCCAATCAGATGAGGCGTTATCGTTCTCCCTGAAGGTCCCGCAAGGACGGGAGGCCACACGGGGCTCAGGTGCTGTGAGGCATGCCAGGGACGGATGACGACTGGCTTCCTCCCCATCACTTAGGTTTCCTTTGTCAGAAGGAAAAGGCTCTGTAAAGTTAAAAAGGATTTAGCTGTGACACGTGTGCTCCAATGAAGTATTCTGGTTTCATATGCATATGGGATACTTCTTTCTAGATCTTTCTAGAAAGGGTCATGCTCTTTTGCAAAAGTCAAATACAAATTCCAAAATTCAACACCAGAAAGACATAGTCCTGGTGTTGAAAGCTTATGACATTTTGGTTTTTTTTTTTAAGTTTATTTATTTATTTTGAGAGAGACACAGAGAGAGACACAGAGAGAGGCACAGGAAGGGCAGAGAGGGAGACAGAGAATCCCAAACAGGCTCTGCACTGTCAGCATGGAGGCCGAAGTGGGGCTCCAATTCATGAACCATGAGATCACAACCTGAGCCAAAATCAAGAGCTGGATGCTTAACCAACTGAGCCACCCAGGCATCCCGACATCTTGGTATTTCTTCTCTAGGCAATGGGACATGAAGGATTTCAACTCTGCCATCATAAAGGACAAGCCAGGTCTGACTCAGCCCCTTATTTGCTTCTAGCACCCTCACCCCTGGGGCTCTGACCAGAAGCAGCCACACGATAGAACTGAAGAATGCCCCCCCCCCCGAGATCCTAGAGTTCACACGTGTCCCCTGGGAATGTCCACCCTACTGTCACCCGCTTCATAAATATATATTTACCATCCGTGTGCTATCGCTGGATGCACCACCCCCTATACTCGCTGCTGGATGAAATTCCTCTCTACAGAAGACACCATCAAAGGTGATGTTGAAAAACTTGGATCCCCGTGAAAGAGGGCGTCATTGCCCTTATGTCCCGTGGCAGGCAGATAAATTCCTTGAGAGCTGATTTAACAGACCACATGTCCTCACTTCTGCTCCTCCCCGTCGGAAACGTAGAGTCTTCACACCACATTGCGGAGTCCTTCTCTACAAAATGAACATGAGGATACCCCCCTCGCTCAAGCTGCAGAGAGAATTAGGCTCAAGAAGAACCTGATGGTAGGAAGGTACGGTGGTTGTCCACTATTAACCTCTCATTTCTGCAGTTATAGTTACTACATGTCCTAGAAACGTGGCAAAGAGAAGGACAAAGTATCTTTGTCGGTATTCTGCTGGGAGTCACATAGATACTTATTTCCCAGTGAGAACATGCAAAGCAGCACACACCTGACCTTATAATGCAGAAAGACCTCAGAACCAATTAAACAGGGCCAGGACAATAACAGAATGAGAAACTTGAGACCAGAAGGAAGGGACCAATCTAAACGGCCAGAGAGAGTATTCAAGATGAAACCAGGGTAAGAGCTTGAGCCTCCATGGCTCCAATGGCAGACACATCTGAGCTGAAGAAGAGAAAAGGTTAAGTGTGCCCCCCCCATTCTAGCTCTTTAAATTGCTCCCTCTTCTTCAGTTTACTAATAAGGGTCAAAACTGTGCACTATAGAAAGACCAAGCCATTGGCTGCCACACATGCCTAAGATATCTGTTTATGGGTAAAAATGTGGAACAAAACCAATCTCTGTGGCCGGTGGCCCTCTGAACTTTGAATACTCAGCTGGATTGTAAATGCTCATGAAATTATTCCATTTGGGTTGAGTAACCACAGGCCCCTTTATCTTTGTTAATCCCAAAATGCTTCCCAGACATTTCCCAATTAGCTCAAACCATAAAGATAAAAAAAAACAAAAACAAACAAACAAACAAAAAAAACCAACGCATACACCACTAGATCTCATTAGAATATCAACAGACTTCTATAAACAGGAGCGTATAATATCTCAGGCCAACTAACTGGAAGGCAGGTAGGTTTGACAATGAGGTGGGCACCAGACACACGTCTGTCCAGTGACTGAATGAATGGCAAGTCCTGGCTTCGTACTCAGATGGTCCTTAACAGCTTTGTGACAATGGACGTCCACTTCACCAACCATTTTCCTAATAGGATATGAGGATGCCCAAGGCAGTCATAGTAACTCCACGACCCGTGTATGTCTAGAAACTCTAGAATAATTTTTGGAAGAGTCAGCAATGAATATAAATCCGTTGCCTCCACCCCTCTATAAAAGAACATTCTTCAAAAGAAAAAAAAAGTGGCTTGAAAGACTTAGACAATCGAAGTCAGCTGGAAGACAAAGCAGGTCCCAGTGGGTTTGCTAAATAGAATGTAATGAGTTAACGGAAGAACCATGAATGGAACCCAGATGCCCAGCAGCCTATCCAGCTGTCTCCTCCAATAACCCTGACCTTCACATCACTGGGCATTTGCGTGGCAGGCACCTCACCTGCAACACGAGTCCTCCCCACGTTGGCTGTAACGTATTCATCATCTTTCAAGTTTGGTCCGAAATCATGTCTCCTCTAAAATCTTTCTTGACTTCCAAGTTCCTAGTGAGAACGGACATCCCAGCCCCCAGTTCCCATCTGACCCGGGAAATCATCTTTTGTTAGGGCTTGGAACATTCCTTTGTGGGTGAGTTGACTAGCTAATGCACACTGATATTCCTAGTACCGAGAACTGTGGCTGATGTCAGTGCCCGCTTTATTGATACATACATACACCCTTAGGTATTACTGAGTGAGGGAATGAATGAATGGATTATAAACGACTGATGCCAGGCACTGAGCGTTCTGAAGGGAGGCTTATCGATATCGTGTCTTATTCACATTGAAATGCCACACAGGCTTGCAGCCAACCTTCAGAGTTCACGCCACCGCAGCGAAAATAATGACCAGGTCACAGAGTGTCCTGCGCCTGACCTCTGAGCATTCCGCGACGCCTTTAGAGTAGCGACGACTTGGTTTCCAAGGGCACTTAAGGCACTGCAATATTCGTTCCTCTCCCCTTGCCCTCCCACCAGGACACTGGGGAAGGAAGGAAGGGAGGGAGGGAGGGAGGGAGGGAGGAAGGAAGGAAGGAAGGAAGGAAGGAAGGAAGGAAGAGAAAGAAAGGAAAGAAAGAAAGGAAAGAAAGAAGGAAGGAAGGAAGGAAGGAAAGAA
>NW_027551571.1:8156756-8163195 GCF_008692635.1 Crocuta crocuta | reverse complement strand
GAAAGAAAGAAAGGAAAGAAAGAAAGAAAGAAAAGAAAAGAAAAGAAAAGAAAGAAAGGAAAGAAGGCAGGCAGGCAGGCCCACTCCAACGTCTCAAGCGAGCCCCCCCCGAGCAGCCTGGCAGAGCACCGGTTCTGGACAGGAGGGGCACTCACCTTTCCTCGTCTTTAAAGATGAACTTGCGCAGCTTCAGGTCCCGCAGCACCAGCCCCCCGCCGTGGCAGTGGGCCACGGCCGAGGCGATCTGGTAGAACAGCCTGGCCGCCTCCTCTTCCCTCAGCTTCTTGCAGGTGCGGACAAAGGAATGCATGTCCCCATAGCTTCGCTCAAAGAACACATAGGCTTTGGTCTCCCCCAGGAGGATTTCGGTGATTTGGTTGATGTTGCTGTGCGCGGTCAGGCAAAAGCACGGGGCCAGGGACTCCTGGTAGCAGCTGATATCAAACACCTAGAACAGGATTCACGACAGGAAGGCACAGTCAGAGACCCCTCCTGTTCGACCAAATCACAGGACGCGGCTGCCTCCCACCGTACAGGCTTGCGAGGTGACCAGAAAGCATACTGATCGTGGACCCAGACCCCACTGGCCCTGCCTGGCCCCCCACTCCCCACTCCGCCTCAAAGCTGTGTAGCAGTGACTGAGCCGCTTGACCTCTCTGGGCTTCCGAATCTTCCGGTGCACAATGAGCAAATGGCACTTGACTCACAGTGTGGGGAGGATTCTGTGAGAAAATACAGGCAAAGTGCTTTGCGAGAGGTCATACGGCACAAAATGGGAAGTCCCCGTCACCTCCGTTTAGAGAAGAACAAAAGCAAAATCTGAACCTGACCCACCGCAAGCTGCACAAACAATACCCTGTTCACCTTCCGAAAACAAAACCAAGCAAAAATGTACATCAATCTTGCACTATCGCAATTGTATTCAACATGTTTTATGCAACTGTGTTGCACAGCACTACGGGACCCATGAGCAATGAGCAGAGTAAAAACACAGACTTTGCCGTAAGATTATCTAATCCAATACCTTCATTTTACGGATGTGCAAATCGAGGTTCAGAGAACAAGTCAAATCAAGCCCCGGCGGCAGAACTAGGAAGAGGGCGCAGTCCCTAATGGGAAAGCAAACACGCTTCTCTATTTCCTGCACAGCCATGCAGCTCGATGAATCAGTTATGCAATGATTTTCTATGAATCAAAATTAGCCTGTGAAATGCCACCTCATTGCAGGGTTGTTTAAGAAGAAAATCCATCCTCGATACCCTTTTGAAACCAACCTGAGAGGGATTAACACTACAGACAATTTTTGGGGTCATAAGAAAAAGCTTTCATTCATTGTAAGAGCCCCACTAAATCAAGAATACAAATCCCGGGGTTTGGAATGTGGTTTTCCTATCTGCCTGGGAATGTGGGCACATGACTGTTCTGTGCCTGCAGGAGCGGGGGGCAGGCATGGGGGGCTTTGCTGGAAAGTGCTGGAAGGAATGCTCCAACAACAGACACTGAGTGCCACCGGTATACCACCATTTAGCTTCTCAGATCTTTTTCATTAGTTAGAACATCCTCTCCTGCACCCTCATTTTGCAGCGTGGCCTAGAAATCACCAAACTGAGGCTCTAATCCTGGCTTGGCCACCAATAATCTGGATAAGATGGATAAAGCACGCAGAGTCACTGGGTCTCCCTCCCCTTCAGAAACTGAAGACGTTGATTTTAGAACCCGTTGACCTTTTTTGGGTCCGGACCCCACACGAGAGCCTGGTAAGAGCTCTGTCCCCTCTTCGCTGACCACGTCCAGTCTCCAATGCACGCACAATATGGGATCGATTTTAAGGGGACTCAAACACCTTCCAAAACCCATCCAGGCACACGGGCTGCCATTTAAGGATCCATGACTTGAGTCGCTCTGAGGTTCAAAAACCAAAAGAAATCCCTGAGTCAAACAAGGATAGTAAGAATCTTCAGAGGGCTGGTGCTAACCCAGGGCGAGGCGGCAAAGTAACAGTAACATTGTGAATGAACCATAATGAGGCATCTCAGGAAGGCGGCACAGCTGTTACCACTAGAACCTAAAATTTAAGAATGAATACTTCAATATCTCCAGAGACCACAAATCACACCCTGATACTGTCAAATGATGACCTACGAGCAGTGACCTCAGAGGTCCGTTCAATTAGGAATCCGAAATGCCTGAGTCAACTTTAACACCCAGGCTGTGGGCAGCATAAACCAACTAAAGCCTCAAAAATTTCAGAGGGTCACAGACGTGCTGCAGTGGCTAACCTAAACACTGCGTTATATAACGGGCACCCTGTGCTCCGAAGCATTAGGCTGCAAGCTCTGTCGCCAGTGCTCGTGGGGTTACGGTTATTTACAATCCACTTCTTTCTCCAAGTTGCATGTTTTAAAAAATAAGAGAGGATTTTTGCTCGGCACCTTCGGTCTGTTACCCTGCTCCACTGACGAAAAACTGAATGGACAGAGAAATTAAAAATAGATAAATAATAAATCCATTCATGGCAGCTTCAAGAAATAGCCCATACCCTTTGTAGAAGAGATCAAATTCCAAGATGGTGGACAGAACATGAAAAACAAAACAAATCCTGCTGTTCCCCCAAATGGGTAGGAACCAAACTTTTATTAGCAGCTATAACAGGCCTTTATGGGGTTGGTCTGGGATTTAAACCATCACCTTCAAATGCAAAACCAAGCCATAAGCTTGGTTGCCAGCTTCTTCTAAATGTTTAATTTGGAACCTTAGTTACATAATGTGACAGTGAGACAAGGCAGGAAGATTAGGCCATCGTTCATAGCGTTTGCAAAAAAAGAAATAAGTAAAAGGTGCCCATTATGCCAAGACACTAATTATGTCAATCTGCACTGTAGCTAACATCATTTCCACGAAAATAAGGTAAAGATGCCCTAAAGCTCCCTTCCTCCATTTCCCTAGCTTAAAGTAGGTCCCTGGAGACAATACACAGGCTTGCTTATCTTGGTTAAATGATCCCAAATAGAGTCCTGCAGAATTCTCTCTACAGTCCTCTCTGGTCATGGCATCTTTACATTCGATCGGTTTTTGCAAAGACTTTTTCCTTGGGTCAAACCCAGAGCTAGGAGACATGAAGTCTCTATTCTCAGACATCAAAAGGAACTTGATGCACTGTGTAGATTTCACAGTGCCTCACAGTAAGCCGAGTGCACACTGTATTTCTGAGGGTAGCTCATGGAAGCAGCCTCACAAAAACCACCTGGAGCTTCCTAGGATATGTACAAGGATGCCTGCATAAAAAGTCACCCACGTCACCTCTGGTAGGAAGGCAGGAAAACAGAGGCTGCCTGTCTTAAAGGGGTGACCTCTGTCAAGCAGAACAATGATACCGCACTTAAGTCCACTTGCAGCCACACAGTAATTGGCGAGGGGCTGATTCAATCTTTGCAATAACTAAACCAGCAGATTAAGTACAGTTTCAGGCCAAAGAGCAAGTCTACGAATGACACGGTAAGGTCAGCCCCAAGTGAAATATGTCTTGAAGAATCTGGAGGGAGAACGAAAGAACAGGGGCGAGTCACCTCTGCCTTCAAACAAAGAAATAACAGCAAGATGCTCCTGCAGAATTTGGAGGCAGAATCCCTTTGCGTATAAGCGTCTCCAGCCTTTGAAAAATATGAAAATGTACTGAAGTTGAGGAATAGGAGTGAATACACTCACTGCCGGGTGATTGTGCATATTTCACAGGACAGTGGCAGCTCTGTGGAATTCATTCATTTCAAAGGATGAGTCCCCTATTGTGCAACGTTCTGAGACTTCAGTCCAGCTCTGACCAGCCTACTGAATTTTGGTTAACCCGCCACAGTTGCTCTGAGTCTCAATAACTCGGGAGAAGATGCAAAACACCAAATGCTCAGTACAAGGAGGGAGCTATATTTAAAGAGTCTCTGATGTTCCCCGAGCAATTGCAAAACTGACGGAAGACCTCCACAAAACCCTTATTTACAACGAAAGACTCCAGTCCCCTACGAAATAAAGCAGTCTGTGGTTAACGGTAAAAGTGTGATGTATTTTGTGTAGCACAGCTGTGCAGAGTGCCCATTTCAAAGACAGCAAAGGTCCTCATCGCTCACCACCCCCCGTCCCCCCCCCACCCCCAGAGAAACCAAGAGTGAGCAAATGTAAAATTAAGTGACAATGAATTCTTGATCTATGTCCAATGCCTGGGTAGCGGTATGCTCTACTGTATTCTCTCTCTCTCTGTCTCAGCAACTATTCCCCTTCTCACCTCCCTCCTCTGGCGTGCACACACACACACAAAGACACACAGACACATCAGTCACTGTTGGGGGTCAAAGACAAAAAGGAAACTGAAGTGCCCATCTCTATATTAGCACTGCGAATGCCTGGGGCTCCAAACGCCAGCCCGGAAGCCATACAGGCAAAGGTGTGTGTTGGGGGTGGGGGGCGCGAGCAGGGGTTCAGGCACAGAAGTCCGGAGATGAGAAAAAAACGAGAGGAGAGAGAAGGACCCAAAGGGCTCACTATTTCCTACACCCAAAGGTGCGCTGGCGGCTTTGATTTCCACCCCCAACCCTCCTTTCAAGGCTGCAGGCAGCAGAGAGCGCTTTGTAAACTCCTTCCCCGCGCTGGGCCCCCGGCGCAGCCAGAGGGGACACCTTTGTGTGTCTCTTTTAAAGGGCACCTTCTGAACAAAGGTTTCACACCTGCACGCTCCTAAGAACAATGGCTGCGAAAGGAACCCAGTCATCAGTGCCCGAAAACGAGCGGGGGATTCCCTACTCCGCGGTGGAAGGGGAGGGGGCGACACCCGGGAGGAATCCCTTGGGCTCCACGNACGCCCCCGCCGCCGCCCGCCCCATTGTCTGCAACGCTCTAAAAACTTCGCAACTAGTCCAGCGCGAACAAATAAATAAACCCGTTTAACGAGGCCACGGCTAACGATCCCGCGAGTTTCCCTCCCCCAGGCTCCGGAGCTCGGCGACCTCTCGCTCCCTCCAAACAGCCGGGGAAGCTTTTTAAAACACACACACACACAAAAAAGCAAAAACAAACCCCGGGCTCCTTACCTTGCACACCAGCTCCTCCCCACTGTGCAGATGCACGGCACGGAAAACGTGGTCTCCCTCCAGAGGTTCCAACAATAAGTATTTCCCGATGCAAGAAACGCAATGCGACAAGTTCGGAGTCTCGGGCGGGCTCGGGGAGCCGAGGTTCGGGCTGAAACTCTGGCTGGGCTCGGCGGACCTTATAGACGACAACTCTTCGAAATCCTGGGTTTTGTTCCGCGATCTCCCATATCTTGCTATTGTGATGGGGGTGGACCTGTGTATGTTCATGAGTGTGGGGATCGCACTCGGCAAACAAAAAACCCGCTGGAGGGACGAGTCGCTGGCGAGTGCGGCTGCAGGCGCCTCGGGGCCACGGATTTTAGCAGGGAACGAGAGGGGAGGAGACGGGAAAGGGGCGACGTGGAGAAAGAGTTAGGGGCCCCCAAATGGGCGCCGCCGGGCACCTGGTCTGCTCCGAGCCCGGCTCTCGGGGGTGCTCAGTCGGCAGCAACTCGGGTCCTTTTGTTACCCCAAAGCAGCCGGCGATTTGCAGAATCCGCGCACTTTTAGTTTCTGTCTCTCCCGCTCTCTTCCCAGCGCGGATCTAGGCGAGTGACCGGACCGCTAAGGTGGGGGGCTGCACGCCAGGTCCCCCGAAGCGGTCCCCACGCAGGCTTCCGAAGCGCAGACGGGGCGGAGGAGCCCGGCCGCAGTCGGCGCAAGTCTTCAGGGGCGCACGGCGGCGGCTCGGTCTCCACGCGTTGGAAACCAAACAAAAAGAAAAAGGAAATAAGCACGGGTCTACCGGCTCGCGCCGCACGGCAGACAGAATCCGCGCTGCACCCCCTTTTTTGGTGGAAAGGGTGGGGGGCGTGGAAGGGGGGGGACGCCGGAGAGGGTAGTTACCTACGTTTTAACTGTAGATGGCGTCTGAGGCTTTTCCAAGATCGCAAGGGCTCTCCAAAATTTAAACAAACACACAAAAAAAGAAAAGAAGGGAAAAAAAGAAGAGCAAGGGAGCATTTAACTTCGAGCGGTCAACGCTGCCAACAAAAGATGGCAAACGCTGGGCACAGAGTNTGACTGGGTCTTGCCTCGGAACAATTTACGCCCACTCCGTCTCCCTCTACCCGAAACCTAAACTGCCCGGTGGGGTTTGTTTTGGAGAAAATTGATGGCTTTTCTTCTCCGTCTTTTATTTATTTTTTCTTTCTTTCTTTCTTTCTTCCCCAGAGGTAAGAGAAAAGTGTATTTAAAATTGAAGGGGGATGGCCGATGGTGCCCGAGGCCAATCCCCGAGCTCAGCACGCCCGCAACTCCCGGCGAGGCGGTATTAATAGTTACTTACGTGGCCGGGGATCTCGGAGCGAGCGGGGCCCTGC
>NW_027551571.1:8143608-8156743 GCF_008692635.1 Crocuta crocuta | reverse complement strand
ACTTCTGCGCGCCTGGTCCGTCTTCCCGGCGCCTCCGCCCCCTCCCCCGCCCCCACCGGGAAGCCAGGCATCCTCGGATGCAGCTCGGAGCCGGAGCCCTTTCCTGTTGGCGCTCCCTTGAGTCCGTGGTGCCGCGTGGAGCTTCCAACATCGGTTTTGTTATCTTTCCCCGACACCTTGCTCCGCAGCGAAGAAGAAAACAGGCACCCTTCTGGTTGGTGTCGCCCTGCGCCCATCCCCCACTCCCGGAGCTCGGAGCGTTTTCAGCTGGACACCTTTGGACTCAGATCAAGTTTAATCCCTAATTCTTACCCCGCTCGGGCAGTGCCCAGAGGTCCTTGGTGGCCCAGTGAGACCGACCCCCGCGTGCCCGGGCCGGGCTGCATGGGATCCATTCTCCCCCCTGAGCACAAGTATGAGAATCAGGTGCAGTTTTGCCGCTCCCCCCCCCCATTATTCTCCATTTCCTGGGGGGACTCCAGTCCTCTGCCTGGGGCAGAAACACACCAGGCAAAGGGGCTTGGACTCCAGCAGAGACTTGGAACTCCAGGCCCTCATCTATTCGTTTTGGTAAAACCAGAAAACAATCTGGTTGGGGGATGAACATAAAAATTTTTTAAAAAACGAAGCAAGAGACTGGGAAAGGAGAGTTTAAGAGACTTGGAGCCCTCGGAGCTGCCATATGGTCCTATGCCTATTTTCCGGGGCAAGAGGGAAAGGGGATCCGTATAATTTATTGTCCACAGTAGGACACTTTTGAGTAGAAAGGGGACCTATTTATAATTATGCACACAACTGGGTTACTCTGGTCATAAGAAGTTGGCCAGAGAGGACCCTGAGTGCGGGGCAGGCCACTACCACAGGACGAGGGTTTGAAAAGGTCAAAAAATGGCCCACGCCTCCTGGCACATCTCACCATCTGAGGCCTCACAGACCTGCCTAGGATTGAGTGCCTGGCCGCAGGGGAGTTCAGGACTTCCTCCAGACCATTGCCAAGGCTGCGAAACAGAGTCCTTTCATCCAGTTCTGTCCCCTGAAGACACTCCCATGCTTCTGCCAGGCTCCGGAGCAGACCAGAAGTAGCCTCTGCAGATGAGTCCGGAAGACACGGGCCGCCTCTGTTCACTGGCCACCAACAGCGCTTTCTAACTAAGGGTTGGGAGGCCTTGTCCCAGCCCTGGCTGGGCCTCTGATTTCAAATGAAAATGGAGTCAAGACTTTTTTCCTCCCTGGGTCCCTGTTTCTTCAACTGTGAAATGAGAAGCCTAACACCCGCCCTGCTCAGCTCACGTGACAGCTTTAGAATTACATTTTCAATTCCAGGAAATCTATGAAGGCTTACTATAAGCCAGGCCCTGTGCTGGTTGTTAGGGACCCGAGTATGAGTAAGATTTGGTCTCTGCCACCCAGGAGCTCAGAGTCTAGCCCCAGAAGAAGGCATGGAACTACATAATTTCATTGCATAACAATGTGGCAATTAGAATATCAAAGCCTCAAGGGAGCACACAGGAAGAAGCAACTTTTCCTGGACTTCAGGGAGTTTTCCCAGGAAATGTGATTTTTTTTTTTTTTACCTTGAATTAATCCAGAGCACATACTTCTTGAAACCTACTATGTGACAGACATTGGGTATGGAGATACCATGATTTTAAAACATGTGTATTTCCTGTCCTCCTGGACCTTGAAAAAGCTCCATGAGTCATAAAATAACATGAATAAGAGATTATAGTTGGCATTTCAGGCAGAAAGAAAGAATGTGCAAAAGCGAGGTTTCTAGTAACTCACCACAGCTCCGGTATTGGCATTTTGGGAGCAGTGGCCACGCCTGTGGCTGGCCAAATGGGTTGGAATTAGAATGGAAAGGGATTAAAGGATCAGGTGGAGACCATGCTCCTCTTGGTAGAGTCAAGGCTGATATAGATGAAGATAGTCAACTTGCAAGTGGAGAGGGCCAACTGGGGTTTCAGAAAGATCAGGCTGGAGGTCATGTGGAGGCAAGACCAGCGGGCTTCCAAGGAAAGAGAGAGCCCTGTAGCAGGAGAGATCAAGGAATTTATAAACTTGATCGTGATGTGTAACTGATGTGTACATGGCTGATGGTCTATGTATGGCTTCTGATGAAGACATACAGTGGCTACTTCCTGCCCATTCTCAAATGCCAGATTCATGTTCTTTGGAAGCTACTTTAGTGCTGGATAAATTAGATAATTATACCAAGCACCTTCAATACTTTCATGCAGATTAACAGTAACTGTGGGCTCTAACTGTAAAAAAGCTAGTAGGAAGACGTGTGTGGGGCTCTTCATTCACTTTTTAGCCATATGATCTCAGATGAATTTAGAGTATCTTTATTATAAAGTGAAATTATAATCTGAATTTTACCTAACACACGAAAATGACGGAAGGTGCTTATAAAGAAGCAACTAGCACAATGTCTTGCACGAGATAGGAATAGTTATGATTACTGTGACTATTATTACTATTATGATTATCGGAATATAGATCCGCTGAGAGCAATCCAACATGCAATAATTAATAATAATAAAAATAGTTAGATAAAATAGTTTAAATCCTTACAGCACCAGTAAAGAACGGTTGAACCTGCAGTTACAGGGATGGATAAATACAATATGCAGGTGTGATAAAGTATGTGTCAATTAGAGAAGGGAGACACATTTTAACCAGTTCACTCCGTAGGACCGTCCAAGCCAGTGGCCTTGGGTTACTAGCCTGATGTACATGCTCTCCAGAACATTCTCTATTTTGAAAGGAATTCAGCTGCTCATTCATTCCTTCTTATCAGTGCTCTTTTGTTTCTTCATTTAGCAAGCATGTAGTAGACCTGCTAAGTGTGAAGTCCTAAGCTAAGGGCTGTGTTTGATCAAATAAGTGGTTTTTAAAACTTTTTAGCGTTTATTTTTGAGAGAGAGAGAGAGAGCACACGAGCAGAGGAGGGGCTGACAGAGAGGGAGACACAGACTCTGAAGCAGGCTCCAGGCTCTGAGCTGTCAGCACAGAGCCCGATGCGGGGCTTGAACTCACAGACTGAGAGAGAGATCATGACCTGAGCTGAAGTGGGACACTTAACCGCCTGAACCACCCAGGCGCCCCTCAAATAGGTGGTTTTTGAGAAAGAATTCCTAAGACTACTGTCTATCACTTAAAGGCTAACATCTACTGAAGGTGATAACATTCATCTCTCTTTAGCAGCTCTTACAGCAGGCCATACCTAGGCTCAAAACTCTGCGACAAACTTCCAGACCAAAGTGTAGAGAACACCACCTTATGCTGATATACCGACTACAGGCTCCACAACTCCAGAACATTCCATTCCCATTAAAGTCTCTGTGAATGGCATCCCTGGAGGTGTACAGAACCCTTTCCTTGGCCGTATGTGGAACCCGGAGTTTAGATTCACTGGGCTGGAAATCAAAAACTTCTTAACAACTTCATCTTCCACTCTCACCTGTCACATACCCACCAGCCGCTCACCATTCTGTGAACCACGGGTTTCCACCTCTGTGCCTATGTCTTGAGTTTACCTTCCTCATGTTTGGTGCCTCTGCAGTTCCCAGGAATCACTCCCTTCCAAGGGGTTCCCTTCACCTTGCTCAACTCTTTCAACTAAAGTTCATGTTCCTAGTTCTATTTGGCTTTGCGGATTCCTCGGGCTTTGAATGGCATCTTCCAACTCAAGGAGGCATGGGAGTGCTTGGCCAATAATGAGATTCGTGGTGTTCATGTATGAGTTGCCATCTAGATACGCCTGACAGGATCTACAGATTGCTTAGCATGAGGGTCAGTAAAAGTAACCAAGATAAATCCCCCTAATTGCTCCTCCATGCAAGATTTAATTAAGCTATGTATGCACAACAAAATCCGGATGCCATGCCGACATCCTTCTCTGCAATGGGTGTAGGAGGTCCCCTGGCTAAACTGAGTTCTTCCTTGTCTCCCTAGGTGCCTTATGAGTATTTCATTATTCTGCATAAAATTTCATATTCCATGTTGCGTTCCTCGGACACTCTGCCAACTCTAGAAAGGGTTTCTGTTATCCCTCTGTGTAAGGAGGGATAACCAGGGATAACCAGGGAAGAAGGTACATATGCTTTCAGTGCTATAGCCACTGGGGGTGCATTTGGCCAGGGCCACCACAGTCCTGGGGGTTTAAGTGTAGTCATGACAGGGAGATACATTTCCCTGTGGTTTGCTTCCAGCCCTCATGTCATAAATTGCAACATTACTTTGGAATCTTCTCTATTACTAACTTTAATATTAGTTATATTTAATTACACCTTTTGAGTACACTTTCTTTCTCCCTGGTTCTTATACAACCCTTCAAAATAAGTGTTATTACTCCTACTTATACATGAAGGAACGAGGACCCAGATAGACTAATTAATTTTTTCCATGGTAGCCCATTGCCCAATGGCTGTACAGGATGTGTGTGTGTGTGTGTGTGTGTGTGTGTGTGTGTGTTCATGCGTGTTGGGGAGGCAGGGAGAGAGGGGAATGAATTTCTTCTGAAATTCCATGATGTTTCCCATTGCCTGTCATCAGCCTTTCTAGAGAGTTCTAAATCTTTGAGCCAAATGGCTGACTCAGAACCCTCCCATAACAATGAGTTTGTTTCTCAATGTTTTAAAAACCACTAGTGCTCAGAAAGCCGTTGTGTATTTGTAAGGTGACTCCTCATAGTACCTGTTAGAAGGTTGACTTCTTGTTTGTTTTATCATGGCTACGTAGGGGACATGTTTTCTTTTCAGATAAATGGTCCCCTGGGGAAAGGCCAATGTGTAAATACAAAAGAAATTGCCACATAGGAACCATTTACCCCAAGCCCTGATTTTGTAGCTGTTCTTCTCCCCCAGGAAAATAGTTGCTGAGTACTCACCAGTGAAATGAATCGAAGAGGATTTTTGCTGTTGCTCCAAATAAGAAGAGGGTAGAAACCCCAGCATAGGGGAATTCTCTGGGTCTTGCAGATGGTCGACCATCCTATTCCCTATTGCTGCGCAGCTAACAGAGAGGTGAAAACAGGGAAAATGAACCAGCTCATTACAGGCTCTTAGAATGCTAGATTTCTGCCAAAACGGCTTCAGCCTGCAGGTGTGCCGGTAAATCTAGTGTGTGTTTCCATACCTGGCCCACAGATCCTCCCAGAAGGAGAAGCGCCACGAGCTTTAGGGCCCTAAAGGGTACTTAACTCTCCTGCCCTTGGTAGAGTGGAGTTAATACTTTCCTTACAGGGGGACCAGGCTAAATCAAATGATCGCTTAAGTCCCCCTTCAGCTTTTAAAATCCAACCTTCCGTATGGGAAAAACGGGCTCGCTGCTAGTAGAGCAGTGTCCGAACAATGGTGCATTGAGCTTTCACTCTATTTGGGCCCCGAATCAGCCAATTAGCCACATGGCCTTGGATGGCCCCGATTGCTCAGATTAAGGTTTATAAGAATTAATATGTGCAACAGGCTTGCCAACTTACAGAGCTCTCTTACTTGTCTCATTTAATCCTCACGAGGACTCCATGAGGAGGCCTCATTATCAGTTTCAGAAGAAGAAACTGAGTCTCAAGCAAGATAAATTGCGAGCTTGGGGGCGCAAAACCTGTCCATGTGATAACACATGCACTGAGCACTTTATAATACAGCCCTGCTTCCTATACCGCTGCCTCCTTCTTGTCCTAGGGCTTTCCCCCCATTTTCTCCTCTGTCTCTCTCCTCTCTCTGTTTCCATCTGTGTCCCAAAATATCATCTTAAATTTACAACAGTTTTTGGATCCTCTGCTGGGGGTCCTTGCGTAGAATTTCATTTGATTGCAGCTGGAAAAGTTGCAAACGAGGAAGGTACGCGGAAGCAGAAAGCAGACCCAGAGGCCCCAGGGGGGCTTAGAGCAGACCACGTACAGTGACGGTGACTCAGCTCTTCACAGTCACCCACTCAGGCAACCCCGGGTAAAGCACACGGCTTGTCTCACCCTTCTCCGCGTGGTTCGCTTTCAAGTATGCACGCGTCCTTTTGTGGTTAATATGGTACAAAATGTAAACAAATAACTCGTTTCATAATATATTTCTCCCACTTAGGCGATTAAAAATACATCTAAGTGCAAATTGTCACTGGAGACAACATGGAATTTTACATCATTCACACGGTGTCCCGGAAGTCAGAACGCTTGAGGCTTGTTCTCCATTGGATGGATGGTTCTTCCAGCAATGAACCCAACACCTGAGGAAATGAGTCCCTACGTATGTGTGAGTCTGGGGGCCTGGTGCACGGTCCCGAGTGTGTAAACTAGACAGGTTGAGGAAATAAAGTCCCTTGTTGTAAATATGAGGTTTGCACCTGGCCCGTGGTTCATTCTCTTCATTTGCATAACAAAAGAGCCTCCTAATAACTATGCCCTTTAGGGGAATTTGTCCCTGGAAGTAAGATGCTTTCTGTAGGGCACAATTGCTCAGTGACCGTAGGGCTTGAACCCTAACAAACTCAAGGAGACAGCATCTAGGAAGGAGCCCAGTGCAAAAGTCAAACAACCATCTCTCGACAGGTCAAGAAGACGTTGGTGAGCACTGACTCTGAACTTCAGTAGCTCTGTGACCTTCGGTCAATTACGGACATCCCTAGACCTCAGTTTCTCCTTCTTTGAAATGTGACTTCCCTCCTATGAGGGCTTTTAAGATACAAGACAGATAATCGTAAAGGAATGGGAGCAAAAACAGTATAAAAACAGGGAAGTGGACAAAAACAGAAGAGACTTTTAAATATGGAGAACAAACAGAGGGTTGCTGGAGGGTTGTGGGAGGGGGGATGGGCTAAATGAGTGAGGGGCATTAAGGGATCTACTCCGGAAATCATTGTTGCACTATATGCTAACTAACTTGGACGTAAATTTTAGTTTTTTAAACTTTTTAATGTTTTATTTATTTCTGAGAGAGAGAGACAGACAGACAACGTGAGCAGGGGAGGGCCAGAGAAAAAGGGAGACACAAAATCTGAAGCAGGCTCCTGGCTCTGAGCTAGCTGCCAGCACAGAGCCTGACGCGGGGCTCGAACCCACGAACCGTGAGATCATGACCGGAGCCAAAGTCGGACGCTTAATCGACTGAGCCACTCAGGCGCCCCGGATATAAATTTAAAAAAATAAATTAAATGAAAATTAAATAAAAACATGCGTTCAAAAGAAAATGTCATGATAACAGTGCAGACCTCACAGTTGTCGTCAGGGTTAAGTGCCATAGGCGAAACGGCTTGGCCCTAACCACAGGGGCACCGCCGTCACCACGACTCACCAGGACTCACCACTGCCAGTATGCGTGTCTCCTCCTCGCTAGGCTGCCCCTCCTCCTCATCCCCTGTTTCTCCCCCTGTCTCACCCCAGACTCTGCACTGGACAATACAGATGAAGGGACCTGAAGGTGCCCTGCTTTCCCAGGATAGACAGCCCCTGGGGCACAGCTATCAAGTCCAAAGGCACTGCTGGGAATCCCAGCCAGATATTCGAGTTCCATTGGGAGCCTGCAAAGCCTTCCAGCTTGGATCCATTCCTTTCCTCCAACGTTCACTAAAATTCCTCAGGGAAACACAGGTAAACTGACAAAAGATCACATTTTGACAATCCTTTACTTAGCTCATCATCTCCTCTCCTTCCAAAGCCACTTACTGTGTCATCTCAGGAAAAATTTTTAAAAAAGGCTCTATAAGGAGGCCTCATCCCCTAATGACAAGAGTCAGTCAGCCCTTACCACAGACCACAGTGTTGTATACACTGCCTGCCAGAGTCTGGGGTTCAAGGCCAGACTTTGATTCAGAGGTAGAAACAATCAAAAAGAATCAATATATTTATTCTGAGAGGAGAGACAAAGAGAGGGAGGGGCAGAGAGAGAGGGAGACAGAGAATCCCAAGCAGGCTACACCCTGTCAGCCCAAGGCCCCACCCAGGGCTTGAACTCACAAACCATGAGATCATGACCTGAGCCTAACGCAAGAGCCGGATGCTTAACCGACTGAGCCTCAATCAAAACGAATCTTAATCCACTTGCTACTCAGGCTAAAGGAGGATTTCTTTATGAATTCGGTAGCCAGGGCCCAAACTAACTAAGGAGAGTAAAGCACTTGCCTCAGGTACAAACTTTAAAGGAGCACCAAAAACCTCAGTAGTTAAGAGAAATTATATATTCATGCAATATTTAAAAGAATAATAAAAATCAAAGAAAAAAAATAATCCACGATGAAACATATATCCAGATTTCAAATAAAGAGTAGATCAGTATTTGTGATGTTTCTTTTTGCAACAGGCTCCAAAAGGCTGCTCTGGCCCTATTCGTGATCCTGTCTTTCCCCATGAGAAGGAAGAAAAGGAAGAAGGAAACAAGTAAAGTTTTTTCTGCACTTGGTTTATGAAGAGCACTTTACAAACACTCCCTCCCAGATTCCTCATGATCCCAGTGTAAATCAGGCAGGATGAGCCCCATTGCCAGGAAGGGAAGACCTAGACACAGCAAGGGTGAGTTGCCATTGTTGACTGGTACAGGGTGGAGAGAGAAATGAAATCCAGATGAGTCTGAGCCCACTGCTGCGGACTTCTTCCCACCCTTGTGGATTTTCCCCCTGCACCGTCCTATGCGTCCGAGCTCTTGTCAAAAGACAACGTATTAGTCTGCTTGTGCTGCAATAACAAAATTCCACTGAGGGTGGCTTCCACTACAGAATTTTGTTTTCTCATAGTTGCAGAGGCTGGAAGTCCAAGATCAAGGTGTCGGCAGAGTTGGTTTCTCCTGAGATCTTTCTCCTTATTTTGCGGTCGGTCACCTTCTCCGTGTCCTCTCGTGACTTTTTCTCAGTGTATGCGCACACCTGGTGTCTCTCCCTTCTTATAAGGGTCACCTTTATGATCTCATTTAACCTTAATTTCCTCTTCACTGGCCCTGTCTCCAAATACCCTCACCCTGTGGGGCTGCGCGGGTCTGAACTTGAAGTTATGAACAGCTGAACTTGAAGACATGAACGGCTGAACTTGAAGATATGAACGGCAGCAGGGACACTATTTAGTCCATGATTGGCAGTTACTGTACTCTGGGACATTGTTACTATAAACATCACTGAGATTACTACGACCATATCTTTGCTTTCAGAATTAATAATTGAGTCGAGGCATGCAAGATTGACACACATTCTAGAAATCAGTCATAAAAAACTCCAATTATAAAACATAAACTAGAGAAAACAGGGGACTTGGTGTGCTACTTCATCCTTTAGAATCACCCTTGGCACAGAGGAGGGGACATACACACCTTTAAAATTCTGGAGAAGAAAAATAATCTTTCCAACCAGCACATGAAGCAAGGGAAACATTTGAGTTGGCCTTGAAGTCAGAGCAGAACATGAGCAGGTCAAGAACATCAGCAGGTGTCTTCTAGGAGAAGATATAGCCAGGAGGATATATCTGCCAGACATTGGGGGAGTATGACTGTTGAACTGAAATGCTTGGCCTTCGTTCCACTGGCCAGATGTTCCCTGGCCTCTGGATGAAAGATCCTTATTCGCCAGAAATCACATGGTGTCGTAGAAAGTACACTAGATTCAGAGCTGACCTTCCTGACTTTTCTTCTTTTATGTGGTATTATTTATTGCTGCATTACAAATTGTTCCCCAAAGCTTCTACCTCCCACTCCATAGAGTTACTGGCAGAATTCAGGTCCTTGCATGTTGCTGGCCTGAAGGTCTCATTTCTTCCGGGGATGATGATCAGAAGCCACTCTTGGTTCTGGGCCATTGGGTCTCTCCATAGGGTGGCTCACAGCATGGCAGCTTGCTTCATTAGAGCAAAGATGTGAGAAGGGCTAGAGAGAGGGGGCAAGCTGGACAGATGTCACCATCTTTTTTTAGCCTAATCTTGGAAGTGAAATTCCATATCACTTCGCCATAGTCTACTCATCAAAACCAAGCAGCCTGGACCACCACAAACACGGCAGGAGATGATTACACAAGGACATGAATAGCAGGGGACAGGGATGATTGGGAGCCACTTTAGAAGTTGCCTGCCTTAGCATTGCTGAGGCTGACATATCAGAACCTGGAAGGGCTGGAGGCTAAAAGCTGTTGACTCATATTGACAGAGTTGCTATCTGTCTGATATCATTTAAAGATTTTTCCCTCCGACATGGTGGTTCCATGGCGAGGCAATGGTGTATCTCAGTTCCCTGACACCTCTACCATCTCAATCTACCTCGAGACACCCAAACATTTCCCTGGATTCTAAGAATGGACAGAAAATGCCCCAATCTGGAGACCTAGAGGTCTCTGAGACTTCAGGCTGTATTTTATTTCCATCTATACTCATAGTACTAGGACAGTTATGGGCAGTTGGTTGATATCATTGTGTTCTGGATAAGTCATTCCATGAGTGACAGTCTCTTAGAAGCCTAGTGTTGTGAAAAAAGGCTGGACCTTGGAGTAGGGCAGAGGGACCTGGGATTGACTCAAATCTGTCTGTGCCTCTGTACTTCTTTTTTTTTTTTTTAATGTTTTATTTATTTCTAGGAGAGAGAGAGAGAGACAGCGTGAGCAGGGGAGGGTTAGAGAGAGAGGGAGTCACAGACTGAAACAGGCTCCAGGCTCTGAGCTGGCAGTCAGCACAGAGCCCGACGCGGGGCTCGAACCCACAAACCGCGAGATCATGACCTAACTGAAAGTTGGACACTTAACCGACTAAGCCACCCAGGTGCCCCTGTGCCTCTGTACTTCTGTGCCCACCCAGGACTCTCTGTCTGTGCTTGAGTGAAAGGGGCTACGTGTGGTCATCCAGTCTTCAAATACTTTTTGGATGTTTCTAAGTGATTACTTTTTAAGTCCACATTTCACAACTAAAATGATTCCATTGTGTTCTGAAAATCTCCTTAATTGAATGTTCTCTGTGTCAACCCAATAAACTGCTAGTTTTGCAATAAGATTCCCCTGGCACCTTTCCTGGGAGGTTTAGTGTGAGAAATTCGCTCACATAACAAGAAATATAGTAACAAATGTCTGTTCATTAGCTCAGTTCTGTTGATGGATCACCTTCTATGCATCAAGCACCATGCTAGGTGCTGGGCTGAGCAGAGTGAATCATATAGGGACTTACAATGTAATAACAAAAGTTCCTCATACACAACCCTGTTTTCCTATCTGAGAGCTTTCGTGTTTGTTGTTGTTTTTCTATCATATTTTTACTTGGGCTGTAAATCACCATGATTTTCTTATACACATGAAGTGACCACAGTAGAAAGACAAATGTACCTTTTAAAGATAGCCACACATTTTTGATACTCCTCCATTCAAAGGTAGGGTTCATTCGCCTCCCTTGAATATGGGCTGGTCTGAGACTACTTGGACCAATAGAGAATGGTGGATATTATGTATGTCAAGTCCAGGTCTTGCCTTTGAGGAGACTGGAGACTTCCTCGTTAGTCTCTCAGAGCCCTAAACTACTGTGCATTAAGTCCAATCCACTGTCCTGCTGAAGAAACCACACAGAAAGGCCCAAAAGGCTACTTGGGGAAGGAGAGGGTCCAGTGGACCAAGCCTTGCAAACAACCCTTGATAAAGCTCCAAGCATAAAAATGAACCTTACTTGATTCCTCCATACCCGAGCAGTAGCCAAGAGAATACCACAGAGGTGCCCTGGTCAGGCCATTTCTCCAAATCCTACCCCATAAAACCATAATATCATAAAGTTGTGGTTGTTCTACACACACCATTACGTATCAGCTTAGTTTTTTACTTAGTAGTAGAAAACTGGAATAATGTATTATAGTTGTCATACTCAGTCTGCTAGGCAATTCCTCTGGAAGTCATACCCAGAAGGGTAAAAAAAGAAATACCTATAATGAGAACATATTTCATAAGCATAGGCCGAATGAATCTCAAGCCCTTCTTCTTCTGACAAACCTGTTAAGGCAATATCTTCTTTCCTGATGAGCACAGCATCATTTGACAATGACTTTAGGATGAATGCTGATTAATCTGTCATGATTATATAAGGTGAACATTACTTTCTCAGAGGATCAGGAGCAAGGACCCGTCTTCTCTTCTCTCCTCTGTTCTGCATTTGTCACAGTGTTGGGTACATATGCTTGCCCAGAGAATGCAAATCCATCATGAAATCAATGATTGCTTCAGTCTAGAGGTTTTAGAATTCATCCCATCCTTAGAAAAACGTTGACCTCAGCCAGGGGACGTCATATCTGCTCTTGCTCTGCTGCTGGGCCAGTTAATTTTTCACTCTAGAGCTCGATTCCCTCATCTATAACATAAGGACATTAGATTAAATGGTACTCAAGTCCCTTCCCTCTCTAACAGTCAGTATTCCAACAAGGAGCTTTTTTCATCATTCATTTTTCAAACATCGGTAGCCCAGCTGCCGTAGTAAACTTTACTAGATCATGGAAAGCAACACATGTTTCTCTGAGAATGAGGATAGTGGGTTCCCTTCTTTAGGGATTTCCATCCTAAGGAGCATCTAAAGTACGATGATTCCTTTCTCCTAGTTCTGATAAGTTCAGCAAACAATTTCTTGTGGAAATGGGCACAATTGTTGCCATGAGGGTCTGGGGAGGTGAGTTGCGTCTGCCATTGTATGAGGACCCCAACACCTCCTTCTGTAT
Organism: Crocuta crocuta; assembly: GCF_008692635.1. NCBI lineage: Eukaryota > Metazoa > Chordata > Mammalia > Carnivora > Hyaenidae > Crocuta > Crocuta crocuta. Next base: position 8,144,102 of record NW_027551571.1, on the reverse strand, counting down.
TTTCAGAAAATATTGATGTTTGCAATAATAACTACTATTTTTAATAGCTACATATATGGCTTGTTTTTTTTTTTCAAATCATTCTGTGCAATGATCAATATATTCTTCAGAGGCCAATGCTCAATGGTCTTGACTGTGTGGAATCCCCTACTCACCTTCATAAGTCTTGCCAAGAATCGTCTCAAGCACCATCTCTTTTGGGAATTCTCAGGTTGAGCTAAGTGTCTCTTCACTGTGCACAGCTCTATCTTAGCCAAGCCATATTTCATCGAGACGATCTCTTCCTATTCCCATTTTCAACTTGTTTGTTCACTGAAAGCATGGATCGCGTCTCACTCATCATTGCATCTGTAAGACTTAAACAGCACCTGCACATCACAATGGACTGACCCAGCACTTGAATACTGCTACAGCTTATAAAGGGTGTTCTTTATTACCCCTGTTAAACAATTGAACTGTGGCTCAAAGAGGAAAGTGACTTTCTTAAAATCACC
>NW_027551571.1:8114153-8143582 GCF_008692635.1 Crocuta crocuta | reverse complement strand
CCTGATGATTTAGGACTTCTCCCTGGTGGGAGGGAGAGAGCTCGAGCCCTGTGCTCCCCGTGGATACATAGCCTTTGTTTTCAGTGTCTGGGAAATGCCCCAGGATTCCCTGCTGCGTTACCCCGGGAGACTATTGCTCAATCCCAGCAGCTGTTCTAGAGGAAAAGAAAAAGCAGACATTCTGAATGTATCATACATACAATGCAATATTGAATTGAAGATCGCTAATGAGCGAGAATTCTTATTGTGCCGTCTACTTTCAGTGAGGTCTAGCTCTTAATTTTCCGTGGGCGTAGCAGGAAGCACTTGTGGAAAAAAAAATAAAACATATATATTACTAATACTGTTGTTATATAAAACAATATTTGGCCAAGATGGTTAAGATATGATTCAGTCCTTGTTCATCAAGTTGCTAAATATTATTCAGCGAGTGGAGTCACCATATGGTATAACTGAGTTTCCTCGGGAGGCTGGGGAAAATATTGTGTTGGATATAGAATTTGGAATTGGGCATGTCTCCGGTGGATAGAGTCTCGATCAAGCTGCAGACTGCTAATTCCATTACAACTAAAGACTAGAGACATGCAGAGACTAAAATACACATGCAAATGGGAAAGGCACAGCCCTGCACGTCTCCCTCCATGAGGTCGTTTCTCTGAGATACTGATGAAGGGTGGGCAGAGCCCCACATCTAGACACAGATGCAATCTTTAAAGAAAAATGTGTGTGGGCAAGTACAGTACCAGCTGGGAAAGTCTAAATGACTGAAACCTATGACTCAGAAATCTTAAATTGCCTTAAAATTAATGAAGCTCTACAGGGATGACTCAGTTCATTCATGTCCTTAGCCTGCAGCTTGAAAGCTTGCGGGAGGGGCTGCTGTCCAAAGCCTGGAAGGTCGGACCCCACAGAAGAAACCAGCCTGGCCCTGGGGTTGGTGGTCTGTGATGCACGTCCGGCAACATTGGCTGGAGAGGAGGATGAAATGATGCTCTTTCCTCCCACAGGCAGAATGACCTCAGGGAGCAGGCGCCCTCTCTGCATCTGATTTCTGTCCCTGTAAAATGGAAAGGAGAGATCAGATGATTTCTCAGTTTTCATCAGCTTTGATATTCTGATTAGCTACGGCCCCAGCAAGGAACGGAATTTGCCCCAGCTGGTTGACAGGAAGAGTTCAGCCCAGGCCCTCCCCTTGTGGATGTGCTTGCCGGGTTAAGAGAACAAATAGGGAAGGAAGAATTAGTTAGGCACCCAGAGACTAGTAGGGGATCACTGGAGAATAGGCGAGAAACAGTTACCACTTCCATGGCCAAAGTAGAAAAGGAAAACAGGGTTACTGGAGTCCAGTGAGGATTTGAACTCTGGAGGAGACCCACCCAGAACTTGGTAAGAGGCTGGCTGCCTGGTGGGAACCCCAGTCCCGAGGGCCACACACACACACCCAATATGGATGCAAAGACGGAGCTCAGAAGAAATAACCTTAATCTTCTCCCCCCCCTCCATCCAGTGTCTCACTGGTGCCTCTGGTTGGTCCAACCCAATGCCTTCAGGCAAGGGAGCTCAGATTACACAGGACACAGAAATTGGCCTCAGTGTGGCACCGAGAAGTGAAAAGAAGGATAGAGAATACATCTGGAGGGGGTGAAAACAGAACTGCCAGTACCGATTCTATGACTTCACACGTGTTATTCTGCTTCTACGTTAGAGAAAAGGGTAAAACACGTTTCTTCTCCGTGAGTGATTGAAGAATGGTTCTCAAATAACAGAGCTCCAGAATGTAGGGACCAGGTTTCACTTACCTTTTTCACCCATCAGAATCTATCCCATTATTTGGCACATAGTAGACGATCATGAAATATTTGTGGAGTTAAAGACTGATCGCAAGTCACAATTCTGAACAGCTATCAGTATACAGGGCGTGATGCATGGTGGATGCTCTGTCAATATCTGTTGAATGAATAATGAATGTGTAGGTTCAAAACAAATTACGTAATCTCTCGGATGAAAGGTTCTGCAAACCTCAGGCAAACCCTTGGTATTTTTGTTCTCATAGTTGTTTCGACGATGATTTATGGTTGTCATTGCACAATGTGTGTAAATTTCCTGGACTGTGAAAACGGGCGCCGCAGTGTGAGGCCCAATGATGTAATAAATTAATAAGCTTCAAGGAGACGTCTTCTGCCTCCTGTCAGTGGTGAGTTTTTCCAGCAGGAGTTCTTATAGGGGTAGACTGGCACATTCAAACACTCGTGAAATCACCTCCGGACATGTAGATGCTCTAAAAGAAGCTCCTCAGAGGCAGATAAGCCAAAGATGGACCCCGAGCTGGACTATCTCTCAGCTCTCTGACTTCAGACAAGTACTTGACCCAGTGAGTCACACTTTCCATCCAATGTCTGTCCGCCTCATGGGGTTTATATGACATGTGACAGGCATCTAGAAAAGATCCCTGCATGGAATAGATGTTCATTTCTTCTTGGCTCCAGCTTTCTAAGTGGGGCCGTTGATTTCCTTGGTGTTGAGGTAAGGTGTAAGACCAAGGAAGAGACAAGGTGTCTTCTGCATTGCTTGGAATACGATATTTAGAAGAAAAGCACTTCATTTATTATGGGGACAGCTCTGTGCAAAAAAGGAGCATGAAGAAATAGTAAAAGTTACAGAATTATTATTACTTCCTCTTCATATCTGGGAAATGATGTTCCCATTGGCTTAGCTTATGTGCAGGCACGATTGTCTGCATTGCCCATAGCCATTCTCCTACCTTGCTATGGTATGGATGGTGAAATGCCAGATGTTTTTTTCCCAGCCTTCCTTGCAATGGAGCAAGGCCCTATGATGTCATCCTGACCAAGGGAACTGAGGATAGTTGAGAAAACTTTGGAAAGGGTTTCCCTCTCCCTCTGGTTAAAAAAAAAAAGTGTTTCCCAGGGAGAAGCCCTTCTCTTGCCTTTGAAATTGCAGTGTGAGCATGTGATGCTTGAGGCTTTAACAGCATCTTGCAACCATAAAGGGAAAGCGGAGATGGGATATTGTGACTTATAATAGGAAATATATATTTGGTCTTCCTCCACTGTTCCTGGCACACAGCTCCAAAAAAAAAAAAAAAAAAAAAAAAAAAAAACACCTTGTAATTTTCTATATGAGAGCCAAGGGGACATCTTTTGTTAGAGTATTTTGTTTTGTCCTCAGTTGCTAAAAATAGCTCCAGGGACCGTAAAGGTGAAACAGGTGACTTCTGTCATTCGTAACAAGCCCCTTTCAATTACACCTGAGTTAATGATAATGAGGTGACTTTTGGAAAGCCCTCTGAGAAGGGGGCTGGTTGCTAGGGGAACCAGCCTTGATTAGGGGGTTGGAAATGTCAGCCCTACCCCCCAACCTCCAAGCAGTGGAGAGAGGCTGGAAAATGAGCTCAGCCCCAATAGCCAATGATTTAATCGTGTGTGTGTGTGTGTGTGTGTGTGTGTGTGTGTGTGTGTGTAATAGATGTANNGAAATAGATGTAATAGAGCCTCCATAGAAACCTAGAAAGGAGAATCCTAGGTTGGTGAACCATCTGTGTACCAGAGGGTAATGCACCCCAAACTCCTTGAGGACAGAATGTCCTGTGCTCTGGACCCTTCCAGACTCTGCCCTACGTATGTTTTCATTCTGCCCGTCACTGGTATCCTTTAATATCCTTTGTAATGAACTGGTAATCTACTAAGTGAACTGGCTTCCTGGGTTCTGTGAGCTGCTCTGGCAAATGGAATTGAAGCCTGGAAGCGGGTGTGGGAACCTTTGATTTATCACCTATCTGATGGAAGCACTGGTGACAGCCAGACTTGCAATTGGCTTGTGTGGGCCTTCGTGTGTGTGTGTGTGTGTGTGTGTGTGTACGTGTTGGGCAGTGAAAGGGCAATCATGGGATGGAGCCCTCAACATGTGGAATCAGACACTACCTCCAGGTCAGAAGTGACTTAAATAGTAGGACATCCATTTAGAGTCACAGAATTGCCTGATGTGAGGAAAGTCTACGCCTCTCGTGTCAGAAGTGAAGTAGTGTGGTGGTAGGCTAGTGTGAGCAAAGGAAACACGCCCCGGGGGTACCGTTTTTCCCTGTCTGGAAGAACCAGACAGCAGTTGTCCCGAGGCCTGGTATAGTTGAGCCGTGAAGAACCAAACTCCTCTCTGGAGAGTTCGTGAGCCTAGAGGTTTGTTTACAAACACTAAGGCTGTAGGCTTTGTTTCAGTCCTGTGTTCTGTTCTGTGAGGCCCAAAGCGCTCTGGCGGGGAAGTCCTCTACAGATTTGTTCTGGAAGAATAATGGAGTTCCTGTGCTTCTGTGTCTTTTCCCCAGTGGGAGATTAGAAGCCGAGGGGTCAGAAATCACACATGAGGTGTTTTTGATTCCTCCACCCACTTACTATTGATCCAGCCAATGAACCATTCATTGCTTATTCAATCAATTCAGCACGTACTTATTCAATACGTACCTGTTCTTTATTGCTCTGGTTGACTTCTGTTGATCTCTCTCCTCCAGCGTCGCCATCTTGCGGAAGTCTTCCTGGCAAGTCCACCCTCAGCTAAAGGCCCTTCCTCTACGCATTCTCAGCAGTCTGCCATTAATTACATCCCTTTGGCCTTTGTCATTTGATATTGAAATAACTTGTATATCTTTTCAGCTGGAAGGTACTTTTCCTAATTGCAGGGACGAATCATAACCCCCTCCCTCCCTTTCTTCTTTCATTTCTCCCTGACTCCTTTCTTTCTCTCTTCTTCCTTCCTTTCCTCCTCTTCTTTCCCTGCTTCTACTTGGTGCTCAGAGTATTGAAAAGTTCTTGGCCATCAGTGAGTATTTGAAACTCTCTGTAGACCGGAATTCAACTGGGTTTTACAAGAAACACAGAAGAATAACACAGTTGGTAATTAAGAGCAAAGACTGTGCTTTTTAACTTTGCTGTCCAATCACATGGCCCAGAGTTAGTGCTTAGTACTTGCTTGCTGAATGAAAAAATTAGACTCGAGAACTGCCATGACAACACTGATACAAGAATCATTTTGCATGTGAGTTAAGGCTGCCTCGTGTATCATGAAGTGATAGCGATGTTTTGTAAATATGTATTAAATAAATAATGTCTGCCTTTACCGCATCCAGAATTTAAAATTCAAAGCTTTGTATGTGGTGAAGTATCACTCTGTCCTGATAGCTAATATATTTGTCCCATTTTGTGGATAGCGTATTCTTTCTCTGGTGATTTGAATTATTAGCTTCATCACCTGTAAATTGGATCATTTTCTGAAATCCTTATCTTATTACCTTGCCTCTTACAACAATGCCACAGAACTTTTTTTAAATATATATTTTTTAATGTTTTAATGCTTACTTATTTTTGAGAGAGCGAGAGAGTGAGCGAGAGTGAGAAGGGGAGGGGTAGAGAGAGGAGACAGAGGATCTGAAGTAAGTTCTGTGCTGAAAGTGTAGATCCTGATGTGGGGCTAGAACTCACAAACCATGAGGTCATGACCTGGGCTGAAGTCAGACACCCGATCGACTGAGCCACCCACGTGCCCCTGTCACACTGTTTAAATTAGTGTGTGTCTGTGAATGTATATATCCCACATTTGTCTTTCTTTATTTTTTAGTAATTCTGAGACGTTTAAGGATCCAGATAAACTTTGGGATCAACGTTTAAGGTCCATCAACATCTCAAAATGATTTCTTAAAGTTGAGATAGTAGTAAATTTAGAGGTTATGAAATGCAACAGGGCACAGTGAATAAAAGCACAGCTTTGGATTCAAATGCCCAGTGCAGGAAGAATGGCTTTACAACTTTCTAATTGTGGTAGCTGGAAGTCAGTGAATCTGTTTCTTCATCTATAAAATAAAAATAATGATACTACCTCTACATACTGCTCTTAAGTAGACAGAATAAGAAAATTCATATAAAATATTTATCCCAGTGTCTGGCACACAGAGAATGTTATTGGATATTAATTAGATGCAACAGTTTCCAGAAACTTCCCACATCTCCATCCATGGCTGATTGGGTGAAGGTGACACTATAATCCAAGGGAAAAAGCTCACAGAAGAGCTGAGTCATTCAGACATTTTATGTTTTTAGGAGAGTCTGAAAATATTCAGACAATGGTGGTGGATTGAGGAGGACTAGGTAGTTTGACAGGGAGCAGCGCCTGCCAGCCATGGTTGGGTCCTGAGGAGATCAATCGAGCCAAATAGATGAAGAAAACCAGAAATAAAACATTCAAGGTGACCCGTGGTGGAGAGAGAGGGTCTTCTTCTCTATCTCAGTTCCTACATAGTCCGGCTGGCGGGATACCGTTATTTTTCACGGGAGTTGGAATGGTGATCCTCACAATAAGTTTGTGAGATGTTACTTTCAACTCCAACAGCCTTGGGCAAAGAGGGGATCTAAGTTTTATGCTAACTTTCCCATCAGATTGTTCTCAGGATCAAATGAACCAATGTGAAAAAAAAAAAAGAAAAAGCCTTGAAAAATGGAAATCTGGCTCTTTTTAAATTTTCCTATAAAGATATAAGAGAATTGTAACATGGGTCTGTCCTCAAAGTTGACTTCATAAATCCAATAAAATGATATATGTAGAAGTGTTACCTAAAATGAAAAGTCACAGCCATGTGAGAATGGTGATCATACCACTCATATGTACCAAAGCTGTATCTAGAATGTTCTGGGGCTGGCATGAATGATCGCTATTGGATTGCTCCACATTGCCTTCATTTCAGGTGCAAAGTTCTTGCAAGCATCTCTGACCTTTGGAACATATGTGTTTTATAGCTAGGAAATAGATCCTGGGATTCAAAGACACATGCCTGACGACTTCTACATCGTCACATTAAAATGCCCTCGACATTCTTGTCTGAGCTGTTTTTTTAAAAGGTAGTAGCCCTGAGGCATTAGTGGTTAAGCCTCCGATAAAGATAGAGAAGACTAACAGAGGTACTCGGTAGGGAAGTACATTCTTGTATACATGATTCATGGTGTACAGAACACACTTGTACCATGCCTGGACACATGGTACAGGTACAATTGTTTGCTTGAACAATTGAGTGTCCCTTTGAACAATAAGGAAACACTGAAATCTCCCAGTCTTTATGCCGAAAGCTAATCGTAATATTCTCTGAAACCCTTTGTTATCATTTTATTCTGACATTCTATGGCTGTAGCAAGGACTCTGAACCATGTCCCATCTCCTCCAGCTCAGTACAATCTAAGAACAGACAGGACACAGAATTGTCCCCTGAGATACTATTTTATAGCTAGCATATTGGCAGTATGGCCTTAAAATAATGGTTTTAAAACGCTTTTGGTTTGTGACAACGAAAGAGCATCCCGTTTTTAACCGTATCTTAGAGATTTCTCACCACTTCTTAGAGACATTCTCCTAGGGAGACATGAACAGTGATTTTTAAGGACATTTAAAAGAATGCCAGTGGTACCTAGAAAGAACATTGGAGCCCTGCACTATCACAGTTGCCCTGAAACATATTTGCCCAGAAGTTTCTTGACCCAAATCCTGGATTTAAAAAAAAAAAAAATTGTTAACATTTGTTCATTTTTGAGAGACAGAGCATGAGTGGGGAAGGGTCAGACAGAGAGGGAGGCACAGAATCGGAAGCAGGCTCCATCCAGGCTCCTAGCTGTCAGCACACTGACCGACACGGGGCTCCAACCCACGAACCTGGAGATCATGACCTGAGCTGAATTTGGATGCTTATCTGACTGAGCCACCCAGATGCCCCAAANAGCGCAAGTCGGACGCTCAACCGACTAAGCCACCCAGGCGCCCCCCCAAATTCTGGATTTTTAAAAGGCACAAGTTAAGGACAAATTCAGGGGAGGAGGAAGCGACAGAGAAAGGGAGACAAAAAGATTAAAGATACAGAGGAAAAATTAGGAAAATTAGAAGCTGGTAGGAGTAGACTTCTTTTTCTTCATCTAGAAGCATCTGTCGTTTGTTACTGGGTCCAGCTTGGCTGGATACTGAAACGTTGTTCTGGAATCCTTACTTCCACACAATTTAAAAGGCAATTTTGAAGCACTCACTGATGGCTTTACTTAGAAATAAAAAAACAAAAAAAGTATTACTCTGAAAGGGACGTTGAAATACCGTGACTTTCCAATTTATTGTAGAAGCCAGGATATATTCTGAGACTGAAAGAGTTGAAATTAAATATGTTTTGAAACTTTGTTGCTGTTGCTGTTGATTTATTTATTTTGAGAGAGACAGAGGGAGCATGAGCGGGGGAGGGGCAGAGAAAGAGGGAGACAGAATCCCAAGCAGGCTCCATCCAGTCAGGGCACAGAGCCAGACATGGAGCTGGAACTCACAAAACTGTGAGATCATGACCTGAACCTAAATTAAGAGTCACACACTTAACCAGCTGAACCACCCAGGCGCCCCTGAAATTAAATAGTTTTTAAAATGTATTTATTGACTGACAAATTAATTGTATAATATTGATGATCTATAGCCTAGTTCTATTCAAATTTGGTTTTAAAAATAATTTCTAAATTTAAAAAAATCCACAAGAAACAATATATATCCATGTACATTAAAGCCAATGCCAAAACTTCCTTATGCCGATTGTCTTGAACAAAAGATAATCTAAGTTGAATGATTAATTTTAAAGTCTATCTATATAATTTAAATAGATTGAAGACTATTTATGTCTCTAAAATTACATCAATATGCTCTTGAAAATTTATTTCAATATCTTATTATCTTTCATTTTAATAAAATTGTCTCCAATCTGCAGAGTGTTACTCTTGAATTTGAAAAATTGATATTTGGTACATTCAACGGACTCATTTCTCTAGAACGCACTTTAAATTGTGCAAACACCCTCTCCAGGTGCTGAAGTATTTGGCCGGGACAGAATTCATTCTGATTAAGAAGGGTAGCCTTTAAAAATGTTTCCTTCATACTGGAAAGTCTAAGTATTTCACTCCAAATTTTGTCCCTGGTCCTAATTTTGCCCCATTCGGCGTACTTTTCTTCCTTGGAAGTGGGAATAGACCAAACTCTTCAAATATGTTATTTCTGTTCATAATTCTTTAGAATATGTTGTAAAACATATTAAAAATTTTCAGACTATGAACTTGGTAAAATATACTTTCAACGTTGTCAAATTTTTCCCTTGCCTCTGTAGGGATATTTCAATATCTTCTTATTTGCAAGCTTTGTTTTAATAATCGCAACTTGTTAAGGCTTCGAAAGCTGCAGGAGGTATTTTGAGATTTGGGGAGTGGGATGTGTACTCCATTTGCTGAACACTGATTAAAGATTTCCATCTAGTTTTGAACAGACTATAACTAGAATTTAAAAGTCTTTTTGCAAAGACTTTGTTAGGGCACTTTGTTAGGCATTGTTAGGGCACTTGGACTGATTTACAGAGTAGTTCTGCAAAAATGAAACATTTCTAACATCTGATTTTAAAAAAGGAACAAAGAATGTAGACATACATAGACTGATTTTTTTTAAACATTTTTTAAAACGTTTTATTTATTTCTGAGAGAGAGAGAGAGGCAGTGTGAGTAGGGGAGGGTCAGAGAGAGAGGGAGGCACAGAATCCGAAACAGGCTCCAGGCTCTGAGCTGGCAGGCAGCACAGACCCCTATGAGGGGCTCGAACCCACCAACCGTGAGATCATGACCTGAGCCGAAGTCGGACGCCCAACCGACTGAGCCACCCAGGCGCCCCTATATTGATTTTTTAAAATATTCAGGGGCACCTGGGTGGCTCAGTCAGTTGAGCATATGACTCTTGATTTCTGCTCAGGCCATGATCTCATGGGCATGGGATGGAGCCCCAGATCAGGCTCTGTGCTGAAAGTGCAGCCTGTTTCAGATTCTGTCCCTCCATCTCCCTCTGCCCCTCCTCAACTTGTGTGTGCATGCTCACACTCTCTCATTTTCTTTAAAAAAAGAAAGAGAAAAAAGTCAATGTCAACATTCTGTCAACAATTTTGTAGTTTAGATAATTGGGATGTTTATTTGTATGTATCATGCATGTGTATTTATCTTTACATTTTGACCACTATAGCTTTTATTTTAATTGGTAGATTACTACAGTTTATCTGAATCGCTTTTTTTTTTTTTTTTGAGGTACAATTGACATAAAACATTGTGCTGGTTTTTGGAGTATATGAATGGCGCTGTTTTTTGCAACTTTTTAAAGTTTATTTTTGAGAGAGAGAGAGAGAGTGCGAGCGGGGGAGGACCAGAGAGAGAGGGAGATGCAGAATTCTAAGCAACTCCAGGCTCCTAGATGTCAGCACAGAGCCCAACGCAGGGCTCGAACCCACAGACCAGGAGATTGTGACCTGAGCCAGCCGGTGTCCAAAGCTTAATAGAAGCCCCATGAAGGGCACTGTTAATTGTGTTTGCCTCAAAGCCAATTCCACGCCTGGTTCTGTCATGCAGATTTTTGACATTTACATTACATTGTAAAGACAAACAATTTGATCTTTAATGTTGAACTTTCAAACTGAGTTTGCAGTAACATTTACATAGCTCTACCTTGATTTCAAGAATTAACAAAAAGCTTCATTACTGAAACCATCCCACTGACTTTCCATTTGAAGTACCGTTTGATATAGTCAAACAGGAATTATTTAACACTCTGTGAACTTCCGCTAATAGAGACCACACATACCCCATCATAGCTCCCTGTTTGATATGTTCCCAGGACAACGCAGAATGAAATCTAAACCAATTTAGTTGGAATGGTGATTTGATCTAAATTCAAAGTCATGTTTCATACAGTGACTCCAAACGCACCTTCTCCACTTGGCGTTCTTAAGTCATGGTTGTCAGACCTCGTCCTCTTAAAATAATTTTGGAATCGGTACTAATGCGTCTTCAGTAGATCTGGTCTTTCTGTTTTCCTGTGGTTAGGGACATCACGACAGGAAGGTGACTTTCCCTAATGAACTTTCCGGAGAAACAGAAAGGTATACTTTCTATTTCATTAATTATGCACTTGTTTTGGTTCTTTGTGCCAACGGAATTAATAGCAAAAGAAGAAATAGAAGAGAAGAAAATAAAACCCGTAAAAATAGTTGTAGATTTATATTAGCTAATAAATGGCATCCTCTTCTCCTTAGACATTCTAAAGCAGACTTAAACTATTTCTTGCACATACTTCATATACATTTAACCAGTAAGTTACTGGTTCCAGTTACCCCTCTGACCCGTGGCCTAGGAGCTCTGTGAAGCTTGCAAGCTTATGCAGCTGAAGGGTATACCAGCTGCCCGGCGGCGGCAGCTTCAGCTATTTTTTCCCACTGCCACTCAAGGCTGGAGAGAGCTAGCTGTCCTCAGCAGCCAGTGCCTGAGCACATTTTGTTTTATCTGCAAGTCTCCTGCATGTTGTCACTGAAAGAGAGGTGTTAGTTATATTCTGTCTGGGAAGGTCAAGAAAAGAGAGATGTGTTGTTTTAACCACCTCTCAGATTTAAGTATATGTTAACGCAGGTCTCTCTTGAGTACACTCACTTCATCTCCAGTAGGTAGATCATACTGAAGGGTCAAGTGCAAACTCAAGGTCTACCAAACCTATCTGAGCTTATTTCAGTGCAACAAATAATAATACTTTATTTAAAAGAAAGGAAGGAAGGAAGGAAGGAAGGAAGGAGGGAAGGAAGGAAGGAAGGAAAGAGGAAGGAAGGAAGGAGGGAAGGAAGGAAAGAAGAAGGAGGGAAGGAAGGAAGGAAGGAAAGAGGAAGGAAGGAAGGAGGGAAGGAAGGAAAGAAGAAGGAGGGAAGGAAGGAAGGAAGGAAAGAGGAAGGAAGGAAGGAGGGAAGGAAGGAAAGAAGAAGGAGGGAAGGAAGGAAGGAAGGAAAGAGGAAGGAAGGAAGGAGGGAAGGAAGGAAAGAAGAAGGAGGGAAGGAAGGAAGGAAGGAAAGAGGAAGGAAGGAAGGAGGGAAGGAAGGAAAGAAGAAGGAGGGAAGGAAGGAAGGAAGGAAAGAGGAAGGAAGGAAGGAGGGAAGGAAGGAAAGAAGAAGGAGGGAAGGAAGGAAGGAAGGAAAGAGGAAGGAAGGAAGGAGGGAAGGAAGGAAAGAAGAAGGAGGGAAGGAAGGAAGGAAGGAAAGAGGAAGGAAGGAAGGAGGGAAGGAAGGAAAGAAGAAGGAGGGAAGGAAGGAAGGAAGGAAAGAGGAAGGAAGGAAGGAGGGAAGGAAGGAAAGAAGAAGGAGGGAAGGAAGGAAGGAAGGAAAGAGGAAGGAAGGAAGGAGGGAAGGAAGGAAAGAAGAAGGAGGGAAGGAAGGAAGGAAGGAAAGAGGAAGGAAGGAAGGAGGGAAGGAAGGAAGGAAGGAAAGAGGAAGGAAGGAAGGAGGGAAGGAAGGAAGGAGGAAGGAGGCAAGGAAGGAAGGAAGGAAGGAGGGAAGGAAGGAAGGAGGGAGGGAAGGAAGGAGGAAGGAGGCAAGGAAGGAAGGAAAGAAGGAAGGAAGGAAGGAAGGAAGGGAGGGAGGAAGGAAGGAGGAAGGAGGGAAGGAAGGAAAGAGGAAGGAGGGAAGGAAGGAAGGAAAGATGGAAAGACTGACCTAAGAAAATGTAAAACATATGAGACACTAAAGCAGATGTAAACCAAAGGCTGTTCTGTGTAAACTGAAATATATGGTCACCCTATGTAGAGAGGATATAAGTTAGTTAATATCACAAAATTACTGTAAACAAACCACTCAAACTCAGTGGCCTCAGAAAGCAACCACTTATTCTCTTGGTTCCATTGGTCAGCTGAAGGCTCTATTTCTGCTGGCCCTCCACGCATCTCTGACAGTCAACTGAGATCAGCTTACGGTGGCCCGACTCTCATCCACACTCCTTTGTCCTCACCCTGGGGAAGGCAGCTCTGCTGCCTGAGCTTCAATAACATAGCCAGAGGAAGACAAGAATAACCCTGCACCTCTTCCCCAAGCTTAAGTCACACCAGTTACCATCTCACTGTTCAGAGTAAGTCACATGGCCAACTCCAGAGTCAAGGCATAAAGAGGTAGTTCGCTTCTGGAAGCAGAGAGCCAAATGTTAAGGTTTTTGAATAGTAACCTAACCTCCCACCTAGGGAATCTGCAGGGTGTCCCAGTTAAAAGTTTTCATCTTTTGGGGTGCCTGGGTGGCTAGGTTGCTTGAGTGTCTGACTCTTGATTTTGTATCAATACCTGCTTGGGATCCTCTCTCTCCCTCTCTCTCTGCCCCTCCCCAGCTTGCGTGCTCTGTCTCTCTCAAAATAAACAAATAAACTTAAAAAACAAAAGAGTGTTCATCTTTTATGTTGTGAATATTTGTAAAGTACCATCTTCTGTGATATGCTTTACAATATTTGTAACAACATATTTCTCATTCAATCCTTGCAATTACATATACTAATATATTATCATTTCTGACTTTCGAATAAGAGAGCTGGGGCTTCAGGGACTTAATTCGTGGCTAGTGGATGACAGAGGCAAAATTCCCCTGGTCTCAGTGACCTCACATCCTCTCCTCTTCATTTTTTTTTTTTCTAAAATGCTCTACTTAATTATTTGGCACAAAGAAATTGCTTTCTTGATGGTTGCTAGAGGTCCCGCTAGCAGCTTGGAATACACTCATTCTCATCTGAGCAGAACATAATTATTGATAGAATGGTGAGCTGCTGTAATTTCATTCTACTAAAAAATCACAGCGTGAATCTGAAATATTGGGAAGACTTGAGGGCTAAAGAAAACAAAGTGCCTGGCAAAAGGCTGCCATCTGTACAGGATTCGAGTGACATCTGTGTGTGCTCATTACGCCCCATCTCTCTGTATCTGTTCAATTTGTTCACCAGGTAACTGCAACAACACATGGGATTGGCACTATGATAGGTCCTCTGCTTCCAGCTTATGCCTAACAAGGCAGTTCATTATTTTATTCTGTATCATGCAAGGAGGAAGCATTTCTTCTCTCAAACAACTGGGTAAATACCTTCTAATCTGTGTCTTTTGACTGAGAGGGGCCTATTTATTTATTATAATGCACATCAAATCTTTCTACCCCAAGCCTCTGAGATCAATGGTGCTAACTTAGAAGTGGGCTTCAGGAGTGAGTGGGCTCAAAGATGGAAATTTGGACAGGATTCATAGTACCATAGATTGCAGATGGGCAGAGGGGGCACTGAGGCAAGTAAAGCCACTACACTGTGAAGATGTTTTGTAGATGTGATTAAAGGTTGACTTTAAGTACAGGAAATTACCCCCAATACTGAGGGGGAGGGCCCATCCAATGAGTTGAAGACCTTAAGAATAAAAATCAAGGTTTCCTGGAAAAGAGGAAATTCTGCTTCAAGACTGCGGCATAAAAATCCTGCTTTGGTTTCAATCTGTCAACACGCGCTACAAATTTCAGACTGGTGTGAACCGATTCCTCAAAATAAATACCTACCTATGTATCTGTGTATCTATCTACCATCTATCCATGTATTTACACACACACACACACACACACACACACCCTACTGGCCCTCTGGTTCTTTTTTTCTTTTTTTTCTGCTATTGCTACTGCTTCCACCTGGCCCCCACTTTTTTTTCCCTCTAGAAAATTCTGAAGGCTACACATTTTGGTATCAAGAGTGAGGTGCTCTGGAACAAATACCTAGAAATGTGGAAGTGACTTTGGAATTGGGTAATGAGTAGAGGCTGGAAGAATGTTGAGGTACATGCCAGAAAAAGCCTAGATTGCCCTAAAGAGACTCTTGGTAGAAATACTACGGTTGTTCAAGGCAATTCTGGCGAAGCCTCAGACCAAAGCCCACACACACAGAGAATGCTATGTGGTAACAGAGACAGATATGGGATTGAAGCTGATGGAAGCCAAGGAGCTTTGGGGCCACCAAAAGCAAAAAGAGGCATGGGAAGAATCTTCCTGAAAAGCTTTGGGGAGAGCACAGCCTATCTAGCACCTTGATCTGGCACTTCCAGCTTCCAGAACTGTGAGACAATAGACAGGTTGTTTAAAGCCATCCAGTTTGCTGTTAGCGCAGCCCTGGGATTCTGCTAGGATTCTGACTGTAGAATTACAAGGAAGAGAGGTCCCATCTCTCAAAAACTTCTGCCAATTATAGTGTTTATAAGTAGTATAGCCGTGGGCTGGTCTAACATGACCATGGAGTAATGGGAAATGGAGAGCACACTCCATCAGTCTGTCCCCATTTGGACATCAGATACTAGTACCTTTTTCTAATCTCCTAAATGGGTGCTTTTAACAACATGGACATGAATTAGAAGGGCCCGGTCTGTATGGACTGGAAAGGGGGAGGAGTTATTGCCTTAATCTGGCCTGGAGGGAAAAATGGGATTTAGAAAGACAAAACAGAAAGGAATACATTCCAGAAGAGCATAATCTCCAGGCAAAGACTAAGAAGCTGGGATGGATAAGCCACTATTGAGCTCCTACTGTGTGTTGCTAACTGTAGATTCTGTCTCTTTTAGCTCTCATGCATTTCAGCACCGTGGGTATTAGTTTCCCTATTTCAAGACTGTTTCTTTGCCTTACATTTGCACCGTTTACCCCCTTGGTAGATTAAGTTAGCATAGTAGATTATCTAAAGATAGAGCATATATATATATACATATATATATCAAGTTCTAGGCTACCTGGTCAACATTACACTAGCGTAGTGACTATGTCTGAAATATATGTAGCTATAATTGGGGCCCAAAGGAGTATTTTAGCCATCCCTGTTGATGTATTGCCCTGGCTTCGGTGAGAGCCACCTGCCTAATTTCAAAGATATGGTTGCAGCTTCTGGGAAGGTGTGGCTAGAGCTAGGCAGTAAGCCTGGGCTTGGTGCCACCTGGTGGGCCAGAAACACCTTTGGAATCAGACTTCTCTCCCTGCTAGGCAGGGGCTGCTTGGGCTGGAAGGAGCTAGTCCCGAGCCAGGGCTCCGTGGAGCTCGGCAGTGTTGCTGGGCTTGCAGCGTGGGAAGCCAGGGGCAGAGACCGGCAGTTCCTTCCCTTGGATGTGCCGGAGACACAGAAGGGAGGCGGGGTCCGTGGGCTGGGGTGGGGCAGTGGCCACGGACGCTGAGACTGCTGACCCGAAATCAAGTGTGGATCCACGGAGACGGACTCAGCATTGGAGCCAAAAGGAGAGGAAGCCAAGAGGGGGTGTGAAACTTGGAAGGAGAGAGGGATAGAAGCAGGAGCGAAGCGGACGGGCTCGAGGTGGCCTGGCACAATTTCAAAGCAGAATGTGGGGGACGGTGGAGACTTCTAGTGCTGGTAGTACCTGGGCGTGGATGGCCACACTGGGTGTATTTAAGGAGCTAGAGCAGCTGGACAGTAGACCAGCCTGGGATGATGCCCACTGCCCGCCAGGCTGTTAGTCTCGGCTGGGAGACGCTGCCCATGAGCTACTTTAAAGCCAGCCGTCCTTTGGGTGACTTTACCCCCCTGTCCCTCACCATTCTCCAATGGCGTTGCCAGTCTTGGCAATGGGCTTAGGGCTCAGAATGGACAAGGAAGACTCCCTAGGAGCCTTGAGCTTGAACAAACTACAAGGAAACAGCCTTTTGTTTACAGGACGCGGCCTCTGCTGACGGATGGGCTCCCTACCACCTTTCTGTGCAGCCATCGGCCCGTCTAATCGCGCTGACCTTTCCTGGGAGACAGCAGCGTTCAGGGCTCTTGCTTGGAGTACAGGTGGCCAGGGGTCACGGTGCCCATCAGCTCACAGGGAGGTGAAGCCAGTCCGACTCCGCACCAGGATGCGAGAACTCATTCTCCTTTGTCCAAGTCCAAAAACCAACGCATTCCCCCAACCGCCGTAGCTCCACCGCAGGCCCCCGGAGAACAGTAACGCACTGAAAATGGAGTCCAGGGTCGGCAGGAGTCTCGGTGACACGGCCGCTAGAGCCATATGATCTTTCTTCCCTCTTTATTCCTACGCTTTGCCATTTGAAACACGTTGTAAACTGTAAAGCACTAGTAAATATCAGGTAATATAATTTACTCATTCATTCTGCAAATCTTTGTCGGGCATCTAATCTGCGCGAGAGGCCGGGCTAAGTGGTGGCCGCACAGACATGCAGAGGACAGTCCGTGTTCCCAGGACTGTGCAGAGGCCGGACGGACAGATAACGTGAATGCAAAATCACAATCACCGCCCCAAGAGGGCAAGCAGGGTTTCCCATGGGGGTGGAGAGTCTGTAAGGGGGCAGGTTCAGGGGAGGAGGTTCTCGAACTGAACTAAGTGCTGGAAAGTAGTCCTGGTTGGCTTGTGAGGCAGAGGGGAGGGCAGGAGTGAAGGCTTGAGACAGGGGAAAGCCTGTTGTTAAAAAGGAGATTTGATGAGGGCAGCGAGTCTCAGCGTGGGGCCGAGCAGCATAGGAGGAAAGGGGTGAGAATAGCAATGGGTATGATGAGTCTGAACTTTTTGAAATATGTGATGGAGAAACACTCTCAATTGTTTTTAACGGGGAGCAGATTTTTTTTTTTGACTCTTCACTGCTTTATGATTACTGTTGTTGTTAACCCAGGAAGAACACTCTGGCCACACTAGACGGCTTGCATTCACTTTTGGATAGGTATGAGAATGAACCGTGCACATTAAAATTTTTTTTAATGTTTATTTATTTTTGAGAGAGAGAGAGAGAGAGAGAGAGGAAGACACAGGATCCGAAGCAGGCTCCAGGCTCTGAGCTGTCAGCACAGAGCCCAATGCGGGGCTCAAACCCATGAATCACAGGATTGTAACCTGAGCCAAAGTCAGAGGCTTAACAAACTGAGCCATCTAGGTGCCCGAAGACATTTTTTTAATTTAAAAATTAAAAAAAAAAAAAATGGAGGTGTGGTGAGTCAGAGCCTCATGGTGGAGAGCTAAGTGCGTTCTGATACCAGGAGGCAGCGGCCCTGGAAGGCAGAGTTTGGCAGGGAGGGAGAGAAGAAGGGAGGGAGATGCTGAGCAGTCAGACAACTTTCATGGTTAAGTTCACACGACCGACAGAAGGGTCCAATATGGTTGTGTATTGCTCTGGGAACCAACTCACTAACCGTCACTCACGGGAGCACCCACCGAGTTGAGGATGGCGGACATCAGGGGAGGGAGCCATGACACTTCTCTGAGGCGGTGTTTGGCCCAGTGCAGCATCTTCACTTTGCTCATGCAACGCATCTGGAGAGCTTTGAAAAATGTAAAGACTGGGTCCCGTCTGAGCTCAGTTAAATCAGAATCTCTCATGGGAAGGATGTGGTTTCTAATTGAAGTGCAAGGTAGGAGATGGGAATATGCAGGGTTATCCTGGGGAACATGAGATGACAGGTTCTGAGTGTGCAGAGGAAGGGGCCTTGAGAGTGGGGGCTGGAGGGGGAAGCAGGTGCTCCCCACGGACGTCGCGTTTCAGGCTCTCCCTTCATTGCTGTGTAACCTCAGGCACTTGTCTGACATCTCTGTTCTCCTTCATCCAAGGTAAACTGTCACAGACTGGGAGCTTTGGTAACAGAAATGTAGGCTCTCACAGTTCTGGGGGCCAGGAGTCCACGATGAAGGTATCGGTGGCGTTGGAACCTTCTGAGGCTGCACGCGGCGTCTGTCCCAGCCCCTCCCCCTCTGCTGGTGGTTTGCTGACAATCCTTAGGGGTCCTGGGCCCGTGGAAGCATCACGGGGACGCCTGCCTTCATCTTCACGTGGAGCTCCCGCCCTTTACGTGTCTGTGTCCAAATCTCTCCATTTTATAAGGACACAGTCATATTGGATTGGGTCCCATCTTAATGACTTCATCTTAATTTGATTACCGCTGAAGACCTTCTTTCCAAATAAGGTCACATGCTGAGGTACTGGGGGGGCGGTTAGGACTTCAACATAGGAGTTTGGGGAGGATCACATGTAACCTGTAACAAACTTGGAATACCTATGTTATTACTATCATCCTCTTTATTATTATTTCTACTCATATTTGAACATTAGGTGCCAGGCCGTGCAGAAATGATCTATGAATCCTCCCTGCAACACTGGTACATGATAGGCAATGCATGATATTGACCTTATTTTATTTATTTTTAGAAGAATTTTTAAATGTACATTCATTTTTTGAGAGATAAGGAGAGAGAAAGAATNAGCCCCATGCGGGGCTCGAACTCACAAAACTGTGACATCATGACCTGGGCCGAGGTTGGATAACCGACGAAGCCACCCAGGCACCCCGATACTGACCTTATTATAGAAGCGAAGAGGCCCACCTGCTAAGAGCCGCCCTCCTCCACGCCTGACTGTGTTTAGCCCCCACAGTTTCCTAAAACGCGGGGCGGGCCTGCGCCCTGAAAGGCCCTGCCGGTCTCTGACATCGCATTGTCCTGCGGGGCGACGGGAAAGGCTGATTTGGCTTCGCCTTTCTCCAGAAAGCGGGGCTCGGCAGGACTCACGGGAAAGGTATGCACGTATTGAATTAGTAACAGGATCCTGAAGTACCAGCTGTCTTTCTTTATTCATAGCTTCTCAGAGCCGGAGGTGCAGCTCAGCGCGGTGCAGGAGGGGGAGGAGGGGAGGGGAGGACGGCAGGTTGTGTAATTCTTACAGGAAGAAAGCCAAAAAGCAAGGGAGACGTGCACGCAGCAAACCCACACAGGCGACTTTGCAGAACAGAGACGAATGTTCAGCTGTGTTCTGAAACGGTCCTGGAGCACCGGGCGGGAGGAGCCGCTGCCTCCTGTAGATTTGCGGGGGGCCAGATCTAGACTTCGTAAGTGATCAGCGGCTGGATGACCGACGGGTTCAGCTGTGCTCACGAAACATTGTATCCAGAAGCTGTTTTGGCTACAGACTCATCCACAGAGACTGGTCCCTGCTCTGCAGGAGCGGGAAGTTGGGGGGAGGGGGCGCTACCTACTGACCATCACCTTGGAATCAAGTGCAGGAGAAAGCAGAGTCGCCAAAAGGAAGCTGAGGGGAGGCTCTAGAGCAAGACTGGGGCTAGGGTGCAGTCAAGGAAGGCTTCCTGGAGGAGGCAATAATGGCTGACTCTTCAGAGAGGAGTATGGAGTTGCAAGATAAATCGAGGAAGGCAACAGCATGAGCAAAGGCACACACAGGCGGACCCCCATGCATGTTGACCAGTGTGCATGGTGACCAGTGCCCATAGTATTCTTTTTTTTTTTTTTAATGTGTATTTATTCTTGGGAGAGACTGACAGAGGTGAACCGGAGAGGGGCAGAGAGTGAGGGAGACACAATATGAAGCAGGCTCCAGGCTTTGAGCTCTCAGCACAGAGCCCGATGTGGAGCTCGAACTCATGAACCGTGAGATCATGGCCTGAGCTAAAGTCGGAGGCTTAACCGACTCAGCCACCCAAGTGTCCCATAGTATTCTAATTTGGCCTGAATGTGCCCCTTCTGGTGAGGTAAATAATGCCAAGCTTCTTTTCAAGGGTTAAAAGAGCACACCTTTCTGGCTTCTTCCACTAGAATCTTACAGAGACAGGGACAGAACGCAATTTTGTTTGGGGCCCCAAAGCTTAGGGTTGCCAAATATATACTCCATTCAATATGAATCAGAAATTCAGAGCACTTTAAGGAAAGGATTAATTATTAAGAACATATCTATTAAAGCTTAGCACTTAGGAACTAGATACAGATTGGTTCTGAAGAGAGTGGTGAGGAGATTCTAGGCATGCTTGTGAGGTGCGTGTCCCATAACATCTTGCAGAGTGTTAGCTGACCCAGGTAACAAAAAGAGAAACTCACATAACCCGTGCTATTAAAATTCTTCCATTCCCTTCCCCTGAGATCACCCAAAGATTAGGCAAACATTAGGGAATGCTTCCTACTGCTGCTAAGTTTTATGTACTATGTCTTCCTGCTGATAAAATGATGCTTAGTTTGTAAAAGTGGCAAGGGGCAAAAATTCAGAAAAAGAATCTGTTGTTAGTATAAATATACTCCCCTCCACCATATTATGCTAACAGAGCTATCAGATGAAACAACCACATCACAGGGATACATTTTTTCCTTGGAACAAAAGCCTGTTTTCTTTGTAATGTTAATCCCAATGTGGTTTTTGGAAGAAAATGAAATATTGATGAGCCTTTTAGAAAATGTGTGGATTAGAATGTGTCTTACTTCATTATAAAAACGTTTAAAGAAACTGGTGATTAGTCTTTCGAAATTACCTTTCTGACCATAAACATGTTGACTTCTCTTGAAACAAATTTCTGACCATTAAATTATAAATTTATGACGGAATTCACCTTTAAGGCAGGTACTTTGACATTTAAATCTTGCCTTGTTTGTAAGGTGACACATTGTCAGGGTTTGGCTTTCTCTGGTTTGCATGTATGCCTTATGTGTCATTCAAGAAATACAGAAGCCTCTTTAAGCATTCAAACAGGAGGGATTTAATCCAGGGGATTAGCTATACTGGTGCTGAAAGATAGGCGAAGCCAGCTAGAATAAATTACAGGTAGATCAAAGGGACCCAGAGATTTGCAAAAGGAGGAAAGCCATCCCAAACTGGGATGGCAGAGGGATGGAGCTGTGCTGGCCAAGGTCAAGGGAACGTCACCAGCTGGGCTGGTGGGGTCACTCTGAGGCTGGAGAGAAGATGAGAGGGAAAAGCACCTAGCATTCCTCTCCTCTAGCATTGCCATCTCTGATTCAAGAAACTCTTTGGCCACCTGGAGCCCACAGCTGGGGGGTGGGGCCTGGAGTTGCAACATCATTCTGGGGTCATGCAGACAGTGGCCAGGGGAGGGGAAAGGCCAGGAATAGATGGACGGGCAAATGGGCCTGGGTTCTGCACAGCTTATCAGCTTCCCGTTGGCGTTATTTGCCTGGCCAGGGAGAAGGGACAAGGTCGTATGAGCCCCTCGTGTGCTCTTGCTTGGATCACTGCAGTAGCCTACCCATGGCCTCTCCACCTGCACCCTGTGGTGACTGGGTGGCTTGTCGGCAAAGCGTCCAACTCTCGGTTTCAGCTCAGGTCATGATCTCATGGTTCATGGGTTTGAGCCCCACATCGAAGGGCAAGGTCATATGAGAGAGGAGGAGAGAGAATGTTCCAAAAGAGAAATAGAGGAAAGAGCCTGAGTTTGAGCACCAATCTCCTTCCTTCGGATCTTTTCCCTCTACGTTCTGGAGTCTGTCTGACATATTTTCCTATTTTTATTTTTATTTTTTAATTTTCTTCTGGCTCTCCATGTTTGACTCCATACTTTTTAAAATTATGCCCAGGGCCTAACGGGTCTGTCCCTGAGAAGTGTATTTGTTGGGGCATCTAGGGGAAATTTGGAGGGAGCAGAATCGCTTAAGGCATAAAAGGACACACTGCTGGTTCTTCCTGTCCTTTGTCTGCTTTTGCATGGGGCCCCTCCCATCTCATCAGCTCCTGCCTGGAGCTCTTGAGAGGGTTTCTCCATATCTTATGGTACACAGTATCCAGTAGGCGCCAACACTTTCCAGTCAGGATTGGACACCGGGCTCTGCCACTGACCAAATACATGACCTTGAGGATGGCTTTAACTTCTCTGAATTCAATTTTCTCATCTGAGAAATAGAAGTGGGGGTTCTTAATATTTACTGGGCATAGTTTCTGTATGAATGACAGACGGCATCTATCATGCATTCGTCTGGAAATGATGTTGTGATTATTAAACCTTTGTAATACATCATTCTTGCTTGGATCTCTGCAATAGGCTGCCCATGGCCTCCTCACCTGCACCCCGTGGTGCCCGGATGGCTCGTCGGTGAAGCGTCCAACTCTTGGTTTCAGCTCAGGTCATGATCTCACAGTTCATGGGTTCGAGCCCATGTTGAGCTCTGCGCTGGCAGGGTGGAGCCAGCTTGGGATTCTCTGTCTCCCTTCCCTCTGCCCCTCCCCTGCTCACACACACTCTCTGTCTCTCAAAAATAACAAATGGGTAGCCATTAAATAAATGAAAAATAAAAATCACACCTTGTTCCCCTACCTCGCCCCAACCCCTGGCATTTCTGATCCTTCTTTATCTATGAAATTCCACTTTTCTCCATAGCATGTGCTGTCTGACGCATGCTTGGTGATGCTCTGTGGGCAGGCGAGGTGCCTTCATTGCTATGCTGGAAGGGTTGTTAGATGAGTCCCAACTCGCCTTCAGGCTTTAAATTCAGTTGTGTTCACCCAAGCACACTTTTTGAAAGGTTATCTTCTCCACAAGGGGCGCACACCTCTATTTCCCCTCGCATAGCCATCCCCGCTGCCAGAATGGAGGCAGCGGGTAGATAACACGAAAGACTAAATTCCCAGGTGAGGGAAAGCAAAAGGAGGAACTTTCCAAAGAACCACTCTGCAGGGACAGGGGTCTCAGCAGAGGTATCTGTCACCCTCACCCCCCAGGTGTGCTCACCTGTCTGCAGTACTTGACATGGTCACTTCCTTGACCGGCTGGAAGAACAGGATGCTGAGAGGACCGGGGTCCAAGTTCAACGTGCATCTCTCTATGGATATAGAATAATGTCTGAGGTTCTCGGCCACAGGCGCCAATCTGTTCATCCACGTTCCTGCCCATTCAATGATCGGGCCATGTCTCTCTTAAGCCTACTACCCTTGAGACACTAGACACATACATAAGGTATCTCTGGATTTAGTGTAATTTCTCCCAAATCACTCAGTTTTTAAAGTATCATTTTTATTACTCTTCCTCTTTGAGCTCTCGGGTATGCTGGTGGCTTAGCCCTGCATGTCTTCGTCTGTCAGAACCCTCACTGCCTTTTCAGATGCCTGTGGCACGGACTGGCAGTGCCCAGTCTGAAGAGTGGACAGCGCTACGTTTCCCACTCATCTTTGCACTTGGATAGGGTGCAAAAGGCAGTGGGGGCTTTCTGTATGTGCAGCGAATTTAGCTTACGGACAGGATTATAATGGTTGCTAAATAAATGACCAAGTGAATGAACACTTCAGTTAGATAATAATAGGAAGAGACCAAAGGAAGTAGAAGTGAAGAAAAAGAATAAAAATTTGGAGATGAGAGGTGTCTTCTCAGCAAAGAAAAGTATCTACATCTATATATTAAAAAAAGGTATATGGGGTGTTTTCTTATACCTACATAGGGGTTCGCCCTCACCCCCAAACCGGTTGCCATTAGAGGAAGGAATGTGAAGGCCTTTCTCAGTCTGTCTTTCATAACATGAAGCTTTCTAGGGGACTTATTCTGTATTTCAACCCCCTTTAAGAAGATTTTTTTCTGGATCCTGACTCTCTCCATAGGCATTGGGAAACTGGAGAGGAGAGGAGAGGAGAGTGTGCCTTTCACATACTCTACAGAATCGAAAAAGGATCAATTGGATCTTTATGGCAAATCTGGTCCCCGCATTTGGGAAAGGATGCGCACAACTCATTTCTAGCCTCCTGTACTGCCACAATCGAAGAAGCCCGTGTGCTCTTTGGCAGTTGATGATGGATAATTTATATTTTATAATGTAAATTGTCAGAGTTTCCTTTATGTAATGACGATAGACTATACACAGCCACCTTTGTGGAACCTAAAAACATCACTGCTTGGGGCCAGATGTAATGGGCAATAAATAATTTAGCACCGGAGCTCTTTTCATTCTATTTACAGCAGGTTAGAATTCATCTCTGTGGCCGACGTGAAACACCACTTAGTGGACGGCCACATTTAAATATATCTCCAGTGTAACCTGATTTGCACCGAAAGGGTTCCAATAGTTCCAAAGAGGCTTTGGAGCTGGGAATTTCTTCTGCCCTGAAATCAACGCGTGTCCTTTTCCTCCTGGAGGCTTTTACTCCAAATTAACTCCATGCGTGATACGTACATCAATTTATCTGTGTCTTCAAACACATTTTTCTCCTCCTAAAATGCTTTGCATAGGAATTGTGGCACCTCAGTCCCACACACAGTGTTACTGTTTTGGGTCTGAAGAGCTTTCAGATTCCACAGCTCTTCACCTTAATCGTTCAATTGGCCAGTGAGATCCTACCATATATATGGACACCAAGGTCTGGAGAGCTTAGGGCTTTCCCAAGGTGACTTAATTGGTGCTTTCTTTCATTCAACATGTTTTAACAGGCACCTTCTACATGCGTGGGGTTGTGAATACAATGGATACTGGGTTCCACTGTTGAAAACGAGGAGATGGTCCCTGACCTCATCCAACTTAATTCTAAGGGAGAAGACAGACGTTTAATATTTATGCAAATGATGATTTCAATACCGCTGTTGTTGGGCCAGTGGAGATGCATGGGGTGACTTCTGAGCCCAGAGCAGGGGACCCGCTGCAGTTCCGGAGGCTTGGGGGAGTGGCGCGTGCCCTTAGAATTAACTGGTTCAAAGAGGTAAGGGGAGAGCATGTCAGCTAGAGGACTAGTAAGTACAAAGATCCTGAGGCAGGGCTTGGTTGAGCGTGGACAGGAAACCTGCATCAGGGAGCAAAGGTCTGTCTCCTTCAGATCCGCACCTTTCAATGCCGACCACCAGGCTCTTCCACTGTTATAATGATGGAGGGCTTTCTTTCTTGCACTTGGCTGGCTGTGATCTGAGAAGACCTCCTCTACCTCCCAGAAGAAGACCCTAACCTCAGCCTTAGTGTGCAGGCTGCTCTGGACAATTAGTAACAACTCATGGCAAGTGCACTCAGGTTATAGGGATTAATGGCAAATGATAACAGTGTTTATTTCCTGGAATGGGATGAAAGCAATAATGTAATAATCATAATACTGTCATAACATGGAATGCGATGGAAGCATTAATGCAATACTATTACCCAACGAGTAACGTTAGCTCACATTTTGATAGTATTTTCACACATAATTGCTTTTCAGCCTCTCAACTGCTATATGAATGGGTACAATCACCCCATTTTACAGTTGAGGTTACTGATGTTCGGAAAATTAAGTCTCTTTCTCATGTGACTCCTCTGTTGAGAGGCAGAACTTTGAATCCAATCCTTTGGCTTCAACTATTTTATTTCCTGTAATTGATCATCAACCCTGGGCTCCCCACATTGCAACTCTGTGACACTGAGTGAATTACTTAACCTCTCCACACATCACTGTTCTTTGTGGAACATGAGATAATAATAACTCTGAGTCACAGGGTTGGTGTGATGATTGTATAAATTAATATATGGTAATAGGCTTAGGACAGGGCCTAACATATAGCAAAAGCCAAGCAAGTGTTAGCTATACTATTGATACTCAGTGTTGCTATTACTTGTTTCCAGAACAACTTGGTTTACTATTTTAATTAAAATTTTTTTAATGTTTATTTATTCTTGAGAGTGAGACAGAGACAGAGCACAAGCAGAGGAGAGGCAGAGAGAGAAAGAGGGAGACACAGAATCCAAAGCAGCCTCCAGGCTCTGAGCTGTCAGCACAGAGCCCCCGTGGGGGTCAAACTCACGAACTGTGAGAACATGACCTAAGCTCAAGTCGGATGCTTAACCGACTGAGCCACCTAGGCACCCCTAATATTTTAATTTTATATTGATAGCATCTGACTCATCATCAGTTCACTCTGAAACTAAAAATGAGTTAAGAGGACCAAAAATAAAATGGAGGGGATGTTCTTTTTTCTTTTCTGATAAATGGCATCTATTAAAAGTGGATTAATGGAACTTGAACTTCAAGGGGTCATGAGTCTTTAGGCTAAAGTGATCACTCCCTTTTCTAACAAAACTGCCAGCCACAACACAGATAGTTAATACCACTCATTCATTCATTCATTCATTCATTCATCTACAATCTAACACGCATGGAACATCTAAGGTTTGATAGGCATTGTCTTAGATACAGCAATGAGCAAACAGGCAAAATCCTACCTTCATAAGGCTTACATTTTAGTCAGGGGAAGAAGGAAAGAAACAAAGGAGGAAAGAGAGCGAGAAAGAGAGAGAGAAAGGAAGGAAGGAAGAAAGAGAGGAAGGAAGGAAGGAAGAAAGAGAGGAAGGAAGGAAGGAAGGGAGAGAGGAAGGAAGGAAGAAGAAAGAAAACTGTGTTACACGTTAACAATGGCTTCAGAGAAAGAAATGAAGCAGGAAAGGAGAATGTGGAGTGCAGGGTGAGGATGCTTTGAATCCAGTGACCAGTGAGGACCCGCCAGGAATGTGACGCTTGGGCTGGACTTGGGGGTCAGGAAGTGGCCCACACCGCTCCCTGGAGTAGTAGCATCCTGGGCAGATTACTCCCTGCGTGTCCTCTATGGCTTTGTATTGATTTCTGTGAGGAAAGAACCCTACCTTTACCCTTAATTAATTAAGTCATGATTTTCATCCATTTATTAAGCATTTTCTGATTACCTGCTTTGTTCCAAGCCCTGTCCTGGGTGCTGTGACCTCAGATGAAAACAACGCACCATCCTGGCGAACGCGGTGTAATTCACGGCGTGGCTGGGAGGCAGACAGTAAATCCTGGGGACTGCAGCCCTGGCAGCAATGCGAAGGGAGAGAGATACTCCTACACACCAGAGGTGAGGCTGAGAGAGTCACAGAGGAGGCGGGGGTCCAATGAGCCTTAATGACTGAAGGGACTTTATCAGGAGGACCGAGTTGGGGGGGGGGTGTGTATTCCAGGCAGAAAACCCTGTACCCTCAGTGACACGGGATGCCCGGGTGTCAGGAGCAAAGGATGGGAGGAGACGAGGAAGTGTCCTGGGCCTCTGACACGGGTGGCCAGAGGGATGACTATAGACTGACCAAGACAGGGACGCTGAAAGATTAAGGCTTCAAGTTTGGGTGTGCTGACATTGAAGTTCGCCAGCGACCTCTGCCAGGCAGTTGAAGACCGCTGTGGGTCTGGGTCTGGCGCTCATTTCAACAAGCAGCATCACCGTGTGCCACGTCTGTGTCCCACAGAAGCAGAGCACCCTGGTGGGGCCCGTTCCGGGGTTCTGTGACTCACAAGGGCCCTGCGGTGTGGAGCCTCCCCCCAGCCTGGAGGTGGAGATGGCCGGTCTCAAATGTCCGGGCATTTCATTCTCGGCAATAATTTGTAAGGCCTCAGACACTTGCCAGTTCTCACTGTTTTGGGGACTTAACGTTCATGATGCTTCACAGTTTGATCTTCGACTGCTCTGCAAAGGGTTGGCGCTCACATTATTTCTATGTGATAGATAACGAGACCAAGGCTCAGAGAGGCCAGTTAACTTGCCCAAGGTCACTCAGCTTACATAGTAGAGTTAGGACTTAAACCCAGATCATGTTTTAGGGTCTAACACTCTTAGCTACGCTTAGGCTTCAGTTGTTTTGTGTTTTATTTGGTTCTTTGATCATTTCACTTAAACAGAAGAGGGCCGGGTAGAAACTTCGATTATGTGAAAGTAAAATCTTGCTGAGTTATTCACTGTAGACAGAGTCCCTAAAGGGAGATTTGTCTCACTTAACGTGCATTTGGTAGTAAGTTCCTGGACACAAGAAATAAAGGTTTGGGGGGCTTCCTCGAGGGTCTCCCCAGCACAGGTACTAATCCACTGATATGTATTGAGCATCAGTAGGCACGAGGGGTGTGCTGGGAGTAGACCAGTAGATAAGACAGACAGCACTCAGCCCCCCAAAGAATGAGAAACCAAAAGTGAGTTTATTGTATCGGCCCCCAGATAGGGTCCTTTCTCCCACGTTTAGAAACTGAAACCTCAAAACCAATTTGCCTGGATCGTGCTTGGTAACCTAACACCCCACACCCTTCTCTGACAGGCCGTGTGTCTGGGATCACTCCCCAAATCCAGTGGGAAGGTGGAGGAGACAGGGAGAAAAAAACCCACCATGGAAAAGATAACATGCAAATTGATGACCTTTGTTTTATGATCATTGATAATGATAACGAAGCACTTTCATCCCTCTTTAGAGGTCGCTAAAAAAGACATTGTCTTAGAGCAATGCTGTAAGATACCTATTCCCATTTCGTGGATGAGGTCAGTGAGGCCCACAGATGTAAAGTAATTTGCCGGTTAGTAGCAAAGCTGGGATGCGGGCATTCTGTCCCCAAGCCCTTGGCCCTGGTGGGGTACCTGGTCACCTTTCTGTTTCAGAGGTGTTGCTGAGATTGCCTTCCTAGGAAAAGTTTTGAAGGCTGTTGCGGGGGGAAGGCGTGTGAGAGATGTTTGAAAAGTTTGCTGCAGAAAGCTGCCTGTACATTTCAGCTTCCAGCAGCCCACTCAGAAGGTCGAGGCTGCTGCAGACAAATTGTTGTGTCCAGTATTTCAGAGGGTGAGGTCAGGGGGACCGCATGTCCCTGGGTGTTATAGTTTTTATAGTTTTTGATTTGTTTTGCTTTCTGGAGAAGACACGTTTCCTTGCTTTGGGGCAGACACCCTCTTGATGAGGTTTATCCCATTCCAGGAAGCTGCTGGCGTGATTCAAAAGCAGGGGAGGCCATGCGAAGTGAGGCGTGCCTGGACTACCACAGAAGAGCTTGGCTTCCCCTCAAGATGCTGCCACCAAGACTGTGAAACTGGCTGGGGGGGCTCCCGCC
>NW_027551571.1:8113924-8114067 GCF_008692635.1 Crocuta crocuta | reverse complement strand
GAACAGGGCGGGGGCCCCCCCCGCCGTGATCTGTCACATCGTGAGCCACCTGCTGCCAGATCCAGGGAGTCCCTTGGAGCTTGCCCTTGTCCCCAGGCCAGCAGGGTGCTGGGAGACAGCTCCTTTGCTGTGCTGCATGGCAG
>NW_027551571.1:8040208-8113705 GCF_008692635.1 Crocuta crocuta | reverse complement strand
CCCATCGACACATGAGGCGATGACCAAGGCCCTGATTTTCCTGCTTCTGGAACAACAGGAAATTCACTTCACCCCAGTACTGTGTTCCTGATGGCAAAGCGAAGCAAGGGCTCTCCTTTGCCTTTAAAAAGTATTTTTATTTTGGTCTTTTTTCTTGCTAGCGTTCATGAATACATATGTATGCTTGCTGAGACGGAAGAGCTTCAAAACTGTGTTATACTCCAACACACCACCCAGAAAAATCCCTAGGGAACAGCGAGAGGGTGGCACGGGGCGACGTTTCATCCAGTGAGGGTTTGGGGTGTAGCACATGGAATCTGTCCTTCCTCTCTCGTGCTGAATATTTCATTTACCCAAGTACGTACCAAGGAGAGCACTCTTGGTGGTGCTGTTCCAGATAACGGGGCGATTCTGATGCAGGAAACCGAGGCCAAAGAAAAAATTAAATTTCCTTCAAGTGTACCGCTCATTGGCTATTCCTGGAGACAGATGGAGTGACCTTCCTCTAGGAGCTCAGCCGCCTCGATGATGACACTTTGCTGAGGGCAAAAGGCAATCTTTGTGTAACATTATCCCGACTGCCAATTATCCTGTAAGTCTACTTTAACATACAAAAATTCCTTTGGAAACTTCTTTTATCTCTAACCCCCCCCCCACCCCCCGCCAAGATATAGGTTGGCAATCATGCTCCAAGCCCACTGATATAAGGGTCTGAAGGGTCTTGTGACTGAGCTTTTACCAAACAGTAATAAAGGACCTTTTCCTAATAGCAGCTAGCCTCTCAGGGTCCTAGAAACCTTGTTTCCAAAACATCTTAGAGATTTATACTCTCCCTGACCCTGTCCCAACCTGAAGGAATGTCACCTGCCACGACTCCAGTGCAGCTCTTTCCGCCCAAGCGTCCTGTCCTAGCGCTTTAATAAAAGCAGCTTTTTGCAAGGAAGACGTCTCAAGAATTCTTTCTTGGCCATTGGCTCCGAACTCCCACACTTCAAGCCACATCAATTCCCCTCGCTTTTTCCTGCTTGGCCACGGGTTCAACTCAGCAGCAGAACAGGTCCCCGAACTGGCAGGAATTATCTGCATGCCCTCTGCGTCCTGGCAAGGTGAGAACTGCTACAAGCTAGGTGAGAAGTGTGGCCCCCGGTCCCTACAAACAGCATTACGTCTGGTTAGAATTGTGTAACCGGCTCTTAGAAAGTCATGAAACCAACTCTAAGTCCCTGTAGGTCAGGACTCACATTGTACTTGCATTTAGAATCTCGACAGCTAAGGAGGAAATGGGATCCTAGCCCACACTCATTGAAGATTCCTTGTATAAATAGATAGTGAATCGGGGCGCCTGGGTGGCTTAGTCGGTTAAGCGTCCGACTTTCGCTTAGGTCATGATCTCGCGGTTCGTGGGTTCGAGCCCCGCGTCGGGCTCTGTGCTGACTGCCAGCTCAGAGCCTGGAGCCTGTTTCAGCCTGTGACTCCCCCTCTCTCTCTGACCCTCCCCTGCTCACGCTATCTCTCTCTCTCCTAGAAGTAAATAAAACATTAAAAAAAAATAGACAGTGAATGAGAACGACTATGCTCATGTTATGTTCAATACTGCTTTCTAGGGGCGTCTGGGTGGCTCAGTCGGTTAAGCCTCTAACTTCTGCTCAGGTCATGATCTTGCAGTTTGTGGGTTTGAGCCCCACATCAGGCTCTGTGCTGACAGCTCAGTCTGCTGTCTGGAGTCTGCTTTGAATTCTGTGTCTCCCTCTCTCTCTGCCCCACCCCTGTTTGCATTCTCTCTCTTTCAAAAAAAAATAAATAAATAAAATTAAAATTAAAAAAAAATACTACATTTTATTAGTGTATTAAAATGTTACAATATATGGTCCAATCAGAGTATAGACACATGAGACACATGATGGTCCTCTGATGAGAATCTTTGTAGAACATTCTCAGCGAAAGGGACATTCGAGTTGGTTTCTGAAGGGTTATGTGAAAGTTCTGGCACACTTTTACTGTTTGGGGTGGGTTTATGTGTTTGCCTGTCCCACTAGACTGTAATCTCCTGGAAAATGAGGAATCAAATTTGATTTAACATTTTTGTTTCCAGAGCACCTTCCAAAGGCAGAGCTGTGAGTCAGTGTGTTATATTAGAAAGAGCTGCCGTTCGAATCAGACTTCCCCTACCCACTGGTGGCCTGCCGTCTCACCACCGCCAAAGTGGGCTTTGAATGTCAATACAAAGATGACAGCCAGTGTCGTCTTCTGCATTTTGGCTAGTTTTCCCTGGATTTCTGTCTTGGGTACCATCACCTTCCCAGGGTGAAGGACAGCAGTGACCATTTGTTTCTACCAAAGAAGCTGGTTGGTCATGAACTTCCTGGTCTGCACAGTTGCTGTGTCATTTGTGATAGTAGCCAAGCTTCAAGCAACCAAGAAAAGAGCTGAATGGCATTTCTTTTTTTTTTTTTTTTTTTACAAATAGTTTATTGTCAAGTTGGTTTCCACACAACACCCAGTGCTCATCCCCACAAGTGCTCTCCTCCATGCCCATCCCCCCTCCCCCACCACATCCATCAGTCCTCAGTTTTTGTCAGCATTCAAGAGTCTCTCATGGTTTGCCTCTCTCCCTTTCCCCCACCATTTCCGCCCTTCTTCTCCCCCTTGATCCTCCGTCAAGTTCCTCCTAATCCTCCTATACGTGCAAACATATGATATTTGTCCTTCTCTGCCTGACTTATTTCGCTCAGCATAACACCCTCAAGGTCCATCCATGTTGCTACACATGGCCAGATTTCATTCTTTCTCATTGCCATGTAGTATTCCATGGTATAGATAAACCACATCTTCTTGATCCATTCATCTGTTGATGGACACTTAGGCTCTTTCCATGTTTTAGCTATTGTGGAGAGTGCTGCTATGAACATTGGGGTACATGTGCTCCTATGCATCAGCATTTCTGTATCCCTTGGGTAAATTCCTAGCAGTGCTATTGCTGGGTCATAGGGGAGTTCTATTGTTAGTTTCCTGAGGAACCTCCACACTGTTTTCCAGAGGGGCTGTACCAGTTTACATTCCCACCAACAGTGTAGGAGGGTGCCCGTTTCTCCACATCCTCGCCAGCATCTAGAGTTCTCTGATTTGCTCATTTTAGCCACTCTGACTGGCGTGAGGTGGTATCTCAGTGTGGTTTTGATTTGTATTTCCCTGATGAGGAGGGATGCTGAGCATCGTTTCATGTGTCTGTTGGCCATCTGGATGTCCTCTTTGGGAAGTGTCTGTTCGTCTCTTCTGCCCATTTCTTCATTGGGTAGTTTGTTTTTCAGGTGAATGGCATTTCTTGACTGATCTATTTTTACCTTCGCCTGGGAGACCCTCAAAGGCACCAGTGACTAGTTCTGATTAAGCTCTGCAACTTCCCCAACCCCCCGCCACTTGATTAGGAAGGGCCTGCCATCCAGCAAATACACCAATGAATGAAGTTTATGATATATTTACATTCCAATTTGCCTATGGAAAATGATGATGGGGTAGCCACATCTTTACAGTTTTCTCCTTCTGGAAATCTAATTGTAAAGGGTTTGGTGTGTAGGGAGGAGGAGGGAGCTGGAAGGTCAATAGCTTGTCTGCTAAATTTGGAAATAAATCCACAGACACGCTGTAGATGAATGGTTTTTTTTTTTTAATAATGGAGGTTCTCCATTTTTGAATTGAATAATATATAGTTACTGACAAAGAGAGGTTAGAAATGTTAATTAAGTCCAAATCTAGACATTCAATCAGATACCCATTATGTAAGCTTAATTATTTAACTTTTTTTAGTTATCTCATGCTGACTCATGTTCTCCATTAGCCGTCTTTCAAATCACAAGCTCTTCTGCTGGTCAAACTTTGCAGTGCCTGGAGACATTTCTATTTCATCTGCCTTCTCCTGTCAGATTCTGTGGTTTTCTCTGTCTCCCAATTAAGCACTAACACTGATTCTTAGATAATTCATTCAAATGCACAGGAGGAACTCAGCAGTCTAGGAAGGAATTTTAATGACAAGAGAACACACTCTTCACTTTCTTCCTTTCATCTCTGAACATTAGGATTTACCAGGTTTTCTGTGAAACCCTATGTGCCTTTATTTAATGGCTGGAGACTCGGTGCCTGATCCCATGAGCTGGAAGGGAAGAGAAGTGAAGACCCCACGGCAGTCTAAAGTTCAGAGAAATGTAGATTGCGAAGCAGTTTTAGGGATGTATGCATGCAGCCTCAATTTTTATAGGTAGGGAGCCGAGACCTCTAGATGCAAAGACGCATAGGCACACGCAGAAATTCTACTTCTGGTGACCTTACCTGAACCATCTATTGCTTTGGGATTTACTTACACATTTGGATGAGGCCACCGTTCTATCCCAATGGGAACATTCATGTGCCGTGGGCTATAATACTGATCTTTCTTTGAGATCTTTTCTGAATACCTCCTTCTCTATCTTTCATCGTGTCTAGGATCCTTCTGTGGAGTAGTGTTCTATGGTCAAGATGGGGCCCAGATTTGAAATCCAAGCTCAGATGAAAATGGTTCAGTTAAAACCAAAACAGATAACAGCCGCGTTGACAGCTAGCTTTATCTCCAGCCCTCCTGAAGCTGACAACTTAAACCTTTTCATAAAGATAGTTCACTCTGAAGCAGCCAACTGGCAAGATGTATTTCTTAAAAGAAAATGGTTTCATTTAAATAGTTCAAAACAGAGTTGGCCTGAGAGAAGTGAACAGCGCCGTTGATCTACCTGTTATGGGCGATTGGCTGAGGTTTCTTGAGTACGAATTATTTAGAGAAATCCAATTGGTAATAGACATGACTTTGGCTGTGAATTGAGAGCCCTACCAGGGGCATTTCTGAGTAAGATCGGGAAAAGCTGCGTAAGTAAAACCAAACATAAAACTTCTTAAACTTACTACTAAATTTTCCAATATTTCATACTCTTTTCTAAAGACAGATCCCGGTTTAACATTCTTTAAGACTGTTGAACGACTAAGAAATACCTTTTATTGAGTATCTGTTATAGGCTGTGAACTCTGTTAGTGCTTCATAGAAACATGAGTCCTTGCAAACTCTTTAGGTAGATATTTTCTTTCCCACGTTTTAGATGAAGAAATGGAGATGCAGTGAAGTGAAGTAACTGTTCCAGAGCAAAGAGGTATGTGCCTTGCCGAGAGGGGGTTCCAACTTGGATCCTGTCTTTCTCCAGAGTTATCTGACGTTGGTGTTCTTTCCATTGACCAGACTTAGAGTCTCCCTCAAGACAAATCTCATGTGATGCTGAAATTTCAGCTTAGATGCTTTCTCAAGAGAGAGCCTCAAACACATGCTTGGCTACTTATGTGTTACCTAACATATGCCTTCACAGGTCATTCATTTATTCACTATCCACAGAGTGGGTGCATGTTCCCACCACTGTTCTACATTCCAGAGAGGGATCAGAAATGATTTCTCTCTTCAAGGCACTCAATGCCCTAAGCTGGATTAGATCCGGTTCCCTCCCTCCCTCCCTCCCTCCCTTCCTTCCTTCCTTCCTTCCTTCCTTTTACTTGTTCATTTGTTCTTTAGTTCATTCACTTATTGCCTTGCTTGTTCAATTGCTTCAGGAACAAGTTTTGAAAAGCCTATCTCTCTTTTGTTGATTTGCTTTTGCAACTCTGTCAAAAATCAATTGAGTCCATTTGTGTGGATCTATTTCTGGGTTCTCTGTTTCATTCCAGTAATCTATGAATCTATCTCCTCAGTAATACCATAGTGCTTTGATTACTACAGCTCTTTGGTAACTCTGCTCATAAGGAAGTGATCCCTCCCACTTTATTTACCTTGTTCAAGATTGCTTTATCTATTCCAGGGCTTATGTCTTTTCATGTAAATTTAAATTTTTTTTCCTAATGTTTATTTACTTGAGAGAGAGAGAGAAAGAGAGAGAGAAGTCATGAGTGGGAGGGGGGAAGAGAGAGAGGGAGACACAGCACCCGAAGCAGGCTCCAGGCTCTGAGCAGCCAGCACAGAGCCCGATGAAAAAATTAAACCTGCAAATATCATGGGACTCAGCAATTGTTCACTAGGCATTTCTTCCAGAGAAATGAAAACTTATGTCCACACAAATTCAGTATATGAATGTTCATCGCAGCATTAATTGTAGTAGCTAAAAACTGAAAACAACTCAGATGTCCTTCAATAGGTGCATGATTATGCAATCCTTTGTTTACACATTCCATCATATGCTCATCAGCCGTAAGTAGAACTACCGACACATGACATAACTTGGGTGAATCTATAGGGAATTATTGCGAAATGAATAAAAGCCAATTCCAAAAGGTTGTCTACTGTTTCCATTCCTATAGGATTCTTGAAGTAATACTTAGAACAGATTAGTGGGGCAGGGCCTTAGAAAGGGGCTGGATGGTGTATGAGTGTGGCTATAAAGGGAGAACAGGAAGGGATCTGTGTGGTGATAAAAATGTTTTGTATTTTGACTGTATCAATGCCAATATCCTAGTTGTCATATTCAACTATTGTTTTTGCAATGTCATTGCAAAATTGTGAACTGTTGTGGGGTGGTGGGTAAGGCACATGAGATCTCTGAATCATTTCTTGTAACTGCATGTGAATCAAAATTATCTCAAATTAAAAGTTCAACTTGGAAAATCCAGGGTCTGAATGTGATATGAAATCGTGCAATGCGGATATTAATTCTAGTTTTTACCTTTATCACTGCTACTAGTATAATTTAACATTAGAGAGAGGGGTTATGGAGAGCATAAACATTAAGTAAAGGGTGAGAAAGAATTAAAAATACAGATACCACCACAAAGCCTTGGGATGACATTTGTGATAAGTGGGTGGAGACGGAGGGAGGCCAGCTGGAGAGATCTTCTGTAGCCAGCTGTGCTCTCCTGAAGATGCTGTGGACATTCCCAGTTCATGGGGAAAGAAGCTGGTGGCTCAGGGTGGGCTCAGGGTGCCCACTCATAATTATGCCCCATGAGGAATGCTAATAAAAGTTGCCCAGATATTTCCTTCTTGAAGGAAGGGAAGGGAGGTGTGAATTAACAAAGGCANGCATAAACATTAAGTAAAGGGTGAGAAAGAATTAAAAATACAGATACCACCACAAAGCCTTGGGATGACATTTGTGATAAGTGGGTGGAGACGGAGGGAGGCCAGCTGGAGAAATCTTCTGTAGCCAGCTGTGCTCTCCTGAAGATGCTGTGGACATTCCCAGTTCATGGGGAAAGAAGCTGGTGGCTCAGGGTGGGCTCAGGGTGCCCACTCATAATTATGCCCCGTGAGGAATGCTAATAAAAGTTGCCCAGATATTTCCTTCCTGAAGGAAGGGAAGGGAGGTGTGAATTAACAAAGGCATTGGGGCACCTGGGTGACTCAGTCGGTTAAGTGTCCGACTTCGGCTCAGGTCATGATCTCACAGTTTGTGGGTTCGAGCCCCGCGTCGGGCTCTGTGCTGACAGCTAGCTCAGAGCTTGGAGACTGCTTCGGATTCTGTGCCTCCCTCTCTCTCTGACCCTCCCCTGCTCAAGCTGTCTCTCTCTCTCTCTAAGAAATAAATAAAAAACATTTAAAAAAACAAAAAACAAAAAAACCCCACAAAGGCATGCATGCATTCAAGGGGAGAATCAGAGTGGTAGTGTCAGATCACACGACTGACTCCAAGAAGTATGGGGTTTGGGTGGCAATGAAGAAGCAGAGGCTACCAGGCAGACAGTGGCCCAAGAATCCAGGTAAGAGATGAAAGGGACCAGGAGCTTTCTGTTTCTGAAGACGGAGACCTGTTTTTCCCAAGGGTTTGTAAATAGGCAAAGGAGATAGGGGGTCCCTTGCATGTGGAGGGGATTGTCTGTGGCTTCTTACAATGCTGGGGGCAGGGAATTAAAGAGGAATCAGTTAAGAGGCAGATATTGGAAGAATTAGAAAGGGAGGTGGGTAGTTCATGGTTGGGTGGGATTCAGATTTAAGAATGCATGTTAATCTCTTTTTCTCTTGAAAGATGGAGGTTACACGAACAATGAAAGATAACCCAGGGAGGGGATGAAGTTTGGAGAAGTAGACACTAGATGAGATGGGGACTCTAGAACATTTCACTTCATCTGTTCTTCGAATGCAGAATCTAGCATCTTCCAAAGTTCTCCAGAATGTTCCGGTCTGAGATGCTCCATTCAGAGAAAGGGGTGGGGGGAATCAACAAGAGAAATGGCTCCCAGTGGACTAGAACAATTTATTTTTCTTTAAAAATAAATTAGTTTACAGCTTGTGACATTAAGAATATCAATGCCATTTCTCATGTTTGCATAGCATTTGCTTAGCTGAATAATTCTCCAGGGAGTGAATTTCTTCATGATGGATTTGATGAGAGACACTATTAATTCAGAAGAGCCTCTCTCTCTTCACCTATCTGAACTCCCCCACTTCATTAATTCATTCATCACTGAAGCCAGAACTCAAGTTTCATTGCCTCCTTGAAGAGATGAAGACAACATAGACCAAAATAGAAGAAGGGCTACAGAATATACCACAGAGGCTAGAGTCTGGATTTCCTGGCTACTATTGAAATTCCCTTTTATGATTATCTGAATCAGTAAAATGGTTTGGAGAGGTTCCATTTTAAAGCATTCGTGCCCAGATCCTGGTTGCTGACTCCCCTTGGTGAGTAAGTCCAGGGGCCTCTGGGGTCTGGACAGTAAAGAAATACAATATAATGGGGCTGGAGTTGGTAACCATTTCAAGGTCCAGTTAAGAGACATGAGGTCCAGCTACGTGACAAGGTCCAGCTAAGAGACATTCCAGCTCAGGAACACAATTTTGGAAAATGAGATCAGGAGTGAAGAGGGCAGAGGACGGCATGGAGGAGAGTGAGAGAACAGGTATGAAGACTTTACATGGCCTGTGTGTGCTGGGATCCACTTTTCACTTTTTCTTAAGTCAACACGGAAGACCTTGCAGATACAAGTCTACGTATTATGTGTCTGCATTTTGCCAATATTGTTAATGGCGGCAGAGAACAGAGGCCGTAATTCTAGAGATCATGAAATACTTAACTCTCTGGTTCTGATGGCCTATTATCTGCTACAGTTGGGGCAGATTTGAATCAGTCTTGGACACTCTGGGTAAATGTGCCTGGACTGACCTCTGCTGCAAATTCACTGGGTGACCTTTGGTATTTCCTTTCTCCTCTCTTGGCAAAGGAAATGAAGGTATTACACTGGTCCCTTGGGACCTATTAATTTCTGGAATGCTCTCATTGTTTCTGGACAAGAGGGTCAGGCTAAGCGTAGTCGGTGAATTCCACGAACTTCATTTCCTCTTTCCCGAGCTCCCAAATATTTCAGCCACATTCAAGGGGAGCTCCAAATGCCACATAAAGGCTCCTTCCTCTCCCACTTTGATATTCCCAGGGGAGAGGCAGAGAGCCAGCGGCAGTTCTGCGCTCACTGCTACAGGGACACATTTTATTTTCTCCGTGTGCTTAAAATCCTCCGTGCCAGCCTCTTGAGGTGGGACTAGAGTCAGGGGGAAGGAGTTGCTCTTTGCCTCTGTCTGATTCGTAGAAGACGCCCTTGTCTTGACATCATGCTATGGTGATGACCTCTGAGGTCTCCTGGTAAAGCCAACAATTACATAACTGGACAAGTTACAGTGAAGGCACCGGGAACATAAGGAGATAGGCCAGTAGTCTGCATAGAGAGGAAGGAGTGAGCACAACATAGCGGACCTAGCATCTGCGACATAGCACGGATGTATTTTTAGGAAAATTTCCAGCTTACCCAGACACGTTCTTCTGCCAACCCCCTCCACCTTGTTTCAAGAATACAAATGCAGGGGTGCCTGGGTGGCTCAGTTGGTTAAGCGTCCAACTTCGGCTCAGGTCATGATCTCACAGTTCGTGGGTTTGAGCCCTGCGTCGGGCTCTGTGCTGACAGCTAGCTCAGAGCTTGGAGCCTGTTTCGGATTCTGTATCTCCCTCTCTCTCTGACCCTCCCCTGCTCACACTGTCTTTCTCTCTCTCAGAAATAAATAAAACATTAAAAAAATTTAAAAAAAAAAACAATACAAATACTGTGGTTTTGAGCTTATGTCATATATCTTTAATTTATATTACAAAATCTTATAACATTAAATTGTCCCTTGGGCAAGATAAACCTCTCACCATTTAACGTAACTGAAGAAAACCCATAATAAAGAGATTCAGTTGTACGTTGCCCTCACAATTGCCCTCAAGTGGCATCTAGAAATAAATTCTGTCTTGGCACTATTGACTGGGTGATTCTGGTCAAGTTGCTTTTTCTCTCTGGATTTCAACTGTCAAAGTAGTGAATTCATTTAATCTCTCGTTTGTTCATTTACCCACGAAGTTTCTATGGAGTTCACCCTTTGCTGTAGGTGCAGGGGAAAAGAAAATGAAAGCTATTGCCTTCAGACCTTCAGAGACAAATAGTGATCTTCAATTATGAGACTGTAAGCTTGAGAGCCATTTCTCCAATTCAAATAAAAAAGTAGCTGATGTTAAAATGTTTTAGGTCCACAGGTCATCAACAGGCACTGCATCCTGTGGAGAAAAGAGAGACTTTGTCTCCAGGTGGGCCTGGGTTCAGTCTTGGCTCTGACCTCTATCAGCAGTGTGACTTTGAACAAGGCTCACAGGCTCTGAACAACTTTCCTTCTGACGATCATCGGTCCACCTCACAAGATGGACAGCAAAGATTATGTGCATGAAAGCACCTCCTAATGTCATATGTTAGGGGTTATTCACATAGGAATAACTTGCTTATCACAGAGGACAAATTGATATCTAGAAAATGAATCTCTCCCTGATTGTTAAGGTTCAATATGGACGTAGGGTTTGTATCTAGTTCAGTCTTTTGTTGAATGATATTTTTAAGGTATTGATTGGATTTTGTATTAGCCAATGATCATTGGCAAGGTAGCCATAGAAATAAGCTACAACTTGGTATAAATTTCAAGTGTATGCAGTTCTACAAATTTCTAGATATATCCTGGAAATGTCCCTAATGGTGATATTTGGGAATCTTGTTGGACAAAACTCTAGAAATAACATATTCCAGCCCCAACTTCTTCTGGTGAAGAAAATGGAGTCAAGAGAAGGTTAATGATTCTCTCTGGATCATATGTGAACTTGACCCATATCTGTTATGTACAGCTGGTAATTCCCAGGTCTTTTGGTACTCTGTTCAATATTTGATTACTCTACTTTCCCTTATTGCAAAGGTTTTTCTTTTATTTGTTACCCTGAACTAGAAATAGAGATGGATCATCTAAATGCTTTGCGTGTGCAAATAGTTCTCTGCCTATGTTTGCATCTATTCATTCTAACAATATGGAAGGCCAAGTTAGGATGCCACCTGTTGATGATGGGAGTTGGTGAGATGCTCATTATGATTCTTCTAACATTTCTGAGTAATAAGAATTCACTGTAAATTCAACAGATTTTATGAATGATTTAAGGATGACCATTTAATAGGAGCAACAAACAAACAGAAATCTGTGTATCTTCCTGGGAGGGAGGTCTATGTTTTCATCTTGGCCTCACGATTTATACGTATCTGCATTTAGAGGAGTTGCTTAACTTTTCTGAAGTTACTCACTCAAAAATATCCATAGACCCAGGATGGTGTATTGTTTCCTTAATCTGCTGCAACAAGTCATCACCAATTTGGTGGCCCAAACAAGGAAAACTTATTCTATCACAGTCTGAGAGAGTAGAAGTCTGAAATTAAGTGAGGATGGTCTCCCTTGGGGAGGTCTAAGGGAGAATCCATTCCTTGCATCTTTCCGGTTGTGGTGGCTTCGCTGGCATTCCTGGGCTTGTGGTCACCTCACTCCAGTCTCTACTTCCATGTTTACAATGCTTTTCCTCTGGATATCTGTCCCTGTGTGTTTATTATGAGGATACTTTCATTGGCTTTAAGACCCATCAGACAATCTAAGATAAGCTCCTTAAGATCCTTAATTGAGTTACTTCCACAAAAATTCCTTTTCCAAATAAGGTAACATTCACAGGTTCGGGGGATTTCAGTGTGAGCATGTATTTTTTCAGAATCATCATGAAACCCGCTACAGAGTGTGTGAGGATTAAATGTGTGAGTTTCATATCTGGTCCATAGTGACAGGCCTCCACAATGTCTGTGGTCTCCTAGCCCAGCATTTTGCAAAAACCTAATTGCCTATTTTTTTTAAAGTGGAAAGTGATTTTCTACCTAGATAATTTGGTTAATGTTGAACCTGAAAGCAGCTTCCATTTATTAAGTAACTTCTGTGAAGCTAGAGTTTTCACTCATTTCCTGGCTTAATGTTCACAACTATAAAACAAGAAACAGAGGCTCAGAGAGGTCCAGCCCCCTGCCTGGTCACAGTCTGTGAGTGGCAGAGCCTGGAGCCAACCCCCCACTGGCCTGCTTACTGTC
Source organism: Crocuta crocuta (assembly GCF_008692635.1). Taxonomy (NCBI): domain Eukaryota; kingdom Metazoa; phylum Chordata; class Mammalia; order Carnivora; family Hyaenidae; genus Crocuta; species Crocuta crocuta. Next base: position 8,101,255 of record NW_027551571.1, on the reverse strand, counting down.
TGCGATGCACCAGGCTGTGTCTCCCACTTGGGAAAGTAATCAACCGAACAGAACTAGTGCTTGGCTAATCTGGATTCCTTGAAAAAAATTCTTCCCTGAATACCTTCAGGTGTACAAATAAGGGTTCCCTGCCTGTTTTCATTCCTATTCCCAGACCCCCTTCAACAGCAATGGGCAAGAGGCCTCTGAAAGTATTCAGAACTCTTTCCTGAAATTGCTATCCACATCTTCTGGCTTCTGATTCATCTGTGTGTGCAATATGATTGGACTATTAATTGAATTCTTAATAAAAAAAAGTTTTCGGAGAGAGTGCACACCATGAATTATAGAACACTTGCTTTCACTTGCCTCATTGTATTTACAAACATGGGGCACCATGACTAAACATCGCTTCCATGAGCAATTGGGCTTTTCAGAAGAGGACTCCACTGGGATTTATTGAAGTGTTTGGAGGAAGTTCTAATAAAGCAGTAGACCGTGCAATCTGGGAATTGAATGGATGGAAAAAGCCCTGAGATGCCTGTGGATTCTGAGGCTTGGGATAATTTTCACATCTGATGCTTCCTCTCTGTTTCAGTTTGCCTCATCCTCATTCTGTCTATGCGGCCTCCTGCGTGGAAGGGAGTTACTTGTGCAGATGGGAAGGAGCACTGCTTTAGACTGAAAGTCGGACTTCCTGGAGTCCTGGTGGCCTGAATTCGAGATAACCCCCGCAGAACAAGGCGGCAAGAGTTTGGCTTAGTTCTGCATCAGTCAGTGACACGTTGGATGACTGTGTATAGAGCCGAGCACTGTTCCATTGATGAGTGGAACATGTTCAGAGAAAAGAGACCAGGATTGGGTAATAATAAGATCAGCTTATAGAAGATACTCTTGAAGAGTATGATGGTGGTTCTCTACTATCGAAGTTCAGGAATCTGAAAGAATAGACGATCTATTAAATCCCAAGGGATAAAATGATCCCAAGGGATAAAAACAGGTGCTAGGTGCAAGACCACAAAGTGTATGCATCAACATCTAGCAAGGTGCCCCACACAGTTGGACTCAATAAATACTTGTTCACTTAATAAATGAATGAATGTAAATGGAAGAGACTTCAGTGTGGAAAGCTTAGACTCTGAATCCAATAGACTCAGCCTTAATCCACCATTATTTAGCTGTGTCTAAGTGGTTGAATTCTTTTAATCTCTTAGACCTGATTCCTTTTCTTTAAAATGAGGACAATGGTATTTACCTCCTTATACTATTGTGGGGCTTAAAATTAGAGAAGATCACAAAAGGCTCTTAATGATAGAGAACAAACTGAGGGTTGATGGAGGGACATGGATGGGAGATGGGCTAGATGGGTGGTGGAGATTAAGGAGGGCACTTGTGATGAGCACTGGGCATTGACTATAAGTTGTGAATCACTGAATTCTTCATCTGAAACCAATGTCGCACTGTAGGTTATTAACTAATATTTAAATAATAATAATAATAAAAGATTAGACAACATCAAGTGTGGGAAGGCACTGTCTGAGCCATGGTCAGGTTTGACAAGAGCACATCAGGAGGAGCTGAGGGAAGATGTTCGTGACCCAAAAAAGCAGAAGTGGCCCATGTGACAGCTGTTTAGTCAGGGACACTTCACCGGGGGTGAATGGCTGATACTGGGTCCACCAGTGTCACCACTAAGTAATTCATGTGTGTGATGAGGACCTTGTGCTATTCAGGAATTGTGAAAATATGGTATTTGTTTAAGCAAAAAGTGAGACATGTGGAATGCATCAGGGGAGTGTTTTGTAAAAGCTGAGTTTTTAGGTTTGATTTTTTAAAAATACTTTCATTTATTTAGTTTTTTGGCGCTAAACAAGACAACTACCAGTTTTTAAGAAATTTTCTTAGGTGTAATGGCTCTCTTTCCAACTAAGGACTGAAACCTCAGTTGTTCAGCTGATTGATTGGCATCCATTATGATTTAATGAGGCCAAACTCTTCCGGTGGAATAAATAGTTTCTGTTTCATGAGTGTGGAGTTAGAAGAATATAATGCGAATTCTCAATTAACATAAATTACAAAACCATGTAAGTTTCCCCCCTTCCCCATTAACACATGGTCAAAGTTAAAATAGAATCCAGGTCAAGGTAACATGGTCAAGAATAACATGGCAGCCTGGATTCTTGATGACTCGACCTCGCCAGGCTCAACTCCTCTTTCTGCTTGAACCTTATGCCTCAGAGGTCTTGGCAACTTGCTCTTTATCCCAACTGGCTCTGGAAAACCTTTCCTGACTTTACTGAGCTGACTTAGTTCCTTCTTTTCTATTGTGTTTACTGAATTGCCTGCCCACTTCTATTACAGCACAAATAAAATAATAGTAGCTCTCTTTTACTGAGTGCTTAGGATATAACAAACAGTGCAGCAAAGGTTCTGCATATATTGACTCAAGAAATCCTTTCAACAACCTTGAGAGAACATATTATTTTCATTTTACATGATCTAAAGCTTCATGGGCTTAGGAAGCTTGCTAATAATCACTTAGCTAATGAAAGGCAGAGCCTGAATTTGAATGAAGTTTTGTCTGCATCCAAAGTCATTTTCCGCAACTTTGACATTATACTACGTCTCTCTCCGTTAGGCTGTGAACATTTTTCAGGGCAGATATTGAATCTAATTTACCTCTGTGTTCCCCATAGGGCCTGGGTTACATTAGATGCTCAGGAAATGTCTTTAGTATCCTGAAAAGAGCTTCTGAAATTAGATGGTTCCTAGGAAGGAGCTGAATGCGCGCGCACACACACACACACACACACCCAGAGTCATACATACACGCGGTCACACACAAAGAGACAGAAACACACACACAGATACACAAAGACAGACATTCACAAACACACACTTACATATGAGAGTGGTCCATTAAGGGGACCTTCTTTCTACAGTCTCACAAAGGAATAAGTATAGAAAGTCCCTGATGTCTGTCCAGAGAGTCCCAGAAATGTCTCAGGGACGTGCTTTCTGACTTGTACCGCACCTGGGATGGGGCCATCAGCTCACTGCTCTTCTAGAAGCATGTGAGTTTCAAGGAGGGTTGGTAACCTAGAGATTTCCTTTGAGTGTCAGTGACTGTGGTTCCCAATGAGAAAGAAGTAGGCTTGTTTGTGTTTAAGACTATCCACATAGCCACTTCTATCACCAGAGAGCAAAAGCAGGGTGCACTGGAATGGGGTGCCCTGTGGGCGGGGGAGGAAGAAGGTACTCTGTTCAAGAGCTTAGCCTCGGGTCAGGGCAGGACTTGGAGCTCAAGTTACAAGTGTCTTTTATCGATGTGCAATTTGCCATGTTCTTTTTCAACAAATGCCTGCTAACAATTGATTAGGTTTTGCCTCAGTCTCTGCCATGATTTTCTTGCCTTCATGGAAATGAACAAACGAAAAGCACAGTTATTGTTGGCTGGTGTGTCAGTTTCTCTGGCTGCTGTAACAAATGAGAACAGGGAGCCCAAAGCACCAAGAATGTACTCTGACAGCTCTGGGGGCAGAGATAACAAATTAAGGGGCCAGCAGGACCTCATGCCATCTGGAGGTGCTAGGGGAAAGTCAGTTCTTGGCCTCTTCCAGCTTGGGGTGGCCCCAGACATTCTCAGGCTTGGGGCCACATCTCTTCAGTGTTGACCTCCACGGTCACACTGCCTCTTCCTTATATGTCTTTCAGGATATGTGTACTTGCATTTAGAGCCCACCCATATAATCCAGGATAAGCCACAATGATCCTTTCTCCAAATAAAGCAATATCCATAGCTCAGAGGGTTCATGACATGGACATATCATTTTGGAGGTCACCATTAAGCTCAATTTAGCTATTCGTACAGCTTTATCAGAATTACCTGGGAGCATGTTGAAAAGACACATCTCTAGATTTAGGTTTAGAAGACTTGGGATCCAGGAATCTGAACTTATTACAAGCTCCCTGAATGATTCTGATAGCTCTTGCAGATTTGGAAAACCCTGCCTTGAACTTATACCAATATATTGAAGAAGTCTCCAGAATGAACTTTCTAAAATACAGATCAAAATCACGTCTGTTCTCAGGTTCAAGCTTCCATTGCTCCATGTCTCTCTCAATCTCCCTCTTGACCTTTCACGTGCAGAAGGTACTGTGATCATGCAGGGCCTTTCGCAATCTTTGAAGGTGCAAAGCCTTCTCTTATCTCAAAATTTTTACTGTTTTCCCTCCCTTCCTTTGGGATGTATCTTCCCCACTTTTAGCTTTACTTGGTCTTCTGTATATTTCGGTGTCAATTTCAGGTAAGGTCTCCCTGGTCTCAGGTGAAGTTGGGTGGTCCTCAGGTTCACTCTCATCAGCTCTGAGTTCACATCTCCATCACAGCACTCAGCACATTGGATTGTCATTGTATGGTTGCCTCTCCTTCAACTCTCTATTTCTCTCTCTGTCACTGAGGGCCAGAACCAGTACCTTCTTTCTCCTCCAGTACTTGGCAAAGTGTGTCTGCCATAAAATAAGGGTTCAGTACACATTTCCCATGGGATAAAGAATGAAAGATTACTACTTACATAAGGTTTCCCTATCTTTCAAAATCTTTACCAAAATTTCTTAGTATTCATTCCAATGAGAATTTCATTTAAAGAGAACAAAACCCACTGAGTTTCGGATTGCCTTGCATTCAAAACAGTCATGTTCATTTGTTTGTTTGTTTTCCATTGGTGGCTCTGTGTCCGTTTCATTTGGATGGGATTTTTTTTTAAGTTTATGGAAAACACTTACAAATTTCATCTCATGCTGGCGAAATGAGGTAGGCAGGGTTATTAGCTTCTCTAGTTTACAGATAAGAACATAGACACTTCTAGATCAGTTGGTTTGCCCATGGTCACCCAAGCATCAATGGTGAAACCCACATTAGCTGGCTCAAAGCCAGCAGAATTTGTGCTACCCAAGTGTGGACCTTAAGTTGCCTGTTAAAAAGCATACGAGGCAAATGTTCCTGGAATCCAACTGATCTATGGTGGATACAGATTATGTAGTAGCATAGACCCATCTGGAAGATGCAAAGTGTGTGTGGGGGGGGTGATGGTGGGTCTACATGACGATACAAGGTCAATGCAAAGTGCAGCCAATAAAGCACGGTATCTAGTCAGGTAAGCATGTGTCCTAACACGTATGTGTCAAGTCCCTTGACCCAAATCTTGAGTATCTGGAGTTAGAGAAGAAAGAGAAAAGGGAACTGATCTGGCCCGAGGTCAGGCTACCATGCTGGCCAGATGAGGAGAAAGCAGGAAGAGTCACACCCATGTTATAATCTTTCTACAGACGGAGTCCCACCCACTTGTGGACATGACTCGATGCAAGGCCAATTAGATTAGCAGTGCTCCCTCCTTGAGGGAGGGACAAGAAAGGGGCACATGGGGGAGTTTCCCCCCTGATCAGTTCAGCAGTTCCTTCAGTTCTGGGGACGTTAGTAGCTTCAAGGGTGGTGCACCTGGTTTTCCTTCCCAACTGTGCCAGAAGTGACAGAACAGGGAGGGGGGGACTGGGAAGCAGCGGTGTGATCACGTGCCCCTTGGTGACCTGCAGCAAGCAATGTCTTGGTCTCTAGGGCTGCGATCCTGAAAACGGGGTGTGCTCACTCAAGGCAGTACGAGGGATGACCCACTGTGATGGAAAGACAGTACTGGAACTTCTACTCATTCTTACCTTACCCTCTCTCCTTTTTGAAATTTTTACATTTTTGGTCAGTTCAATAATGAACATAATGTTGTGGGCACAGGACTCCGAGCATGTAATTTACAAACGAATAAATGTATGTGAAAGAGTGGCAAAGTAAAATCATTTATAGATTACTAGCCTAGAACTATTAATCCGACCCCTCCCCCACAGTAGTTCATCTAAGCCAGGCTGGAAGACGCTGAGTTAGTGACCCCCAAACATCATCGCACAAATCTGCTTTGATCTGACTTCGTGAGGATAACTGTTAAAAAGACAAAATTTCAGATGCCGCTTCTGGAAATTCCATAGGTACAGAGTAAAAGCCAGTGATCATTTCCTGCCGACTCCCAGCTGGCCAGCACACCCCCCGGCGTGCTCCCTTCTGGGCCCCGGCTTTCTTGTGTGACAAAGAAACTGGGCAAAAGCCTGTGGAAAGCCCTTTCTGTCCCTGACACTTTGTGATTCTGTTAGTTTGACTGCCATGGTAGAAAGGGCATTGCACCCCAGGTCAGGGAAGCTTGATGCCAATTTCTCCACAGCCAGTAACTTACCCTCTGACACTGCCTCTGAGCGGTTCAGTTTCCCTGTCTGTTACATAGAAATAATGAAATAATTGTTGCATCCCCTCAGTGCTTACTGAGGTGCTGGTCGTTCTAAGCAGTGACAATCGAGTAACTCATGTAATACGACCTCACGAGGTCACTTGTGTTGACAACCACTGCTTTGTAGATGCGGGAATTGAGACAGAAAAGATGGAGGGGTTGTACCTAAGGACACACAGCCAGTGAGTGTCATGTCCAGGTTACAGATGCCCCGTTAATCAGTCTCTAGACCTTTCCTTCTCAATAACAGTGGTAACAGCAACCTGTCCTAAACTAGTCTCTACCACAATGGCTGTTAGTCCGATGACAAGAACCCAATCATTCAAGAATGCCATGATTCCAAACTAAGGGCAGCAGGAAACCCTTCACATGCCAGTGGGTGAGATTTTCTGGATCAGATTCACCCAGTGGCCTGAGAGCGTTGCTGTGGGAAAGAAACAGTGCTGGGCGTAGGGCCTGGCTTCTCGCTCTGCCTTGTCCTACAATCAGACGCCGCACTGTTGTCTCCTGTAGCTGCTCTATCTGTACGACCTGCTAAGGTGCCTTCTGGCACTAAGGAGTTCTTCTGTGTCTGATGCCTGTCGCTAAAATTTTTTTAAGTAACCATTTTAGGTGGAAACAGTGACAGTACACAGTTCAGGTCATGGCTGGGTTGGCTTTTCAGGAAGGTGTCTGAAATAATTGCACGTACCCACGACGGAGGCCAGGACAGCCCATGTCCACGTCCAAAGCCTTGGTCATGTCAGTGTCTCTATACTGCCAGCTTCCACTTGTTCATCTGTGTGGGGAATTGGGGACCAGAGGACTTTAGGCACTTGCAGCTGACCAAATGAGGGGCACTGGGGAGAGGCGATGGGTCCAGCACGTGCCAGCCAGGTGGCCGGAGGCCTACAGTCTCCTCTTGGGAGCATATCCCCTGGTCTGAAAATGATTTCACTTTGGGACCGTCTCTCTATTTAACAAAATCCTTTGTCTGATTTTGAAAATGGGAAGGAGTTTCAAACCTGTGTGAGGGGTAGGGAAGAATCCTAAAGGCAATGCTGTGACTTTGGAAGAAGGAGATGGTCTGAACGCTGCCGTGAATTTGAGCTTGTGGTAGTTGTTTTTCTTTTCTGGACTCCTGCCCCTTATAAGTCAGTAGCATTTTTCTACCTCACATACCTGTGAGTCAGGTGTTATCGGGACCTGCTGTCAAAACAGGGCTCCCAAGATTAGCTGAGGAGGCCCAGATCCCCCAGGCGGCGGGTAAAGAGATGGAAGGCAGGGTCAGACCTTCCAGATTTTCTCTGGGGCCTGGTCCACTGCACCCCGGTCGCCTCCCTGGAGCCGGCTAGGTCAACGAGGCCAAAGCCCTGCACGGAGCCCCGTCCCTCCCCTCATGGAGAGGTCAGGGTGGGAGGCTGTGTCATTTCACACAAAGACTTCTTTCACCAGCTGCCCCCTCTGAGGATCACCCACCCAGGACAAGTTTGACTTCCACCACTGCTGTGCCAATTTGGGTCAGATCTGCAGAAGAATTTTCTGGCAGTGTGGTGAGACAACGAAGCCAGCTCCTGGGCAACACTGTGCTTCTCATCTCTGAGAGGATGCAAGCGTCGTGGCCATTGCTCCCTGTGCTGAAGCCGCAGAGACATTCTCTCTGCAATCCCAGACAGGGTCTTGCCTCCCAGGAGACACAAACTTATCCCAAGAAGAGAAGACATTGCCTGCAGTGGAAAGAGACAGTCAGTCTGTGGGTGTTTATCCAACCCTGATTGTGTCCAGTGCTGTCTAGACACCTGGAAGGGAGGAACAAATGAGATAGAGTCCTTGTCTACACAGAGATTTGATCCCTGTGTGAGGGGACAGACCCTTAGGTGAGTAAGATGATCTCACGTACTGGCGAGAAGGAGAAGAGAACTTGAGAGATAGATGGGGCTGCTTCAGTGGGGTCTCCAGGGGCGCCAGGCCCTCCACGTCCAGAGGAGGATCCTTGGAATCGTGAGCTACAGGATGAAAAGGCAGCACCAGGTGGACGTACACGGAGGAGCGGCCTCAGGAGAAGGGACGAGAAACACGGAGTGTTCCCTTACAGCTGATCTGGACTCTCAGAGCTTGAATTTCTTTTTTTTCTTTCTTTTCTTTTTTTCAAAATGTTTTATTATCGGAGTGCCTGTGTGGCTCAGTTGGTTAAGCGTCTGACTTCAGCTCAGGTCCTGATCTCATGGTTCATGAGTTTGAGCCCGGTCGGGCTCTGTGCTGACAGCTCGGAGCCTGGAGCCTGCTTCGGATTCTGTGTCTCCCTCTCTCTCTGCCCCTGCCCCCCCCTCAAAAATAAATAATATGTATTAACTTTTCAAAATGTATTATTGACGTGTGGGTGACATACAGCATTCTATTAGTTTCGGGCACACAACATAGTGATTCAGCAGTTCTGTACATTGTGTGGTACTCACGACTACAAGCATCGTCACCAGACGTTATACGATATTATTGACTGTGCTCCCTGCACTGCGCTTTTCATCTCCATGACTTACTACTTGTTTTGTAGCTGGGAGTTTGTACCTCTTCACCCCTTTCACCTATTTGACCCCTCCCCACACCCCCCTCCTCCCCGCTGGGCTCTGTCAGTTGTTGGTTTGCATTTATGAGTCTGCTTCTGTCTTTTGTTGAATGTTTGCTTGTTTCCTTTGCCCAGAGCTTAAATTTATCTGTAAATGGGGGGCAGGGTCAGTACCTGTTCATTGGCTTCTTGTAACGATTTAGTGAGGAAAAAATACAATTGACACCCCCCCCTCCATATTCTCTAATCATAGCAGCTGGGCATGCACAGGTTTGGGTTGAAGTTTTGTAAACTCTAGACTCAGAGTGAAATGGATACCAAATGGGGAGTCAGTCAGGCCTCAAATTCAGGGCAGCCTTGGTCACCAGGATGATTCTCATCAAGTAAGTGCTTCTCTTGGAGCCTTGGTTTTCCCTCCTGCAAAACATGGCACTTTCTTCTGAGAGTTGCTGAGAGGGTCACATTTATTTACTCAACAATTATGTCTTGAATGTTTTACTGTCTGCCAGGCCCCGTTTTATGAACTGTGGGGATTCCACAGAGAGACAGGCAGAACCCCCTGCTCCCCAACAACTCTCATGGAGGTTTTGGCCTAATGGGGAGTAAGAGACAAAACAAGAAAATGCTGGAGCGCCTGGGGGCTCAGTCACTGAAGTGTTGGACTTCGGCTCAGGTCATGATCTCACAGTTTTGAGTTTGAGGCCCGTGTCGGGCTCTGTGTAGACAGCTTGGAGCTTGGAACCTGCTTCAGATTCTCTGTCTCCCTCTGTCTCCACGCCTTTCCCCTCTTGTACTCTATAAATAAATAAATAAACATTAAATAAAAAGAAAATGCAAACATCAGGAAATGTACGTGAACATTCTTCACAGGGAGTGGCCTTGGTAAGAGGTGCCTCATGTCTCGGGTTCCTTCTCTGGGTTACGATGTCTCAGAGCTGCNCCCCCCCCCCCCCCCCCAGGACCTGGGCAGGGAGGCATGAGAACACCCAATGAAAGTAAAAGAAAACAGATTGCCTTGCACTTCTGAGGGAATGAAATACACTGGCCTACATTTGGAGTTCATGGTCTAGGTATCTTGGACCGGGCGATAGACGTGGGAGTCTATCACTGGCCATGGGGTGTAAGCTGCCCCTGAGCTGGGGCTGAAGATTAGGCAACTCCAATGCAGGTGTAGGAGCTTCTGAAGGGAGGACATGGTGCTATGTGGCGTGGCAGGCATGAGGCGCACCCCCAGCATCTCCTTTCAAGGAAGAACCTCTAGTCTGCTGCAAGGCACTTTCAAGATCTGCCTCACCTTTCAAGTCAAGGCCGTGCTCTTCCAGAGCAACCCCGAGCAATGACTGAGCATGGCTATAATATAAGGGTCAGTCTGTTCTTCCCCACACAGGATGCATCCGATGGCAATCCTTGCTGTGGGCCTCCATGCTGGGTTGGCCGAAATGGTCACATCTGCACCTGTTCAGGGGGACGAGTCCCCCTCACACTCTGAAGGCTTCAAGGGCCCAACTCAGCTACTCCCCAACTCCCGTTCCTCACAAGCTTTCCCCCCATAACTCCCTCTCGGCTCGGCTGCTGCAGCGTCCAGCTGACACAGGGCGAGACGGTGCAGGTCAGGGTCAGACACCTGCCCCCACAGCTGGAGGTGCTGTGCCGGGTCTCCCGGGTGAGCTGGACGGACTCATCTCATCACTGCCAGCCTTCAAAACGGTCTTCCTCTCCTGTGTGGCTCTTTGGGCCATCTGTGCCTCACTGATGTGCTAAATAAACTGAGTGATTTTTTCTTGGAATCAAAAGTACTTCTAATCATACTGCATCCGGTATGTGGGGATTTTTCTTGCAAGATGGCTCATTTTTCTAGAATTATGGAGGTGGAAAGACCATTCGTGTAATTATTTAGTTATTTGCCATTAAAAACACACGGTGTTATTTGTCTTCTCCTCATCTGCCTGGGTGACAAACTCCAAGTCAATACTCAATGACCGTGTCAAGTGATTTCCGCTTCTGGGCAGCCTGCCCCATCCATTTGGCAGTTCTAGGCCTTCTTTCTTCTTCCAGCATGCATATGCTTACAGCAGGAGTTTTTATTTCCCCTTCTAAACTATGACTTCTTGGAGGCAGGAAACTTGAACTACTAGAATGGTGTTTGACACAGAGCAAGTGTGGTTTTAATAAATGTATACAGTAAAACCTAGGTTGGTGAGCATAATTCATTCTGGAAACATGCTTATAATCCAAAGCACTCGTATATCAAAACTGATTTCAAGAACCATTGGCTCAGTGGTGACCATGTGACATTCGGCCTCATGTACTACTTCATATGCTAAGACATCGCTTGTTTATCAAGTTAAAATTTATCGGAAATGTTTGCTCATCTTGCGGAACACTAGCAGAACAAGTTACTTACAATCCAAGGTTTCCCTGCATATTTTTAGTGCAAAGAATCCCAAATTAACTGAGGGCTGCCAGCTAACAGGCCTATACTAGAAGTTGAAAAAAAAGGGAAGGCACAGTGCCTGAGCCTCAGAAGCTCACAAAACAATGACGAAAAGCGGGTGTAAGCAACTAATTTTAGAAAAAAAGCCCGATATGAAATAATCATCAATAATCCTCAAAGTCCCCCAAATCCAAAGTGCTAGTGTCTCCTTAACAAACAGACCTACTATTTTTATCTCACATCTGCTTATCTGAGTCAGAAACCCAAACTCTGCTGGGTTCCTTCCCACCTTCCCTCCCTGAGGCACTTCAGATATGCTTTGTCCCCCAGGGTCCCCTACCCCCAGGAGAGGCCATGACCATTAAAGAATGTATGTATTGGGGGCCCCTGGGTGGTTCAGTGGGTTAAATGCCCAACTTTGGCTCAGGTCATGATCTCATGGTTTGTGAGTTTGAGCCCCACATCAGGCTCTATGATGACAACTCAGAGCCTGGAGCCTTCTTTGGATTTTGTCTCCCTCACTCTATGCTCCTCCCCCACTTGCACTCTCTCTCTCTCTCTCTCAAAAATAAATGAAACTTCAAAAACCAATTTAAAAACTATTTATCAGCAAGAGGAACCTAAGGAAGAGGAAAAAGAAGTTTTTAACCATCAACTCTGGGGTTTGTAGTCATAAATAATCCACACACATTTGTCTTCTTGTGCATGAGGACATCTTTCTATGGGTGATGGCTACTGTCCAGTGCCTCATTTTCAAGAATGCTTCTCACCTTCCCAGGCAATTAAAAGCTACAGTTCATGATGATTATAGCTTTATTTCAGAGGATCCACTTTTTTAACCTCCGAAAACAGTGCATATTTCAGCTCTGGGTAGAAATGATATCATTTCATTTGATAGCAGTATTGGATGTTTTTATAAGAGCTCGCGGGCAGCCCTAACCAGGGGGGTATATACCAGAGAGGACTGTGAAATCAATTGAAGAGTAATCTCCTCGGAGAAACAGTGCTGCTGGAGGATGCCGTGTAATTGACTGTTCTATAATAAGGAACAGAGCTCAGGCAGCATTCAGATGGAGAACTTTACATCAGAACCTGATATGTCCTCCAGACTGGGGTTGGCGCATTGTCCTGCTGGCTGGCGCTGCATGACTGCTCAGCACAGAAAGGAACACGGCTGCCTCGACATGAGCCACCCGCTTTACCCTACCTGTACACCACCTGTGACCTTGACAGCAGTCCTGCAAGGGAGGCCATGATACTATTTCTACTTAGCTGGTCAATGTCTGAAGTCAGAGACATAAGCTGGAGATGGTCACGAGGCTGGTATGGAGTGACGCTAATTCCTAGCCACTACTTTTCTTTCGTGATGCAACATTAGGATTCAGACCCTAAGAGTATTTTGAATCAAGTGTAAGATTCCATTTAAATGGACATAAGGATGAAGATAATTTAATAGGTACTATGATTATACAGCTATTTAGTCATTATGAAGATACCTTGGTCTTCTTCTGAGAATGAAAATCCTTTTCAACGTGCTCTAACCATAATTGCCTCTTTACAGGAAAGTTTTCTGTGCACTTAGACGTATCATACGCTCTGTCTGATGTGACCTTTTCTCTCTACCCCTGCCTTCTGGCAAATTATTCATTATCCTTTTTAAAAACTCCCAGGTACAGGTAATCACTCTACCTCTGTTCTCAAAGAGGCTGAGCTCCATGTCACTTTGAGTTGTGCGTCTTCATCATCACATGCTTCAAATCCACACATCTCAATGGCCAGTCTGCTTTGAGGTCCAGGACTGGGACTAATTCACCTCTGCTTCCACATTGCTGCTCAAGGGCCGTGCACAGTAGGTGCTCAGTATGTGCTTGAAGCAGAAAGGGAGGACAGAAGGGGAGAAGAAGTACAATGTGTGCACATCCTTCCTCCATGTAGATTCAGAGGTTAGACAAAAGACAACACACAGTGTCCTCGAAGCAAAAGGTGGCTGAGCATGGGAGCAGAGGGCTGACCAGGATATATCAGGGTCTGAAGGAAAGCTGAGAGGCCACAGGACAAGTTCATCCCAAGGCCACTGACCAAATTCATAGCCATTGACCAAATTCCAGGACATCTCCATAGACTATCTATTCCAGTGGGTTTGTTATCAACCTTCCGGGGACAGAGAAGCAAGAGAAAGCAATCTACACCCCACAGGGTGGCCTCTGTTAATGAGAGATGTTACAAATGTCAAACGCCAGCCGAGTTCTTAAAGTGCATTCTTGAGGTGCTTGGGTGACTCAGTCAGTTAAGCATCCAACTCTTGATTTCGGCTCAGGTCATGATCTCAGGGTCATGGTACTGAACACCATGTCGGGCACTGCCCTGACCATGGAGCCTGTTTAGGATTCTCCCTGTCTGCCAACCTCTGCCCCTCTCCCCAGCTTATGCTCTCCTTACCTAAAAAAGTAAAAATTAAGAAGAAATGCATTCTCTGCACCACCTTTGAGCACTCTGGGTGTGAAAGTGAGGAAAGGCAGGAGGTATCCCTGAGCAAAGTGCTAGATGCCACCACTAGGCCCTTTACTATGGTATATATGCAACACACAGCCCCCTGCTGATGGGGATTACCATTAGCCTTGTTTCTTCATGAGGAAACTGACGTTCAGAGAGGTTAAATGATTCACCGTATCTATGGAGTAAAGGTCAGAATTCACTTCCAGATCTGCCTGATCTCCTTGTTCTTTCTGGTTTCCCATTCTTTTTCCTTTCTAGAAATGTTTTATTTTCTTTCCTAACTATCTGGAAGAAAGCTAGTCATTTAATAGTAAATGATAAAGCATTTTCTCCAAGTTCAAAGTGTATTTTTCATAGTCTACTACGGGAAGACACTATTCAGGGCACTTGGCATGACAAAGTGACTTCATATGAGCTCTCTTTTCAGCGTACGTGTGTATGGTAGAGCTGGGGGTTGGACCAAAGGAAGAGAGGAGAGAGGAGAGCAGTGAGAACACGCCCCGGTCCCTGAGTCTTTGTAACAGGCATGGGCTCCGAAAGGAGGTGCCAGAAGAGGCCAGCTCGTAGGAGCCGGAGGCTGACGGGTGGCTTCCGGAAGGTCAAAACAACCAGGAGAACTCCACGTCAGATTCGTGGCTCCATCCTCATTTTCCTGACAATCCGAAGATATTTGGCTGTTGTCATTTACTTTTAGTTTCCTGTAACACATTTTTTTTTTTTAATTTTAAAAGGAAAATATAATGTCAGTCCAAGAGCTCTCTTAGAGCGCTATGAAAAAAAGTGATGTCAAACTGTTTTGGGTTTTGCTCGGTGGCCCTCAGAGGTGACATGAGTTGTGTGGACTCTTGTGGCATTGGGTTTAGCAAACTCGGTGGCTCTTTGTCTCACTGCCAGGCACCTTCAGGACAGGGGATGGCAGATGCTCCCCAGGGCTGCACCCATTAGATACAACCTTCTCAACACCAGCACTGGGAGACCGCTAGAGATTAAATTCATTCACAGGTGAGGAAAGACATCCCGAGAACTAACTGGCCTGAGGTCCCTCGGTGATCTTTGGTTCCAATCTCAACAGCTCTGACTGGGGAAACTGAGGCCCAGAGGGAGACAGATGTAGTGTCCAGCTCTTGCTCAAGATGATGCTACCGGTTTAGTCATCTAGATGGTTAGATCGTTAGATGATTCGATGGTTAGACATCATTGGCATTTGGAACGCTGGGGTAAAAAGTCCCATGTCAGTTTCTGAAGCTTTGGGCTCAGAAAATATAATGTTTGTCGATGAGCTTTCACTCTCAAATTATGTTTGTAGTCACCATTAATCCACTCTCTCTCTCACACACACATATACACACATATATACACACACATATATATACATACAGTGGATGGGAACCTTAGTGAATGGTTTTATACATGCAATGTGCTATGTGCTGGGGGCATAAAGATGCTTCCTGAAAGTAGTAAATTTCTAAAAAATTTGATATGTTCACATTTTTTCCTTAGGATAAATACAATTGGATCAACTCATACTAAAAAAACAAATGGGTAGATATACATTAGAAATTGTGATGGATTGAGGTCAGAAGA
The DNA here is from genome assembly GCF_008692635.1 of Crocuta crocuta. Lineage (NCBI taxonomy): Eukaryota > Metazoa > Chordata > Mammalia > Carnivora > Hyaenidae > Crocuta > Crocuta crocuta. The sequence goes on along the minus strand of NW_027551571.1, from coordinate 8,085,894 downwards.
TCCTAGAATATATGGATTCTAGCAAAATTACTGCCAAAAAAAATAAGCCAGCACATTATTCCTGGGGCTCTGTGTTATCTCGATGGTAAAGACTGCTTACTGTGTATAAGCCCCTGGGTTAGGCCCTGAGCGCTGATTTGGGAAGAAATATCAGGAACGGATATTACTCATCATATGAGATGGGAGATTATCACTGAGACAATACAATATAATAATAAGTAAGTTGTGCTGCAAAAATATCAGCCTTCTCCAGGTTAATTTACAGCCTTAACACAATTATATCAAGTTCTAGAATTTGTAAAAGACAAAATGTTTCTGAATTTCATCTTGATGACAAACAAATAAGAAACTGAAGAACAAAAGCAAAGATGTAAGACCTGAATTGATCATGTGTCACAATTTCTTCCACAGCCACAAAATAAAAGAGTATTATAGCTGCACAAAAATTGGCGCAAGAAAGTATGGCACAGAACACCGCAGTTGAGTGACTCCTGCTGCAGATAAGAATCTACTGTGTAATTAAGGATATGTAATAAACAAAAAAGGGGGTGTAAATTCCTCATTAAAATATGCTTATAAATTTGGCTAGGAATGTTTTTAGAGTTACAATTAATCTTACCTCAGGTCAGATGCTGAAACACATTCTTGTTGGATTTAAAAATTAAATCCATGGCAAAGTTATAATTTAATGGACTATTTAATTGAATTGTTCCTGGACTGGGAAGGGTTTCCATAGCAATGGGGGAAAAAATCACAAAGAAAACAGATTTGAATATATACAAATTAAAATATTTTGCATATCCTAAACATTAAAATTCAAAGTGAAAAAGCCAATGGGAAAACATATCAAAACAATAAGGAGCAAATGAAAGACATCAAGAGGCATTTCAAAGAAAATTCAAAGAGTCTGTAAACTAGTAAAAAAACTGTTAAGCTACACTGGAAATCAATAAAATGATAGTTATTGAATAATATGTTTGGGAAACTACTTGAGATACAAACTTGAAGATATAGCAAAATGAATATTCAGATGGTGACATAGTATATGGTTTTAGAAACTTCTTTTTACTTTATTTTCTAATAAAAAAACAAACATCAATTAATGGTTAAGAGAATATACCTTGAGGCACGTCGGTGGTTCATTCAGTTAAGTGTCTGACTTTGGCTCAGGTCACGATCTCACCGTTAGTGAGTTCGAGCCCACGTCGGGCTCTGTGCTGACAGCTCAGAGCCTGGAGCCTGCTTCAGATTCTGTGTCTCCCTCTCTTTCTGCCCCTCCCCCACTCACACTCTGTCTCTCTTTCCTTCAAAAATAAATAAACATTACGAAAATTTTTTAAAAAAGAAAGAAATTACCTTCATTAAAAATAATAAACCAAAAAGGAAATGAGGCACAGATGAAGTTCTTTGGGGTACTGGAGAAAATGATTTCTAGGCACAAGTATTATTCAGGTTCTGTCATCTCAGATTTCTTTCCCCTTTAATTTTCCCACTCTCAAAAAATTAACTGGGTGGCTCAGTCAGTTAAGCGTCCAACTTCAGTTCAGGTCATGATCTCACAGTTTGTGGGTTCGAGCGCTGCATCCAGCTCTGTGCTGACAGCTCAGAGCCTGGAGCCTGCTTCGGATTCTGTGTCTCCCTCTCTCTCTGCCCCTCCCCTACTCATACTCTGTCTCTCTCTGTCTCAAAAATAAATAAAAACATTAAAAAAATTTTAAGAAATTCTCCCCAAGGTGTCTGTATTGACCCAGCTCTCCCTTCATAGGATACTTTTATGTAGGTTGAAAAACAACATTTGAAAGGCTTTCACACCATAGTCACAAAACCCTAAACCTCTATTCCTTGTCATATTATACTGTGTTCTTAAGAAGGCTGGGTCCTGACAAGGACACTGGGCAGTGAGCTCCATGTGGCATCACACCCAGTATTCAGGAAGCTCCAGCCGTCAGGGTTGGGCACCCTTCCCTCCATTTACAAACCAGGAAAGAACAGCTCAGAAAGTCCAAGGACTCACCTACATTTTCATGTAGCCAGAATGTGGCAAAATCTTGGATGCAGCTGATGGAGTCACACATGTGAGCAGGCAAGAAAGGTGGACGGGAAATTGTTCTCTGCCCTGCAGCTCATTTTCACTGCTCTGTTTCAGTGTGCTCCCTGAAAGGGACAAAAGGTACTGTTGTTGAGTGCCACAAGAAGCTAGACATTGGGCCGGGAACTTTCTACACAGCAGCGATTCCTTATAGCCATTTGGCTGGAGGAAAGCTATTCTCACCTGATGGATAAAGGTCCAGAGGCCTGAGACACTGGCAGGCTGGTGAGTGCTCAAAGTTATGCCGCCGAGAGAAGTTCCTGGTACATCCCCAGGCGTGAAGGAATGGAGGTCTGAGGACACCAAGGACCTCACTGCTAGCTCCTTATGCAGGCCTGGCAAACCCTGGACCATCCCCACTCCCACTGCAAGCAGCCTTGCGGCTGCGGTGCTGTTTTTGACTCCCCATGGTGGAAGTTTCTGTGTGATCCCACAGCCTGCTCTATCATGAGTGCCATCCACGCTTCTCTCCAGATTCATCATGCGGAAGCCCCAGAGAATCATGGACCATCACCACCCCCCTGCCCTGGGAAGGGAGTCAAATGATGAAGAGTAGGATGAAGCAGAGATCTCCGCTTGTTACGTATGCATTTGCAAAAAAAAGGGGGCATAAGTAGTTTCCCCAGCTAGACTTTTCTGCAAAGGGAATTATGCATTACAATTAACGCAGACAGGAAGCACCTGTCCACCTACCTCCACGTGACTCCCCTCACATCTGACTACAGCCTGCCTCACACCTACATGCACATGGAGACAAATAATTGACAAACAAAATCAGGCACAGACACCACGTAACTTCCCTCCTCACACCCCCTCCCCCTGCTGTTGCTATGGGAAACTGCTGCGGACAGGTACCATAGGTTTGAGGTCACGTGGCCAGGCTGGCTGTGGGTCACATTACAGCTCCAATAACTGCGTGGGCTGGAGAGGATCACTCACCGGATGTGTTCTGTAATTAGCCCTCAGAATAGCCTCTTTGTCAATCTCAGTTCAAAACAGCATGGCTGTGTCCAGAGAGAAAGATAACAGCTGAATTCTTGGTAAAGCAGAAGTTTCACTTCCACAGCCCCCTAAGAGTGCTGCGTATTGCTGGAGCGAGAGAGTACTTAGCATAAGTACCCCACCTGTAGAACCTACTATGTGCTGGGCTCTGGCCTGGCACCTTATGTACTGTCACACCATCACTCCTTTGGGCAAGCCAGCCAAGCCTACATCTTATTCCCATTTCGGAGGCTGGGCAGGTCACTTACCTAAAAGCACACACTCAATGTGTGGCAGAGTGGGGACCCAAGGTCATGTTTTCCTTTTCTGACTCAAAGCCTCTACTTTTGCCACAGTACTGCCCTGCTATCTTCTCTGTTCAGCTCCAGGGCAGGGCTGGTCTCGGTGGGGGAGGGGGTGCTTGGGCAGAAGTCAGGGGTGTGCATCACACCGGTATCTGCAGACATTCTGATCTGACTTTGCTCCTGATGCGCTGTGGGTCTGGGGCTTCCTCTGGACCCTCTGGCCTCCAGAGTTGCTCGTTGCCATTGATCTGTCTTTGTGGATTTTCATGTTGCTGCCCCCAGTCGCCTTCTCACCATTGGGCACCTGGTCCTCTGACCTGCCCGCACCTCCCACTTGACACCACTTGTCCATGACAGCAATTCAACTCTTCTGCGATGTTTCGGCTTCTCATCTCTGCAACCATGAGGCAGGACTTCAGTGCCCTGCTCCTCCTACAACCTATTCATCATTTAAAACAAAGAAAAACTAGGAAGGCTAAAATTTAATTTTAGCCTAAGTTTAATACAGCTTACAATGAAATGAGGTTAGAATTAGGTCGTACACATACATAGTGTGGCAAGAATGTAAGAATTCAATACATGTTGTGTGTCCTACTTCTCTGGGTCCCTTCAAAGTCCAGCACTGTGCTAGGCATATAGGATATAATACGCTTGTCATGTCCTGTTAAATCAGCAAATGAATTGATGATGTCCACAGGAAACAAAGCCCGTTGGCCATCTTAGCTCCTCCTAAGTAGAGATTGTAGCTCCAGAGCCCTGCTCGACAACATAAACTAGGTCAGTTTTTGTCTCTGTTATTTTTGAATGAATTCAGTTGTACTCTCAATTGATCCTTCTGACTGGTCTTGCTGAATGGGGATTAAGTCAGTTACGTACAAAACCTGGGTATTCTGTCTATCTCAGAACTAGCCACAGTCTGATAACTGGCCGCACATACCGTTGAATGCCCTCAACAAGATGGAGAGCTTATGTAACTTGTCCAAATCTCAGTTTCCCCCATCTGTAAACAGAGGATGGATGAACAGATAAAAACGATTTAATGATAATAAAAATATTAAATATGTGTCATTTTGGTGAGCTTATGAGGTCCTGAGCCTTTAACAGAACGCCACATTTTTTTTCTTCTTTTCCTTTTTCTTCTCTTTCTTTTCCTTTCCCTTCTGTGAAGGTTAACTTTATGTGTCAACGAGGCTGGGCCACAGAGCCTAGGTATGTGGTCAAACATTATTCTGGATGTTTTTGTGAAGGTGTTTTTTGGGATGAGGTTAACCTTTAAATAGTTGCACTTGGATTGAAGCAGATTGCTCTCCGTGAGGTCGACTGGCCTTGTCTAATCAGTTGAAGGCTTGAACCGAACAAAAGAATCTCCCTTGAATGAAAAGGAATTCTGTCAGCCAATTGCCTCTGAAGTCCAGGTGCCACCTCTTTCCTGAGTGTCCAGCCTGCAGGCCTGCGCCATCGTATTGTAGACTTGCCAAGAGCCCATAATCCCAGGAGCCAATTCCTTCAAACAAATCTCTGTGCTCTGCTGGTCTGTTTCCCTGGGGAACCTTAACTACTATACCTTCCTTTCTTCTATTTTTCCTTCCTTCTCTCCCCCTCTCTTTCCTTCCTTTTAGACAGAGGAAACTGGCTCAAGGAAATGCAGTACATTGCCCAAAGTCTAGTCTGTCATAAGTAGTCTAGCTGGGACTGAATTTCAGGTGTGTTTCCCCCCAGAGCCCCTACAGCTTTCTCAGTCCCATTCAGTGAATTGTGAGGTGCTGTGCAAACAAGCAGGCCAATTTTTGGCAAAACTTGGATCACAGAGCAAATCTGGCTTTTGTTTCTCAGCTCTCTTTGTCAATACTGCACCTGTAAGAGCTTCACTGCATCAAAGACTCTTTCAGATCTTCTGGGGGCCTCACAGAGCCAGACACGGAGTGTTTATTGCCTCTCCTCTACTATATTTTGCAAATAAAGCAGACATTTTATTAGAATTAACATATCATTTCATGGGAAAAGGAAGCAATTTTGTTCTATCCATGGGTCTGCTCCATGTGCAGTGCGGTTAAAGCCACCCCTTAAAGCTCTCATTTACCTCTTTTCTTTTCCATTTCATCTTACGTCCTGAGCTCACACTTCCATCACCTCTTCAGAGTGTTCTCTTCCTCTGCTCCCGCCATCAGTCTGCTGCCTACAAACCATTTTCCACAACACAGACAAGATTCTATATTTAAACTAGAAATTTGACCTCACTTCCAGGCAAAGACTTACCAGTTTTATAATTGCTCCTGGTCCAGTTTCTCTGTACTACAAAGTCCTCCATAATCTATTTTCTGCCTTAATATCAAGTCTCATTTCTCACAAGCCCTCCATCTTACCTTACGCTCTGGCAATAATGAATAACAGACATTTCCCCCCTTGGTGGGTGGCATTATTTTTCAAGATATTCACTGCCATTCCTTGGTGGGTCCTTCTGGGTGGAGCATTTAGTGAACCCAGGCCTGGATGTCCGTCCTGGCCATGTGACTTGCTTTAAAGTGTAGCAGGAAGTGACAAGTGGCACTTCTGGTTCACGGTGACCTTCTACCACATGTCTTGGGGCAGGGGATCTGTACCTTCCAGGCAGGGAATGCACCTTCAGCCTGGATTCTGGAATAAAGAGGGTATGGAGTGAATCCTAAATCAGTCTGTGATTGCCATGTGAGGTGAGTGATAAATTCAGGTTTATTGTAAGCTGCTAAGATTTTAGGGTTTTTTGTTATCATCAAACAACTTAGTCCGTGCTGACTCAACCCTCCCTCTTTCTGAAGTAGGTGGCCCTCCCCTTAGGGCTCACTGTGTCATGCGCTATTTTTATTATAGCACGTGTCACATTAAATAACACTTGCTTTTTACATACTTGTCTTCCCTTTAGCTGAAGAAATCCCCAAGGCCAAGGGATTGTGTGTTTGTTTATCAGTGTATCTCCAGTGTCCAGAACAGCCTGCCATTCGGAAGATGTTGCCTGAATAAACTGGACAAAGCTCTGGACCCACAAATCTTGCTTAAATATGAATTCACTGAATTTATAGGAATTGAAGAAATGATTATCAAAATCTAGGATCAGAAAGAGCTGTTGAGTATGTAACTAAGATCACAAAGATATGCATTATAGAAATAAACAGAGCTTGCTTTTCCCAATAAAACAAAAACATAGTGTACAGTAGTGAGGAGGAAATTCTGAATGTGATGTCAGGGTTCAAAAGACTCTCTGCTAAAGTCCTGGACCATTTGGACTCCCATCTCCTTTGTGTTTGTCAAGAAGAAAGAGAACGTTCACAACACTCTTGCCTTTAAAGGAAGAAGAGATGCGATTGGAGAGGAAATATGTGATGAGAAGATATCAACTCTCATGGAGTCAGTGACTCATAAGAGCCCTGCGGCCGCTCCCCCTCCCGCCTCAGCTGAGCTGAGATGTCACCCACTGATATGTGCTGTTGATTCTGCTTCCTTTCGTATAACTTCTCTTGCTTTGCCTTGAGGTCCTGATACCAGCAATTTACATTGCCCATTCATCGGTAGAGGCTAAGATATATTGGATATGTACACAGCATCGACAAGAAGACAAATTTCTTGAAAAAGTCAAACCCAAGTAAAAATACAAAAATGGACAACTGATTTATTAATTCATTTATTTATTTAAAAATGAACATTGGTGTGTCCTGGCTGTAGGTAGCTGCCAGCAACTCTGCTGAGGCCCCTTCCTAGTCTAAGAATTGGTCATTAAGAGGATGTCTGAAATCTGCCTTCCTGTAAGTTAAAGATGGGTATTGTTTTGTTTTTTTTAAGTAGGCTCACACTTGCCACTGAGCCCAATGTGAGGCTCGAACTCATGACCCTGCGATCAAGACCTGAGCTAAGATCAAGAGTTGGATGCTTAGCTGACTGAGGGCCCCGTAGAGATGGGTGTACTTTTGAAATTAGCAAGCCCAACCACTTTGTTTGACTGGGATCAAGTCTGATACAATGACTCCTTCAAGGTCAAACAGTGAATTTGTCCTCAAAACCAGAGTAGTTTGTATCTTAAGCTTTATTTCACTCCTTTTCCCCTTCACATAAAAATATTTTCTTGAGGGACTTATTGAACGGATTTTCAAAGACAGTCAAGGAGCTTCTCTCATATTTTCCAGTACTGATGGAAATCATTTCATACTAACCTCTAAGTTGATTTATTTTGGATTATAACTCACCGTCTGTACCTCACTAAGGGGTTCAATTCTGAGCAGTGGGACTTGGACAGACCTGGGCTCACCACCTGGCTCTCTCCTGATCAGTGCAAGCTCTCCGACAGTCACTCAACACACCAGAACCTCAGTTTCCATTTCTGTTCAACAGGTGAAAGCCACCTTCCCATTGTGAGGAACACGCCAACAGAGACAGTGCTGGAAGCCTTTACTGTGTCAGATGTGTCTTTATACACAGGGGGTTCAGGCGAATGAACATCTCTCTGTTCAACGAGGCCAAGTATAAGCTTAGAATTTCCTGAATACATAATTTCATTGTTAGACATAGTGTTAGTATGTGGGATTTAAAAATACATATTTTTTCCCCTTTCCTCATTAGCTACAGCTTGTGATTTCTCAGTAAAAACATTTCCTTTGTGACTTTCATGAAATCACTGTGATTTCCTAATAAGGGAATATACTCAAAGTCTACCCAAGGCCTCTATTTCCCACCATTTCGGGATTGCAGATTATGGGAGTAATCACTGGGACTGTCATTTTAATTGCCCATTTAAGTTGCCAACCTAAGCTGATGGGCAGAAAAAAGCACCCAAGAAAACACAACAAAACAAAATAACAAAGATTTGTGCATTTTTTATATTTATAAATGCTTTAATTCCAATAGATATCCTGGCAGAAAAAATAGGTGTCTGTGCAGCCAAAACTCAATCCTGATTGATTGATTGATTGATTGATCGATGCATTCATTCAGCACACAGTGCTGAGCCCTGGGCTATAAGAATGCGTTGAAATGCTGTGGGCTCAAGGTGCTCCCAGGCCAGGGAAGGTTAAAGACTCAGAAGCAAGTAGGTACAAAGGTTTCCTTATAGGTTCTCTGGTGGGATTCTGCACAGGGAGTGGGATGCAATTCTCTGGGGGGGGTGGGGCATGGAGGTGCAGGTAATAGGTCAGGAAAGGCTCCTTCTTTAGAAGGGTTTGAAGGCCAAATCGATGCGTGCCAGTCAGGTGCATCTGGAGGGAAGAAGGAAATAGATGATCACCCCAAAAAAGGGGCAGATGAGCATACACATAGAACTACGGAAGACTTTGGGGAATATGACACAGATCTTAAGGTCTAAGGTGGTGTAGACTAATGGTGAGAGGGAGAGGAGGTGAGAATTGGCAAAAGGAAAAGCTGGACAGGTAGGTTCGAGTTTTCTGAGTGAGTGCAGATGGTGACCTGAAGCAAGAAAAAGAGAGAGGGGCTGGTATAAGAGATGTTTGGGTGTAACATAATGGGTGTGTTCATGCGGGAGGTGTGGGAGTCTGGGACCGCTCAGATTTTGAACAGGAAGAAGGGAAACATGAGAGAAAGACACACCTTGACTGTCTATTCCAAGAGATAAAATCAGGTTCGTGTTATTTGTAAATGTAAACAAACGTAAAGATTCCTCTTGGAGTCTGTTTCTGTTTCTCCGATCCCACTTCCCCACACTCTTGGCTCACCCCATGTTGCCCTCATCGCGTGGAAACACGAGCCAGAACTCTGTGCTCCCCTGTCTTACTCCACCTTTCCGGGAAGGTGATCCATACTTACATCGGCCAAATCAGCCCGGGGGATTCACGTCCACCGTACACCCTGCATGTTGTGACTCAGCACATCGAACACAAAACCCAATGTCTGTCCCCAGACATTCCCCACTTTTTCCCATCGGCCTTTCTCTCCCTGCTGTTTCCGCTTATGCCATGTCGTTGGTGAAGCCAGACTCGGAGCCTTCTGCCTCCGGAGCCCACGTTCTACGCTTGGCATTTCTGTGATTGGGATGTTTCACGTAGTGAGGTACGTGCCCCCGAAAAGGTGGGCATCTTCTACAGTTGAAGTGGGCCAAGAATAGATGCTAAATATATTCATTTAGGCTGCTGCATAGACACAGAGCTTAAGAGGAAATGGAGTCCAAATGAGACCTGAAGAAGGGTGTACAGGGTGAGCTCATGGAAGATTCCCAAGAGCAGTGGGAAGACGCCTTTCCCTTTTGATGCTAATAATCCTGACATAGACCCCACTCCCCTGACCCTCATTCATTTGATAGTTGAGTAACTTCAGACATAGAGAAGTTAAGAAATCTTCCTAATGTCACCCAGCAGAGGTGGAAAAAGTAGGTGTCCTATTCCATCTGTCTCCAAAAGTGGTTCCTCCTCAGTCCGTATCTTCCTTAGAGGCCGGGAACTATTGGGCGCGTGGATGGCTCAGTCAGTGAAGCACCTCTTGATTTCGGCTCAGGTTATGATCTCATGGATTGTAAGATCGAGCCCCACGTCGAGCTCTGTACTGACAGCAGAGCCTGCTTGCGTTTCTCTCTCTCTCTCTCTCTCTGTCTCTTCCCCTGCTCTCTCTCTCACTTTCTTTCTCTCTCTCAAAAATAAATAAATAAGCATTTTTTTGAAGGCTGTGAGCTGTAACACGCACACATACACACGCACACACACACACCTTTGCTCCTCTGTCAGTAATGAGCAAAAGGTATGTAGTAGAATCATTTAACAATTAATGGATTTAACCACCGTATCTCCTTCTTAGGACTTAGGTCATTTCTCCCCATTCTTATTCTGTACCATGTTCTTCATGCCTGTGTCCCTGAATAACCTTATAAAAAGTGCATCTTTTCAGGGCACCTGGGTGGCTCAGTCATTTAGGTGTCTAACTCTTGATCTTGGGCTCAGGTCATGATCTCACAGTTCCTGAGTTCGAGGNCTAACTCTTGATCTTGGCTCAGGCCATGATCTCACAGTTCCTGAGTTCGAGCCCCATGTTGGTCTGGGCCTACAATGTGGGGCCTGCTTAGGATTCTGCCTCTCCTTCCCTCTCTACCCCTCCCCTGCTTGTGTGTGCATGCTCTCTCTCAAAATACATAAGCTGAAGAAAAATTTAAAAAAGAAACGTATCTTTTCAACAGTTTAACAATCTCACCTCGTTCCTCTCCCACACATTGTGCTTAGTAAAGTTAACTTGCACATAGTAGGGCTTTAAAAATGCATGCCCACGTTGGTTTGCTAGTCTCTCACTTTGGCCACATTATGAGGGAGCTCAAGGTCTCAGGTAGGATGAGTGGTCCAGCCTTTAATCCCTGGCTCGCTGACTGACTTGGAACAGAAGAAGCCACGCCCATGCCAGCTGCCTCCACCTCCAGGGTAGATAGGACCTTCTCCAACCTCGCAGGGAGTGGGTTCCTGCCAGTCAGCTCATTTACATGAGAACACCATTCTGTCTCTGGGCCTTTTCATCTTGAAAAAAGAAAAATGAGTGCATTTGACAGCAGATCTTCCCTGATGAGATTTTTGATAAGCTGTCTCACCTAGACAAATAGTTACTTTGTCACAGTGGTTTACAAATAAGGAGAAAGTTGTCAAGATTCAAATGGGGGTGGTGTCTAGCTATCCAGCTCTGATAACCCAGGGGGGCACGATGCTGGCTCGGTGTTAGGAACATATGTGTGACTCACCTTCCTGGAGAGGGGAGCTTCAGTGCATGGACAGCTAGAACCGGGACACAGGACAAACACACCAGAAGAGGTAACAGGGGTAGGGGCGAGGGGGGCTGAGGTGCAGGCCGGCCCCTTCATGGCAGAACAGTGAGATACTGTGTCAGTCTTGGACTTGGGTTCTAATCCTGTACTAAGTAAACTTGGGCCATTATGAAAATTCCCCCCCTCAGTTTAAATGTCTATTTAAGGGGCACCTGGGTAGCTCAGTCAGTGAAACATCCGACTTCAGCTCAGGTCATGATGTCAAGGTTCATGGTTCAAGCCCCGCGTCGGGCTCTGTGCTGACAGCCAGCTCAGAGCCTGGAGCCTGTTTCAGATTCTGTGTCTCTCTCTCTCTGCCCTTCCCTTGCTCACACTCTGTCTCTCTCTCTCAAAAATGAATAACATTAAAAAAATAAATAAGTAAAAAGTTTTCAAAGTCTATTTAAGAGGGAAAGGAAACAATCACTTAAGAAGAGCTGACTACGTGCCAGGCACTCTGGTAGTTTAAATATCATGTCTCCATATCTGCACAAATCTACAAATTAGAGATCATTTCATTTCCTTTTCACATCATTGATTTTTTAGGGAAAAAAAATGTATCCACTTTAAATCTTTCTTCTTTTTTCTCCAGGTGGCCTAAGAATTTCACAGTCAATATATTCCTCCCTTTAATGAGTAAGAGTCAGGAAACCTGAATTTATGGATCCCTTCGTAGGGGTCATGCACCGTGTTAGGCGCTTTGTGTCTTTACATCCTTAGTTTACACTTAGTTTGTATTGTACTAAGTGTACAATACATTATGGTTGACTATATGCGCATGTTACACAGTAGATGTCTACAGCTTGTTTATTTCACTGAATTGAAACTTTGCTCCCGTTGATTGGTGAATTCCCATCACTCCCTCTCCCCAGCCCCTGGTAACCACCATTTCATTCATTGATTCTGTGCATTTGACTCTCTTAGATACCTCGTATAGTGGAATTGTATGGTATTTGTCTTCCTGTGACTGGCCTATTTCCCTTAGCGTAATGTTCTCAAGGTTCATCCATGTTGTTACATGGCAACATTTCCTTCTTTTTTATGGCTGAATTATATTTCGTTGTATGAATATACCATATTGTCTTTATCCATTCATCCTTTGGTAGACACTAAGGTTGTTTCCATATATTGGCTGTTGGAAGTAGTACTGGAAGGAACGTGAGGGTTCTAAAATCTCTTCAAGATCTCGATGTCTACATCAGGCTAGAGAGGCAAATATAATACCCATTGGTAGAGGAAAAAACCGTATTTCTAAAGACTGTATCTCTAGCCTGGAGTAACCCAGTTAGTGATGGCCAAGTGGAAATCGACACTCAAGTCTGATCACATCTAAGGACTTGGCCCTTTGCAAAACCCCAAGCCACCAAGCTTTTATTCTCTTAACATCTCTTGCAGCGCTCCCCAAGCCATTGGAAATGTCTCGCCATTTTTGACTGAAGATATAATTTTGTAAGTCACACCAGTCAATCTTTATTAAAATCTAGAAAATTCCAGCTTGTGATACTGAATCAGTAGCAAAATTTACAGTAGCTTATTTTTTTAACTTAATTATGCTAATTACTATTTCTAAGCATAATTAGCATTTTGAATTATTTAGTATAATTACGTCAAACAACATGTTTAATTTGTCATGTCAAGTATAATAATTAGTAATAATTCTTGAAAGGATGTCATTACAAGTTTGAGGTATTTACAGGGTGTAATTATGTCAAATGTGATAATGCTGAAGGATAATACTGAGGTTTATAAAAAAATGTTGCTGAAAATATTTTGCAAGATTAGTGTTGTGGCTATTTTAACCAATTTTTTCCTCAACAAAAGTCAAACCTGTTACGGTTTGGTGGCCTGCTTACAAACCGAGAGAGTAAAATGGGGTCTTGGATTGTGGCTCAATCAATATTTAATCCATCAAATGCCGCTACCCTGCAGCCCCCCTTTTTAAGTCCAAAATGAACAAAAATAGTTTTCCATATTAAATAGTTATACTTGAAAAACGACCCTGGGGAAATAAAGACAATCCAGAAACCCATGGATTTCTTCCACATATGGAAATATCAGGCTAACGTAAGAGGTGAGTTAAGTTAAGCCCAGCCATTTCATGGCCGTGTGGCTTGCCAACTCACTGACATATTTAATTTTTAAGAACCTTCCCTGTAAGATGGGGATAATGCGTGCTATTGCAGAGGAAAATGAGAAAAGCCTAAACTGCCCTGCAGTTATAAGTCTACCAGTACATGTATTTACATTGGTAGCTGGATATTCCCGACTTCATCAAGAGCAGCGACAGGAAGGAAAATATTACAAGTGGTTCAAGTTCCATCATAGGCGAAGGTGAAGTGTTTACTGGCTGAGTCATCTTAGACAAGCCATTTTGCCTCTGAGCTTCGGTTATTCCCACCGATACAATGAGGGAAATAATACAAATTTCCAAAACATGCTGCGGACAAAGTGAGGCGGTGAGAATAAAAACCATCTAACTTAGGATCATTTATGTGACTTTTACATGATGAATGTTTGGATTTGCACAAAAGCAGAGTTCAGGGGCTACATATTGGAAATGTCGGGTCAAGAGTCTTGTTTCCCTCCAATGCTTGCTCCTCAGTTCCTTGGAAGACGGGGTGAATATTGTGAGCCTTTGGTCTTAGATACCCCTGACCTAGAATCCCTGCTTTAACTACTTACTTATTAAAGGTTTAAATAACCAAAGGACCCTTCCTCCCCTTCAAGTTTGTATGGTAGTCCCTCGTTATCCTTGGGGAGTATGTCATATTTCAAGGCTTCCAGTGGATGGCTGAAAATGGATAGTATTGAACCCTGTATATACTAGTTTTTTTTTTCTATGCATACACATACATACCTATGATTAAGTTTAGTTTATGAATTAGGCACAGTAAGAAATTAACAACACTAATAGTAACATAGAGTGATTACAACAATATGCTGTAATATCGTTATGTGAATGTGGCCTCTCTCTCTCTCTCTCTTAAAATATCTCATTGGCCTGTACTCACCTTTCCTGTGATTCTGTGAGTTGATAAAATTCCTATGTGGGCAGATGAAGTGTGGTAAATGACAGGCATGGTGACTACTACAAAAGTGTTAGGCTACTACTGACCTTCTGACCATAGCCAGAAGTAGGGTCATCTGCTCCTTGACCGTGGCTGACTGTGGGTAACGGAAGCCATGAAAAGCAAAACAGTGGATGGGGGTGGGGGGGCTGCTGCATTTGGGGCAGGGAGGGGAAAGAGATAGTTTGTAATAGAGGAATTTTCCTCCTTCCCAACCCCAACTGAGAAATCTTCTTGCTTTTTTGTACTACTTGAATGATTTACATTAGATGGTTTCACACATCTGTTGGCGTGTGACATTCACGCTTGGAATTCAACCTTTGTGGACCCAATTGCACCTCCAGGAGCTGGTTAAACTCCACCTACAGGTGACAAGGCCACCTTCCACCCAGCATGTGACTGACAAAACATCTGCCCATAGAGACTTATTGTGGTGTCTCTCTCTAACCTCATCCCTGGAGGTAAAATTGGTCTCTCCCTTCTTTGGGCTCCTAATTCATCTGCAGCACAGAGATCTATGATAACATCCTTAACGTGTTATTGTGGATCTCTGTTGTCTTTACTAATTTGGTCTCCCCTCCAATCCCCTGCAATAACTGAAACTCTTTGGGGCTTTGAGGGATAGGGTCTATGTCTCGAATACTTAATGAATATCTGTACATTCCCCAGTATCTAGCATTGATGGGTCATATGGTAAGAGTTAATAAAATACTCATTGGGGGCACCTAGGTGGCTCAGTCGGTTAAGCGACCGACTTCAGCTCAGGTCATGATCTCGCAATCCATGGGTTCGAGCCCCGCATCGGGCTCTGTGCTGGCAGCTCAGAGCCTGGAGCCTGTTTCAGATTCTGTGTCTCACTTTCTCTCTGGCCCTCCCCCACTCATACCCTGTCTCTCTCTGTCTTAAAAATAAAATAAAAGTTAAAAAAATAAAATACTCATTGGATGAGTTAATAAATGAATAAGCTTCAGCATGGTGTCTAAAATAAGAGCTAGTTAATAGCAATAGACAATGTTTAGGATTTAAATTCAAAAAGAATTTAGGGGCACTTGGGTGGCTCAGCCAGTTAAGTGTCTGACTCTTGATTTAGGCTCAGGTCATGATCTCACAGTTCATGAGTTTGAGCCCCGTGTTGGGCTCCGTGCTGACAATGCGGAGCCTGCTTGGGATTCTCTTTCTTCATTTCTTTCCACCCCTCCTCTTCTGTCTCTCTCTCTCTCAGAATAAATAAATAAACTTTAAAAAAAAAGAACGAAATGGTTAAGTCCATGTTCACTCATTCTTTCATTTATCAATTCCACAATTACTTATTGATCCTTGGCTAAGTGCCAGGGCCTAGGCTAGGGTCTGAGGCTGTATCAAGAAACTAATTTAACACAGATGCATTTTCCTTACATTCTAGTGCAGTATTTCTCAAGGTGTGATTAAGGGGCCACTTATATCAGAAATCAGGGGCGGGGGTTTTATAAATGAATGATTTCTGACCTGCTAAATTAGATTCTCTTTGGGATTTCCATTTTTTAACAAAAACTTGATGGTTAAAATTTGAGACTTACTGGATTACATGTTGATTAAATTATAAACTAAGTGTGTGAACCTGGAGTAATTAGCCATCATCTCTGAGCCTTGATTCCCTCATCTGCAAAGTGGGACCAGTATTATGCATCAAGGAAACTAGTGGTAAGGACAATAAGTCATCTCTTTAAGATGCCTACTAGGCATTCAGTTAGTGTTCAGTGACTGATTCAAAGGAAATGACTTTGCAGGCACCTGTCTCTTGGAAATGACATGATCATGAAATTGTCTTCCTTCCTTCCTTCCTTCCTTCCTTCTTTCTTCCTTTCTTCCTTTCTTTCTCTTCTTCCTTCCTTCCCTCCTTCCTTACTTTTTTAAAACTTAAAATGTTGTTTTTTTTTTTTTTGAGAGAGAGAGAGAGAGAATGGGAGCAGGAGAGGGGCAGAGATAGAGGGGGACAGAAGATCTGAAGCGGGTCCTGTGCTGACAGCAGTGAACGAGATATGGGGCTTGAACTCAGGGACTGTGGAGATCATGACCTGAGCTGAAGTTAGACATTCAACAGACTAAGCTACCCAGTCACCCCAATCATGAGATTTTTTTAAAATCAAGTCTTGGTTTAACCATAGAAGCAAATGTCTCCATTTAAAGTGAAAGATTTCTCACTTAAATGCTTATGATGGTCACCATTACAATATGCTCATCTTACTGCAGTTAAAAGTGAGAAAATTATAAAGGAAGCAGTGTGGAGAAAATAAAGGAATGATTTCTCAGGCTAGTCAGTTCTGTCAGCTTAGCGCTCATGTAAAATTTCAATTCCAGTGAATTTTCAATTCAGCTGGACGATAATTTACCAAGCACCCACCCAAATGTATGTGTGCAAAGATATGGGATGGGGAACTTGAGCTTTAGGAGTTCATAAGCACATCAGGGTTCAGACTGGTGTCTTATAGGAAATTCGTTGTACAGAAACGAAGTCTGAGAAGCCTACCGGATCACAGAGAAGCAATATGGAAATTGGGATGGCAGTAAACCGCTCTGACCCCTTCAATGGAAGGACAAAGGGGGGGGTGTGACCGGAAGCCAGGGGCTGGGGTCACATGGGGTCACCTGGTACAAGCTGAAGCCAGCACGAGCTCTCCTGGGGGAGCTGGAGACACCAGCAGACACAGGGGATGCTGCTAGAGAGGCGGCGAGAGAGGAGAGGAATGTTCTGGCTTTGCCCTTCTCAGCCTTCTATCTCTTACCCTTTCCTCATGTTGGCCGAACCCAGGCCGAAGCAGCTACACAAGGAGCTGGGCAATGAAGCCTGAATGGGGTCAGCCCTCCTGCCACAGAGCAGGGCAAGGGGAGGGCAAGGACTGACCGAGTCCACAAGCAGAGCGCAAGACTGACGTGTTAGGGAGGGTCGGTGCAAGGAGGCCATGCTAGGTGCTGGGACAGAGGTGGACAGGCAGAGAGGCGGGGTGGGGGGTGGGGGGAGAGGTCAGCAGTGTCCTCCTGTAGGAGCCAGGCTGGCTGCCTTGGGACAGAAATGGGATGAGGTCACCGTGGTTTGGCACCCTTTGCATGGATTTTCCAGTTGAGACGCTGGATCTTGCGAAAGCACCCTTTAGTGGTCAGACTCCGGGTTCTGAACATTGCTGATCAAAACTTGGTGTGCCAGGAGTATAAACCGGGCTCCCTTATTACTAGTGTGCCCAGAGAAACACCCTTCCTTGGGCCACTCATGTCTCATGTTCGCCTGGTCTCCCCCTTTCAGCGCCGGGTATCGGGGAAGCTAGATTGTAATTAGAAACCATTCCATGAGACCAAGGTCCAAGCTCATGAGGACACTGAGGAATCTTAAAATTCAGTGAAATCCAGCTTCATGCCCTCTGTAGGATTACTTGGATGTCACCTTACCCAAGGGGCACCGAGGGCAAGAAACACCTTCATTTTTTGAGCCAAGAAGCAGAAGGAGGAACAGAGGGAGGGGATAAAGCCGTCAAGATGGGGTAATGCAACGCTTCCTTATCACTTCGAGTTTTTATTTTAGACATATTGAAAGAGCTATGTTTTGAAATGTTTATTCATTCACTTTAAAATTCCAGCACAGTTCACATGCAGTGTTATATTAATTTCAGGCGTCCAGCATTGTGACTCAACAGTTGTGTACGTGACTCAGTGCTCAGAATGGTTAAATGTACCCTTCCACCCCTTCACCTGGTCACCCATCCCCACCTGCTGTCAGGCAGACACCAGTTTTTGTTCTCTGAATTTATTTATTTATAATTAAAATGTTTTATTTGTTTTTAAGAGCGAGAGTGCGAGCAGGGGCGGGGCAGAGAGAAAGGGGGACAGAGGATCTGAAGCTCCGTGCAGGGCTCAAACTCACAAGTCGCGAGATCGTGACCTGAGTAGTAGTTGGATGCTCAACCAGTTGAGCTACCCAGGCGCCCCTGTTCTCTGTATTTAAGAGTCGCCTGTCTTATTGTTTGACTCTCTTTTCTTTGTTTCTTAAAATCCACACATGAGTGAAATCATATTGTATTTGTCTTTCGCAGACTGATTTATTTCATTCAGCAGAAGACCCTCTGGGTCCATCTATGCTGTTGTGCAAATGACAAGATTTCATCATGTATGTATACACACCGCCTCTTCTTTATCCATTCATCTGTGGATGGACACGTGAGTTGCTCCCATATCTTGGCTATTGTGAATAAGGTTGCAGTAAACATAGGGTACCTATGCCTTTTCGAATTAGTGTTTTTGTTTTCTTTGGGTAAATACACAGTAGTGGAATTACTGGTCATATTATAACTCTGTTGTATAAGGTTTTGGATACAGAAGTGAGAACACTGTGAACAGCTAAGTTCAAGTTTATGAATGTTCAGTTAGTGACAACTACATTAATATTGCCTTGCTGGCAGTAATTTAAAACTCTTTCAGTTAAGATACATATAGATTTATTATATGCTAAAAAATGAATATGGGGACGCCTGGGTGACTCAGTCAGTTAAGTTTCTGACTCTTGATTTCAGCTCAGGTCATGATCTTACGTTTCATGAGATCAAGCACCATGTTGGGCTCTGTGCTGACAGTGCGGAACCTGCTTGGAATTCTCTCTTCCTCTCTCTCTGCCCTTCCCCTTCACTGGGATCAAATGCTCTCTCTCTCTCTCTCTTTCTCTCAAAATAAATAAAAAACTTTAAAAACAAAAACAAAGCCTTACAGATGAGACCAGATAGACAATGTCAACTTCAAGAGATAAGAACAGCTCTTCTGGGGCGCCTGGGTGGCTCAGTTGGTTAAGTGTCTGACTTTGGCCCAGGTCATGATCTCACGGTTCGTGGGTTTGAGCTCTGTGTCAGGCTCCGTGCTAACAGTTAGCTCAGAGCATGGAGCCTGCTTCAGATTCTGTATCTCCCTCTCTATCTGACCCTCCCCTGCTCTCTCTGTCTCCCTCTCTCTCTCTGTCTCTCTCTCTCTCAGAAATAAATTTTAAAAAATTAAAAAAAAAACAAAAAACAGCTCTTCACATTCTTCTATCAGCCAGATACAATTTGTGTTACACTAACTTGACCTTGCTGGTGGCTTCTCTTTGAGTCCAACCTGCAGGCAGATAACTCTCTACCCACATGGAAGAGATCAATACAAACTGTTCAGTTTCACTCCCCTTAGGCAAAATCCCACTTGGGTATCTGTGATTTGATGTGGTGTCTCTAAATCTCCTTGGCCTTTGCTGACAGGACTGAACTTGGACCACTCTGAGGGGTGACTAATACCACCCATTACATTTCAAATCTTCATTTCAATGTTTTTTTATGGCAACCAGGAACTTTTGGGGTGCTTTTCTGTCAACTACATAGAGATCTGTTTAGCGTTTTTCATTTACAAGTGTCTCAATAGCCTAGAAGTTTTTTCCTTGCATTGTCTTATTTGACCCTCACAGCAAAGCTGTAAGAAGGACAGAGCCCCTAATACTACACTGCTATCTTTTGACAGATGAAGAAACAAAGGATCTGTTCTTCCTTCTGCCAGCTACCTTCATTGCATGCCTCTTAAAAAAAAACTGAGTAGAATATTATCCTAAAACATAAACCAATTACTTTATCTGGTGGTCAGCCAAATGAAGTGGTAATCTGTAGTGTTGCTGGATTGGACACAATCAAACAAAACACTGGTTATGTTATTAAGAACATGTTGGCTCTTCCACGGTGCCTCCCTCAATGATTTTCAAGGGCAGTTTGACGGTATGTCACTTTCCACCTCTATTAGTTTAAAAACCCTAACTCCACATGAAATATGCCTTTAGTGTATGTCACCAGAGGGACACAGGCTAAGCCTCATGCAGTGGATTCATTCTCCTGGACTCATTTAGTAAGTGCTTAATGTATACCAGGCACCATGCCAAGCACTTTATGTGCATTACTGCCTATCCTGGAGCGATCCTTTGCACTAGGATTGTTCTTCCCATTTGACGAGGAAATGCAGAGAAGGCTACCACCTTGCTAAGCGTTGGTCAGCCATACTTGGCCCTAACTGATGCCTTGACCTCCGCTTTTCTCTCTCCCATCGATGCCCAGAAGCCATTATTACATTAAGAGGCTGAAGTTCTTTTCCAGATTCAACCTGAAATCTATTCCTTAAGGCTCCTGAGCAGGATTCTCTTCTACAAAGTGGAAGTCTGGACCTCCCGGTTCTACCACGTGTAGTCACTTCCTTGCAACATGAGCTGGGGGGCTTGGGACCACAAGGCGGGGCATTGGAAGTAGGCACAAACCAGAGATAATGCTCTGGACCAGCCTGCAGTTCTTCAAAGGTCTTCTGCTGAAAATTCTACTGTCAGGTCACTCTTCCTGAGAACATGGAGAGGGGTGGAGGGCGTGCAGAATGGGCTGTTATCTATATTGTATGCCTGTTGCATTGAAAATAACATTGAATGGTGCTGGTGGAGATGTGTGGCTGTCCAATCTATTTCCTTTCACTGCACTGCTTCTTGAAAATATTCACTTTTTTTTTTTAAAGAGAGAGAGGGAGGGGAGGGGCAGAAAGAGAGATAGAGAGAGGGAGGGAGAGAGAATCCCAATCTCAATCCCAATAGATAGTCCCAAAAATATTCACTTTTAGATCACCTCTCTTTATCCTTGATGACATCTCAAGGCCAGGCTTTGAGCCGAAACCTGCTTTGACTTCGGGGGAGAGATTTGCTGTGGATTCTGTTTATGTGAGAGATAGTGTATCATTTATACTCTTAAAAGATACAAAGAGTTGGGGCGCCTGGGTGGCTTAGTCGGTTAAGCGTCCGACTTTCGCTCAGGTCATGATCTCGCGGTTCGTGGGTTCGAGCCCCGCGTCGGGCTCTGTGCTGACTGCCAGCTCAGAGCCTGGAGCCTGTTTCAGTCTGTGACTCCCTCTCTCTCTGACCCTCCCCTGCTCACGCTGTCTCTCTCTCTCTCTCCTAGAAATAAATAAAACATTTAAAAAAAATTAAAAAAAAAAAGATACAAAGACTTAGTCAGGCTGATGGGTGCACACATGTACTAAGAAAGACCAGAGAGGGGCGCCTGGGTGGCTTAGTCGGTTAAGTGTCCGACTTTTGCTTAGGTCATGATCTCGCGGTTCGTGGGTTCGGGCCCCGCGTCGGGCTCTGTGCTGACAGCTCAGAGCCTGGAGCCTGCTTTGGTTTCTGTGTCTCCCTCTCTCTCTGCCCCTTCCCAACTCACACTCTGTCTATTTCCCTCTCCCAAAATAAATAAAACCATTAAAAAGAAAGAAAGAAAGAAACACCAGAGATTCTGTTGCTGACTCTTGCAAGTGTCCTTAGATCCCAGAGCTAAAGCCAAGGTTAGAGGTATGTTACTCCAACTCCGCTTTCCTGGAGGAAAACAAAAAGGAGGCCCTGAGCCAGCAGCTTGCCCAGGCCCCAGATGGGGTAGGCACTTAACTGAAATCCGCAAGGCTGTTCCAGATACCAATGCACTGTCATGCCCCATTCCAGCCAGACTGTATTTCTTAATGCCGATCGCCGAAAGTTCCACTTACCACTCTCTGCTTTTGCGCCTGTGTGGCTGCAAGAAATGCCCCCATTTTTCTAAACACCGTATTCTTGTTGGGCTGATGAACTCCTGTTCTGTCTTCAAAGTCCAGCTGAAATGCTATCTTCTTCCCTGATTACTTGGGGGGCAAAGCTGTGGGCCCTTTCTGATCATTTGATTTACATACATTTGCTTTTAGCATATGCGGATCATGGGGCAGTATATCAATTCACACTTATGCCTTCGATTCTCAGTAAGTTTCTCGAGGGCCTGTTCTTTTTCCACTTGCTCCCCAGCATGCCATCACAGTCTCTGGGGACATCAGAGCTACTTAGTAAATACTTGCTGACAAAGTGATCTTCACATACTTAAATTATGTATTTCCTGCTTTGCTCAGATACCTTCTTTTTTATTTTTTTATTTATTTTATTTCTTTGAGACAGAATGAAAGCACAAGTGGAGGAGGGGCAGAGAGAGTGCAATCAATCTTTTGCTGTCAACGCAGGGATCAAACCTGTGAACCACGAGATCATGATCTGAGCCCAAGTCGGACGCTTAACCGACTGTGCCCCTGTTCAAATACTTTCTAAAGCAGATTGGAAGGAAGGAGGAAGGTGAAGGAGAGAGGGGGAGACCAAGGCAGAGAAGAACAGGACAGTCAGGAGTCGGGAAGGAGACATTGGAAATCACTGACGACGGAGTGTAGGACCCAGGCGTTCTGAGGTCCACCCTGGGTGATACGAGGCTTCCTACTGTCTCCCACCTTTGGATGAATGTGCAGAGACACAAGAAGCAAATACCAGGGTTTGATTTTATTTCTGCTGTGGGTGTGGGGTGCGTAGGACAACGATTGTGCCTCCCAATTTCCAAGCTAAGTGCATCCCATCATCAAAACTAAAGCCCTTCCACACCTTCCGTGGGGACCACGGAGTCATGTGGCCGAGGTTTATTTTATAGTGAGATTTGTTATGGCTTTTCTTTTCTGTAGCTTCCTGTCTACCCATCTTCCCTCAGGCCAGTTTCACCTGTGCCTTTCTGGAAGCCAACAGGGCCTCTCTGGAAGCCAGCAGAGCCTTCTAGCAACTTCACTAAGTTGCTAGAAATAGCTGCCTTCCCTCCCTGTAAAGTAGTTATGAGGGACACTTGGGGGTGGAGGGACTTTCCGCTCCACTGAGTTCTGTTCAGCTAAGCTGTCAGTGGTTTTCCTCCGGGGGCTGTCTGGCTGTGATGCCAACCAGGACGAGCATAACTACTTCACATTCATATCCCATGGCTTATTTTGGACAATTTAATCAATATTTCATCAGAAAATTGTTATTGTTTTAGGCTTTTGGAAATGCGATTTTTAAAAGATCAATTGCACTTTTAAGTAGAACTGTTCTTAACAACCATTATCTTCTTTTTATTTACAAGATGCTCAACGTGTTTAAAACAAAGGATTTTGTAAGTCCTGGCAGATCTCTATGCTCGCGAAACCATTGCCAGAGTCAAAACAATGCTCA
Organism: Crocuta crocuta; assembly: GCF_008692635.1. Taxonomy (NCBI): domain Eukaryota; kingdom Metazoa; phylum Chordata; class Mammalia; order Carnivora; family Hyaenidae; genus Crocuta; species Crocuta crocuta. The sequence goes on along the minus strand of NW_027551571.1, from coordinate 8,062,664 downwards.
TCGCCATCAGCCACAGAAGTTTCCTTGTGCCCCTTTGTAATTCCGCCTTATGGCTCCTCTGCGCACCCCCACTCTGACACGCATACCCTCACTGCACGTTAACCCATGTTTCTCAGAATAGTATCTAGGCGGAATCACCCAGCACCCATTCCTCACTCTACTTTCACTCAGCATCATTATTTTCAGATTCATCCACAGTGTAGTAATATTTTGATCCTTTTTATTCCATTGTATGGATATACCACTATTTGTTTATCCATTCACCTGTTCCTGGCATTAGGATTATTTCCTGTTTTGGTCCATTGCAATTAAAGCTGCCATGAGAATTTTTGGGACGACTGGGTGGCTTAATCGGTTGGGTGCCCGACCCTTCATTTCAGCTCAGGTTATGATCCCAGGGTTGTGGGATTGAGCCCCCCATCAGGCTTTACAGCACTGAGCATGGAGCCTGCTTAAGATTCTCTCTCTCTCTCTCTCTCTCTCTCTCTCCCCCTTTATCCCTCTCCCCTGCTCACACTGTCTCTAAAAAAAAAAAAAAAAGCTATCATACATGAAAATTTGTGAAATCTTTGTCTGGACACATGCTTTCTTTTCTCTCGGGGGCATGAGTAGAAGTAGAATGGGTCTAATGGTAGATGTACCTATCAAACTACCCACTGAAGGGGTTTCACCATCTGAACCTACCCCAGCAGTGCGTGAGCGGTTCATGTCCTCACCAACGTTCGTGAGGGTCATTCTTTCCAATTTTCGCCATTGTGATAGGTGTGCAGTGGTGCCTCGCTGTGGTTTTAATTTGCATTCCTTAAGGATTAATGATACAGAGTTGATTTTCCACGTGCCTCTAACTCCTTTAGTGAAGTGTCGTTCAAATATTTTGTTCAAGTTTTGTTGTTTGTTTTCTTGTTTTGAGTTTTGCAGATTTGTTGTGCAGTCTGGATGTAAGTCATTTGTCAGATATATGGAGAATGTTCTTCTCCATTCCTGGGTTTTTATTTTAAAATTTTTTAACGTTTATTTATTTTTGAGACAGAGAGGGACAGAGCACGAGCTGGGGAGGGGCAGAGAGAGAGGGAGACACAGAATCTGAAACAGGCTCCAGGCTCTGAGCTGTCAGCACAGAACCCAACATGGGGCTCGAACCCATGGACCGCAAGATCATGACCTGAGCCGAAGTCAACCACTTAACCAACTGAGCCACCCAGGTGCCCCAGTTTTTATTTTTTTAAACAGTGTCTTTCAAAGAGCAGAAGTTTTAAATTTTGATCAAGTCCAATTTAGCGCACTTTTATTTTATAGATCCTGGTATTTTTTTTAAGTTTTATTTGTTTACTTGAGAGAGACAGAAACAGCATGAATGGGGGACGGGGGAGAGAGAGAGATGAAGAGAGAGAGAGAGAGAGAGAGAGAATGCGAAGCAAGCTGCATGCTGCCAGCACAGAGTCTGATGTAAGGCTTGAACTCACAAAACCGTGAGATCATGCCCAGAGCCAAAGCCAAAAGTTGGATGCTTAACTGACTAAGCCACTCCAGCACCCATTACAGATCTTGTTTTTAATGCCATAGCTTTGCTTAACCCATACTCACCAAGGTTTTCTTCTGGAAGTTTATAGTTTGAGCTTTTGAATTTAAGTCAATAATCCATTTTGGGTTATTTTTGTATATGGTGCAAGACATAGATCTCAGCTTTTTTAATTTTATTTTTGCATGTGGGCACCAAAGTGCTGTAGCATCATTTATTGGAAAGGCTATCCTCTTCCTTCTCAATTGCTTTTGCATCTTTGTTGAAAATCCATTATCCAAATATGTGCAGGTCAATTTCTGGACTCTATTCTGTTCTATTGATCTGTCTTTCTCTACTTGTACTAACACCATACTGTCTTGATAACTGCATCTTTATAATAAGTCTTAAAATCATTTGTATTCTGTCTCTCGCTGATCACCATCTTTTGCTGCCTGGCGTGCAGTGCCTTGAAAACCATTCTCTTGTGTATTTTTGTTAGTTTGACTTTTATTTTTTCAAATGGGAGGGCGAATCTAGGCCTGTTATTCCGCCTTGGCTCAAGGTGGGAGATAAATTGTATGACTTTCGATCTGCACAATTGTATCTCCAGTATTAATGAAAACCAAAGGGTAAATACAATCCAATGTATATTTGCTTTTGGCACAACTTTTCAAAGTGACATGCATGTGTGTGCATCTAGGACGACAGTTAACAAGGGGGTAAGTCCTGTGCTAGACCTTTTCCGTCTTACCTGGGTCCAATTAAGGTGTCATTCTGGTTGTTCTGAAGACAAAGAGTTATGGATTTGTAGCATGGAGGGAATTAATTTTGTATCGCATTCAGTTCCAACTATCATCAAACATGTGACCTTGTCATGGTACTTAGCGTGGGTCACTGGGGAAATGGAACACTTTGGGAGGTGAGAAGCCAGAGAAATCAGTGTCTCTCATATAGATCTAGTTCTCTCATAGGCCACCTTCAGGACCACATTCACAGATGCTGTCAGCAAACTTAGTTGGATGAACAATTAAAGGAAGGTGGTCTGACTATAAAATTATGAGGCTGGTTATTTGGTGTGCATGCCCATATGGCTGGAGAAGTCTGGTGTGGTAGAAAAAGAATACAGACTTTGATCTCAGAGAGAATGGGGTGTAATTCTAGCTCCCTATTGATCTGGTGGGTAAGAGAACTTTAAATATCAAAGTTCCAGTGTCTTCATTTATAGACTAGAGAGAACATTACTTACCTCCAATATTATTATAGAGATAAAATCAGATATGCATGTTATACATCTAACATAGAGCATAGTATACATCAGGCATCTAATTAATGTAAGTTCTCTCTCTCTCACAGAGCAGCTCACTGGGAAAGGTAGAACCTTTGCATGGTTATTGTTCACAACATGTAAGGGGACTGATTTAAGACAGGGAGGAAACAGACTTTACAATGTCTTCACTGATGCCAAATTTTTGAACTTTCAGAATGGATTTGATTTTTGGAAAGAGCCAAAATGCATTCACAGGCAAGTAAATAAGTGGAGTGACTTACCAATGGGGATAAGGTAAATAAACACAAAAGAATGTGACTATAAAATCATGCCGTACAAAATCAAGTGATTTGTAAGCAAGTCATTCTGTCGGTTTTTAGTTTTGAAGTCAAAAGCATTCTAAGGGTTCATTTACCATAGGGAGAATTTTTTTTTTTCTCGCGAGAAGGATCTCCTTGGAAGGAAATACATTCATGTGGACATATGACTTCTGGCCTACCAAAAAAAAAAAAGTCAAGGAAAGAAAAAAATCTGATTTCATTACTATCTCATCACATCTTTTTTTTTTAATTTGTTTTTATTTTTGAGACAAAGAGAGACAGAGCACGAGCTGGGGAGGGGCAGAGAGAGAGGGAGACACTGAATCTGAAACAGGCTCCAGGCTCTGAGCTGACAGCACAGAACCCCATGCAGGGCTGGAACCCACCAACAGCGAGATCATGACCTGAGCCGAAGTCGTACGCTTAACCGACTGAGCCACCCAGGTGCCCCTCATCACAGCTTTTATAATCCCGTTTTCACGTTGTGATGTGCTTTTCCATACGTTCATTTATAACTGAACGATTAAAGAGAGGCTGAAATATTTTCAGTGACTTGCCCAAGGCCTAACTATTGGTGACTCACCGAGCTGAATTTTGAACCCCAGTCATGTTCTTCCCTCCATGCTCTCCTTCCTTTGTGTGTACCCCACTCTAAAAATAATCTTGTTTTCAGAACAGAGTTAATATAGTCGATCCACTGATAATACAGGGGGAAATATTTTGGGAAGAAAACAGTGCCACAAATGGTTCCTGTTATTTTTCTTATTCGCCTTTATTCCCCGTGTTTCCCATCGGAGAGAAAGGGTCGTCCACAGGTGACCTCAGTTTCCTAGACCTGGGTCTTGATGCTTGGGAAAATGCACCGGGGCTTAAGTGAGATTCCCAGTCTTTGTCTCCGCGGTCCCCCGTGGCCTGTGGGCTCCAAATGCAACAGGAACTGCTTTCTGCACCTTTCTCAAGCAAATGCAAGTTCAGAGTGCTGGGATAATCCAGCTGCATCCAATTAGACTCCCTCAGACCGGATGGGAGAGGAGCTGAAGAAAGCGCTGGCGCAGTCTCCTTTCCAGGGCGCCTCGGCCTCCTCACCAGGCGCACTTAGCCGGGTGTGGACCAGGCTCAGGCTCCGGATCGCGGCGATTTCTACAATGGGGGCATTGTTCTCCGCGGGTGACTGTTTACTGCACTTTGAGAGCGCCCACACTGTGAGTCAAGGGGGAAGCCAACCTCAGCTCCAAATCAGCTTTGCTCTGCCTTCCCCGATCCGGATTCAGAAACGTCTGGCACCTTTTAAGTCCAATCAGGGCCGTCCCTACCTCTAAATGTACTTGTTGGTGCAAAGTTATCTAGACAGATTTAGAGGAAATCTGGAAGCCTAACGAAAATGGTATTAGAAAGCAGGCAGCTGGGCCCCTGTGAGGGGACACGAAGGGGGTGAGGGCGGAGAGCACTGAACCTCGCGACCTCCCTGCTTTCCTTGGACCTCAACGGAAGCAACAAATCTTCATCTAACTTGGAATCATAGGCGCTTTTCATTTCCGCTTTGCCAAAGCCTGCATGTCTCACCAATATACCCTATTGGGTTCATTGTTTGGCAGTTTTTGCTTATCTCAGCTCGGGGAGAAGGCAAGCGTGGGCACGCATGCCGAATCATTTATGGAGGCTCAGTTTTAAAGGGATAATCTTGTATTTGCGTTTTACTAGTCACTGGTGCTGTTACAACGTGACAGCCGACTTAGTTACTATTGAACTAGATTGTTAACACTTAATGTATCCAACTATGATAACTCCAAGTGCACCTCATCAAAACCAACATAAAGATGATGCACATTTTTTTTTGGCTCCAGTCCAATAATAGGATAGGTTTTTTTTTTTATTCCCTAGTTTTTGTTAAAGACAGTGAGACCGAACTAGCAAATTTACCATATTGGGAAAATTTTTGATGTTTAGTCTTTTACGAAGACAATGAATTAGGTATTGTTACTCTTTCTGTGCAGAGAGAAAATTGCTATTCTAAAGGAGATGTGCGGGGCACTTGGGTGGGTTAGTTGGTTAAACTAAACAGCTCAGGTCATGATCTCAGGTTCGTGAGTTCGAGCCCCTCCCCTCCCCGCCCCCCCTCAGCCCATCTCTGCCTGGAGTCTTTTTGGCTGCCGGTCCCTGTGGTCACTGTGCCGTTTCCTGCCCTTCTCATGCCTTTTTTCCTTTTTTAGAGGGAGAGAAAGTAGGGTAGAGGGGGGGAGAGAGAGAGACAGGGACAAGGAGAGGGAGAGAGAGAGAGAGAGAGATCTCCTGCCTTTCCTCACTTTCACACCCAGAGTGCTTAAGGATGGTGTTCTGTTGCAGAGAATGCATTTTTTAAAATTTTTATTTTTTAGAGAGTATGAGTGATGCGAGGGGCAGTGGGAGGGGGAGAGAGAGAGAGAGAGAGAGAATCCAAAGCAGGCTCCATGTTCCAAGCAGAGCCTGATGCAGGACTTGATCCCATGACCCTGGAATCATGACCTGAGCTGAAATCAAGAGTCAGATATTCAGAGGCGTCAGCATCTGACTTCTGCTTGGGTCATGATCTCACAGTTCATGGGTTTGAGCCCCACATTGGACTCTGTGCTGAGAGCTCAGAGCCTGGAGCCTGCTTCAGATTCTGTGTCTTCCTCTCTCTCAGCCCCTCCCCTGCTCACACTCTGTCTCTGTCTCTTAAAAATAAAAAAATTTTAAAAACCTTAAAAAAAAAAGAGTCAGATGTTCAATCAATTGAGCCACCCAGGTGCCCCTCCCCTTTCTTATCTGCACAATTAGAGTATGTCCACTCGCCTTGGAGGCTGCAAAATCACTGCAATTTCTGGGCCCCTCTTTTGATCAATTAGAAGAATTGAGGGAGGAGCAGAGTCTGGGACCGGTTTTGCTTAAGAGGCTTGCTGGGTCATTCCAGTGCGTCACTATGGCTGGAAAGCCTTGCACAGTAATGCAGATCTGGTCCTGTCACGCACTTCGGTGCAGAGCAACTTCCCTCTGCTCCCACCTGACTTGAAACAGGTTCTCCCCTGGGCCGTCGCCCTGTCCCCAGAGCCATCTTCTCACGCCGTTCCATCACGTCCTCACTCCTGCCTTTGAACAGCCTCTGCCCTCCACCTCCTGGTGGCCAACAGAACCCTCCTGCTTACTACCAAATGCCAAGCCGACTGGAGCAAAAGAAAACAAATCATGCTCATATTTTAGTTCTCTCCGGGCATCTCCCAGCAGGATGGGATTTTGGGAAACCCTAGGCTGGGAGGCAGGAGACCTCGCTTCCGCCCTGGATGTGTAAACAGTTTTCTGAGTGATCTTGAGTAAGCTGTGATGTCTTTCTCTGGGCCTCTCAGTCTCTCTTCTATGAAGTGAAGGAACTGGATTAGATGTTCTCTTACAGACGAGTTACAAAATCTTCTGATGATCTCCATCATTGTGTGTTTCCCTCAGAGCTATTTGTGTTCCCGGAACTTATTTCTTACCTTGAAGCATTTATTTTGTTCTGTAATTGAGCTGTGTCCCGCTCAGATTTTATCGTAACTAGTCATTTTTGTCGGTTTTCTATAATTTAGAGCCTGGCGCAAATCAGTTTAGTTTTGATAAATGGATTGAAGACTTCGTGGTGGAAGAGAGGGAGAGGAGAGGGGAGGGGAGGGGAGGAGAGGGGAGGGAATGAGGGAGGACATGATGCCCAAACTTCCAGGAGATACCGATGTGAGAAGGACAGAAGGACATTTGAGATGCACAGTTCCCCCACACTCTTCAAAAGTACAACCATCAAAATTATTCCCAGTCCTAAAAATAAAAAAATAGCTATTCTGGGCCTTTCTGCTCGTGGAGTACATGTTGGGGCACTGGCTAGATCCTTAAGTCTTTCAATTCTGTCTTCCTGCCCAACCCAACCCAGGCCACTTGGCTTCCAGATTGAGCAACCGGGACTTTTCAAATGGAGTCCTGAGGCATCAGCAAGCTTTTTACAAAAAAGTATTCCAGTGAAGACTTCAGTGTCACTGGATTAGAAACAGATGGTTCACGTTGCCTCTTAAATATACATGCTTGAGATCAGCAAGGAGTGTTCGACACAAACTCAGGCAGAGTTTCTCAATCTTTTCATGGTTGACAGTGCCGGTGTGTTGTATTTAGTGGATTCCAAAGACCTCAAACTATGCTCCTCAGCACGAAGTTTTCTTTATCCGCAGAGATGAGATCAACCTCCAGTATCTCAATAGATTAGTCTTCTCAGCCTTGGCTATACGCTGGGATTATCTGGAAAGCTTTGAAAAGCAAACTGAGGCTTTGGCTCTTCCCCTAGAAAGTCTGATGTAATTGGTCTGAATGGTCCCTGAGCACTACGTTTTGTTCAAAGCTTTCCAGGTGATTCTTAGGGCCAGCCAAGGTCCGGCATATCTGTGATGTAGGTCTCCAAGGAGGCTGGGTTTTTCGGCAAAGAACAGTTTCCTTCAAACTCTTCTGATGAATCAGAAGGGGAAAAAATGGATATGTTTTGTGTCTATGAGGGCTAGAATATAGGGGGGTAAAATGATGTTTCAAGATGTCTGTAGAGAGAAAGATTGCCTGGGAAGATAGTCAAGTTTCATCAGTTGGACCAAACATAGTCACAGAGAGGTTGTAAATGGGCCTCTAGCATCAATCGGAAAATAAATGTTATGGATTGAATAGTAAACCCCACCCCACCCCCAAATTCGTCTGTTGGAATCCTAACCCCCTGCACGTCAGTATGAGATTTTATTTGAAGGCGGGTTTTTGGCAGATATATTCAGTAAGATGGGGTCATTAGGGTGAGCTCTAATCCCGTACGCCTGGTGTCTTCATGATGAAGGGGAAATTTGGACAAATAGGGATGCACATAGGGAGAACAGTATGTAAAGATGAAGACCGAGAATGGGGTGATGTCTCTATAAGTCAAAGACTGCCAGCAAACCTCTAGAAACCAGGAGGAAGGCGTCTGTTAGTCAAGGTTCTGCAGAGAAACAGAATGAATGGGGGGTCTATATAGGACGTAGATGTCCCATACGCATGCCTATACACATGTACATCCATAAAGCAGGGTGTATGTATATAAATACATGCCTGTATATATGTATGTATACAGATGCGTGTATATGTAAAAGGAAATTTATTATGAGCAATTGGATCACACTGCCATGGAGACTGAGAAGGCCCCCAGTCTATCGTCTGCAAGCTGAAGATGCAGGAAAAGCCAGTGTGTGTAATTCAGCCTGAGTCTGAAGGTCTGAGACCCGAGGAAGCCAAAGATGTAAATCCCAGTCTGAGGACAAGAGAAAATGAAATGAGATGTCCCAGCTCAACCATGAAGCAAAAGAAAAAAACAACATTAAAAAGAGGAGGGTGGATTTCTCCTCCTTCCGTTTGGTTCTGTTCAGGCCTGTGCACACCAGGGATGGAGGGTAACCTGATGCCAGTGGTTCAGATCTTAATCCCATCCTAAACACACACACACAGGAATGAGGTTTAATCTGAGCACCTCGCGGCCCAGTCAAGTTGACGTGTAATTAATCATCCCGTGTGTGGAATAGATTCTTCCTCTTTCCCCTCAGCGACCAATCCTGCAGACACCTTAGTCTTGGACTCCCAGCCTCCAGAACTATGAGACAATACATTTCTGTTGGTTAAGCCCCCAGTCTGTGGTGCTTTGTTAGAGGCAACCCCGCCGACTTTTACAATACATTTGATGGTATGTACGACTCGGTTGGCTCAGAGGCTCTCAGGAGGACAGTAAAAATGAGAAACAAACCAGCATTCACTGAGCATCGACTGTGTACCTAGTGCTCCGTGAGGTGCTTTGGAAACTCTAGCACATCTAAATACTCATACCAGGTTTTAATGACTGGTAGGATCATCTCTAATTCCAGATGAGGAAACTTGAATGAAGGTCACTTCACCAAGACACCATCATAAACAAACAGAAAAGGAAAAAGAATAATTCTGGATCTGTTGAAGTGAGATCTGCAATTTCACGCTGAAAGTAAGTTAGCATATAAAAAATACTCCTGGCCTTTCAAAGTTAAGCCCTTACCCCTCACCCCCTCTTTGGTCTCTACTATACACATCTATTGCATTCTTTTCCTTGTGGGAAGAGGCAACATAAACATCTGTGAGTGTAATAATGTGAGCATCTGCTGGCAGGAAAATGACCTCTATTTTGGATGGGGTAGAGCCTGGTCATTGGGGTTTTGTCTGCTCCGGCTGCCATGACAGAGTGCCACAGACGGGGAAGCTTAAACAGAGAGATTTCTCTTCTCACAGATCTAGAGGCTAGAAGTCCAAGATCAATGTGTCAGCATGGTGACTTTCTCCTGAGACCTCTCTTCTGGGCTTGTAGATGGCTTCCTTCCTGTCTTCACGTATTCTTTCCTCTGTACGTGACTGCGTGTCCCAATCTCCTCTTCTTTTAAAGACAGCAGTCATGTTGGAGTAGGGCCCACTCATATAATCTCATTTTTTCCTTACTCGCCTCTTTAAAGGCCATGTCTCCAAACACATTCACATTCTGGGTTAGGGCCCAGCAAGGTGGGGAACATGATCCAACCCATCGCCAGGGAGCCAGGGAGGGAAGCATTTACACTGGACCTTACGGGGCAACAGGACTTTGGAGGTGCCTGTAACACCAGTGGGAGGTTATCGCCTCAGTGATTCAGGCTTTGTGGCATTTGTTTTCCCAGCAGCCTGGTAGAAACTTACCCAACGAGTGAAACAGAAAGGTCTTCGAAGTTTGCAAAGACACTGGATGCTACTCCATTCTTTTGTGGTCGTTCTTGTCGGCCAGGTGTGGTGCCGGGTCCACTCTTGTTTCAAAGCTCCACCCCTTGACTGCAGATGTCCACACAGCCATTGCCATCTCAGAGAAGCCCACAGTCAAGGTAGAGCTGGTGGTTTCCACCTGGAGGTGAGAGCGAGACTATGGTAACAGTAATAGCAATGGTGGTATCACGTGATGGACGAGAACATTTGCTTCATATGAAAAGACTAGGGCAGCAGGTGCCCAATAAGACTGAGCCTCCTGCCTTTTCCCTTCGAGCTAGGCGGCTGGGTGTACAGTGTTGACAGAACTGTGACCTGGGGAGCAATGGTGGCTGAGGCCTTCCGGAGGGCTTCGGCAGACAGAGCCCAGCATCGGCAGGATTCAGTATGGCTAAAACAATCAAGAATATGACAGTCATGCAGTGAGCTACAGGACACCCCAGGGAAGCGTGTGCCTGCCTTGTACCTGCACCGACACTGCTGCCTTTGGATTCTAAACAAATTTTGTTTCTTTCCAGAAGAAGGAAGAGTCAGGAGATCAAAGCAAAACAGCTCTGAAGACTCTTTCACCCAGGCTTGGGGAACCATAAACCAAAGCCTGCTAACCGTAGCCAAGGGATGGCTCATCTGTACCTCCTGCCCTGGCCTCGGCGCCTCTGCCTTAACAGGATGCCGCGGCTGTTGTTTGGCTCCCTTATCCAAATGCAACCAAACAAGTGGCCCGGGAGAGTGCCCGAGGCCAGATGGAGGCGCCCCGCCACACCACCCGCAGCAACACTTGTGCTACTTGGTTCGTTACACAAGACTGACTTTCATTTCCTTTGGCCTCTGTTGCTGCCCGATGCAGTGGTGGGAACACAGAGAGCTGTCACCTGGCACGTCACCAAAAGGAGAATAAAAATCACCGAGCAGATGTCACTATCTGCTTTGCGCGGGACAGTGGCTTGGATGTCTCCCTTTAGTTAGAATTATGGGAAACTGGGAAGAGAGTTTGATTCACTGCTTTATGTTATAGCTAGAGAATAGGACTTTGAGAAGTGGGCTCCCTCTGTGTAATGCATACAGAGAACCTGAAACTGTGTTAGGGTGAAATTATCCAAGGCTCTTGGGTCCCATTCAGTGATCTTCCTAGCTCCTCCAAGTCCTTGGTTTACCTCTCCTGGTCCCTCTGCCTGTCATGCCTTCCTCCTGGGACTGTGATGTGCCCTAAAACCTCAGTTCAGTCTTTTAAAAAAATTTTATTTATTTTTGAAAGAAAGAGAAAGAGAGCACAGAGAAAGAGGAAGACACAGCATCCGAAGCAGCTCCAGGCTCTGAGGGGTCAGCCCTAAACTCAACGCGGGGCTCAAACCCATAAACTATGAGATCATGACCTAAGCTGATGTCGGACATTTAACCTACTGAACTATCCAAGCCCCCCAAACCTCAATTCAGTCTTTATCCCTGCTGGGAGAATTCCCTGACCCACACACCTATTGCCATTGAGTGTTGGACCCATCCTCTGTGCTCTCAAGTCTTACTATTCTATGACTGTGGCCCTATATTCCCTCCAAGCTTCTGGAAGGCAGCTCTTTGAGGGGAGGGGCCCAGGGCAGCACCGAGTGGCACAGGACAGATGTTTGGTCATATGTGCTGAACTACATGATGTAATCCTAAGAGCTCAGCATTAACTGACTCACCTGCTAGAGAGTTGCTTTGGAGCTTTGGGAATGTTGTGGCCCACTAGGGTTTATGAGGTTATCTTCCCTCTGAAGAGAGATAAATCCTGGGGCACCTGGATGGCTCAGTGGTTAAGCCTCTGACTTTGGTTCAGGTCATGATCTCACAGTTTGTGAGTTCAAGCCCCGCATTGAGCTCTGTGCTGACAGCTCAGAGCTTGGAGCCTGCTTCGGATTCTGTGTCTCCCTCTCTCTCTGCCCCTCCTAGACTTATAATATATGTCTCTCTCTCAAAAATAAATTAAAAAACAAAGAGAAACAAATCCTTCTTTAAATCCAAAGATAAATTAATCCAGAGGCTCAGGAAAGGGCTTCACCTTAGAATCAGGCGACCATTTTCTGAGGAAGGTTGGTACCTTGGGTAGGGTTGGAGGGCACACAGCTCCAGCATGGAGTTTCCCAGGCAGACTCCTCTAGAAGTCCTCAAAAGGTCCCTCAGATCTCCTGTGATGTGTGTTGTAGTTGCTGTCCTTAAGGCATTAATGTCCCTTTTTAAAATCGAAATGCTTGCTGAGTTGAGAAATCCAAGAAGTTAGTGTCCTGGGTTGAATTAGTATCATCATTGGCGGCTATGAGGTTGGGGGAGGGTGGAGGAGGGATACACTGAGTGGTGAATAGAAAAGGTCACTGAAATTGAGAAAGATAAAAGGGAGATGACACCATGTAATTCATCCATTATTGTTTATTATTATTATTATTATTTTTTTTTTTTTGGTAATTCATCCTTTNTCAATTTTGCATGGCCAAGTGAGTTCCGTGGAAGATAAAAGTCTTTTCTATATCAGTGATTTTCAAACTTGCTGGCTGGTTAGATTCATTTGTAGAGATTTAAGAAAAAATACTCATGCCTATACCATGCAATAGGCACTTTGGGGGGAAACCCAGGCATCTGTATTTGCTAAAATGTCTCTAACCCAATCTAATGTGCAGGCCAAGGGAAGCGCCATTGATGGGAACCTCAATTTAGTGATGATGGGGGACTCATCCACCTCTTTGTAGGAGTTGAGGATCATTTATTTTCACCGTGGTCAGAACACTTAGGATGAGATCCTTCTTGTATTTTTAAGGACACAATCCAGTGCAATCCAGATCTCGGCGTTTATTCATCTCGCACAACGGAAAGTTTACGCTCCTTGAACAGTAGCTGCTCGTTCTCCCCTCCCAGCAGCTGGCAAACACCTTTCAAGTCTCTGCTTCAGTGTGTTTGAATGTATGAGATAGCCCATACAGTGGAATCACACACTATTTGTCCTTCTGGGACTGATTGCTTCACATCATGTCCTCCAACATGATCCATGTTGTTACATATGGCAGAATTTCCTTCTTTTTGAAGGATGAATAATACTCCGTTGTGTGTATATATCACATTTTTTAAAATCCATTCGCTCACTAAGTTGTTCCCATCTCTCAGCCATTGTGAATAGTGCTGCAGAGACCATGAGAGTACAGATAGCTTTTTGAGGCCCTGATTTCAATTCTTTTGGATACACACCCAGAAGAGAAATTGTTGGATCATATGGTAGTTCTTTTTTAAATTTTTTGAAGAACCTCCATACTGTTTTCTATTGAGGTTGTGCCATTTTACATTCCTACCAGCATGAACAATTCCTCCACATTCTTGCCACTACTTGTTATTGTCACTTTAACAAGAACTGTCTTAACAGTTGTGACTCTCACAGTGGTTTTGGTTTGCATTTCCTTGTGATTGGTGACATTGGGCATCTGTTCATTCATCTTTTCATAGCCTTTATGGGTCTTCTGAAACTGGACCCTTATCTTACACCATCCATAAAAACAACTCAAAATGTATTAAAGATTTACAAATAAGGGGCACCTGGGTGGCTCAGTTGGTTAAGCATCTGACTTCGGCTCAGGTCATGAAATCGTGGTTCGTGGGTTCAAGCTTTGCATCAGGTTCTGTGCTGGCAGTTCAGAGCCTGAAGTCTGCTTCAGATTCTGTGTCTCCCTCTTTCTCTGCCCCTGCTCCACTCATGCTTTGTCTCTCTTTCTCTCTCAAGAATAAATAAACATTAAAAAAAATTTTTTTAAATATCTAAACATAAAACCTGAAACCATAATGCTCCTAAAAGAAAAAGGGGTAATAGCTTCCTAACATTGGCCTGAGTATCATGGGACCAAAAGCACAAGCAACAGAAGAGAAAGAGACAAGTGAGAGGCCTTCCATTAGACTAAAGTCTTCTTCACAGTAAAGAGAAGCAATCAAGTAAGTGAACAAGCAACCCACAGAATAGAAGATATATTTGCAAATCATGTATTAAAAAAGGAGTTAAAATCCAAAATATATCAAGAATTTCTGCAACTCGGTAGCAATGATAATGATGATAATAATAATAATAATAACTTGATTTGAAAATGGCCAAAGGATTGAGCAGACATTTCTCCACAAAAGATCACCGAAACTTATCTTTAATACATTGAATTGGCTTCTACGTATGTTAACCCATTGTGAGTACTTATTGGGAGGAATTGGGTTGACTGAGCCTTTGGAATCTGTCCACCTCTGCATGTCAGCATCCTTTCTAGAGAGCAGTGCCGCCGACTCTCCTGGGCATCCATGTTCCTCTGCCTCATACGTGTTTGCCATGAAAGTAGTGGACCCGTGCCTGAATCCACCACCCCCAAGCATTCCCTGTCTCTTGAGCATAAGAACCAAAAACAGGGAGCTTGGGATGGTTATAGCCTCCCCTTTGTTCATATGCTCTTAAGTGTAGCATAAATGAGGCCTTCAAGGATGGGGACAATTTGCTCATTTTTGGGGAGAACATGTGAGTGACTCAAAAGAACAGAGATTTTGGAACCAAATGGACCTGGCTTCTTCAAGTCACAGCACCAACACTTCCTGCTGATGTGCCTTCTTGATACCATCTAGAAATCTGAGCTTCAATCTCCTTTTCTATAAAATGAGGACAATAACACCAGTCTCAAAGGGTGGTGGGAAGAATTTCAATGAAATAGCATTTGCCATTTAGTAAGCTCTCTACATAAGTTGGGTACCTTCCCTCACTTCGTTGCCTTGTCCACTGTGCCCACCAGAACATTCAGGAACATTGTGGATCATGAGAAAATGGGCTGCTTCAAGAATTGATAAAATATATGAGTTGATTCTAATGAACTATAGAAATGATCCCTGAAAGTATAGTCTTATGAGTTGATTCTAAATGTGCCATGATGTACAAAACATGAACTTGTTAGCCTTCCTTGCTGAATAATAAGTGAATTTTAAAAGTCATATATTATGGAGTTTTAATTAATCGTTTATTGGGAATATACCTGTAAAATGAGGAATCATGTTAATGTGAATACATAGGATGAAAACACCAGTTATTCTGATAACCAGACCCAGAGTCACTTACAGAACAGACACGAAAAAGGAGCCTGCCTGTCAATCCGCATTTGTTAGACTCGGTCCTGTCAGGAAATGCCCGTCCACAGTGTGGGCCCCGCCATTTCCTCCCCCGAGGCCCTTCGCTGCAGACTGCAAGTCTGGGGGTTAGTTAGAATAACTCTCTTTTATGGGACACCTCCCAGGCCCTGCACACGTCCTCACTCATCTGATATTAGCCCTCCCCCCACCCCCACTTCCAACAATGAGGAAACTTAGACTCAGAGGTTAGGTGATGCCCCCAACCACTTACCAAGTGTCAGAGCAGTTCTCAAACCCTTGTGTAGCAGACACCATCTCGTCTCCCTTTAAGAGAAGACAGAATATTCTGCATAGAGGAGGTAGTGAATGGTGGTCTTCCTCTCAGGCCAGCCCTGGATCTACAAGCTGCCTGGATTCAAAGCTCTACATCATGAGGAAATACAGACCCATTTTTGGAGATGAGATTTGAAGGGGTCTGGAGAGATGTGTAAGGGCCAGAG
This sequence comes from Crocuta crocuta, assembly GCF_008692635.1. Lineage (NCBI taxonomy): Eukaryota > Metazoa > Chordata > Mammalia > Carnivora > Hyaenidae > Crocuta > Crocuta crocuta. Next base: position 8,047,184 of record NW_027551571.1, on the reverse strand, counting down.
ACACATGCAATAAACCACAGACTATAGTGTGACTCTTGATATTTTAACACAGTAGTTACAGACAGCATTTTCTGATTCCTCTGGGACAGATGGATGATGACAACAGTGAAGGTCCCTTGGAAGCTTGCTCCAAACCTCTCTACAGGCAGAGAAAGCTTCCCAACTTACAAGTCTAGAGGTAAGATTGTCTACCACCTGCACACTCATGTTTTAACGTTTGGCCATTAAGACCTACAACAGACATTCAAGATGATATTTTCTATGAAGTTTAAATGATTTGGGAAATCCCATATACTACACCCCCTGTCCTCTGTGTGTTCTTTGTCTTCTAGTCTTGGCCATTGTGACCTTGTTTCTTCTCCTGTCCTCACTGTGTGCTGTGCTCTTTCCAATCCCTGCACATAGGCTGCTCCCCTCCAGACCCACCCACTCTTTATTCTCATGGCTTATTTTCCCTCTAATTTCTTTTCATGCATTCTTCCCTCAAATACCCTCTCTAGCTCTTATTAGGTTCATTTTTGTCATTCCTTTGTCTGCGTCTACCTGCCTTGCTAGGTTTTTCCTCTTGCATTGCTCATTCTCATTCTCCCACAACTTAGCATGTGCCTGAAAGGGTAGAAATTCAGCTATGTTGTATGAGTGAATGGATGTTATGTTTCAAGAATAGGATATGAATAGTATGTGCATGCATGCATCATACCATCTTCTCTCCACAATGTTTTATAGACTCCCAAACATCAAAAGCACAGGATGTAAACATTTACCATTAGGGTTTAGGACTATAGGTATACCTTTGCTTATGTTTTTGATGGCATTATCTAGCTTTTCCACAACGATCAAGTATGATTTTTTTTTTTTTTACAAATAGCTTATTGTCAAATTAGTTTCCACATAACACCCAGTGCTCATCCTCACGAGTGTCCTCAAGTATGATTTTTTATATCAGATCATATAATCAAATAGTAAAAATCAAAATGACTGCCCTAGGATTTGGTGAAGAATATAATCAATACATGTATTGCTTGGTGAATAATATAAACAATACATATATCACTTTCTTCTCAATGCTTTTTTGTATACAATGTGTGTTTGTATCTGCTGAAATATAATAATTTACATATTCTTTGCTATGTTTCCCAGCTTTGAGGTGATTTTATAACCATCTCCTTATCTGACCTTCAACAACCCTTGACATAAGGAGAAGAGAGTCTACTTTTCACTTTACAGATAAGGATACAGAGGCTCTAGCCACATGCAGTGGGGAAAGAGTTTGAACCTGGACATTCCGGGCTGAGTGCCCACTTAGGAAAGGCTTGGATCTCTCTTGACTTCAGTTTCTTCATGAGTAAAATCAAGAGAGAAACACACAACCATAGCACCATGCTAGAATGGCTACTTGCACATGGAAGATGCTCAGAAACATGCCTGACTCACAACAGCCTTGTAACCAGTGCAGACTAGGAGCTAGTTTGGAGGCCAGTCTTGTTCGCACCTTTTCTGTACACTATGAAGTGTACAGATGGCTGTTCATTGACAATCGCCATCTCTTCCACCACCTCCAACTTAGGGTGCAATGTTTGAGACCCTACTTTTCAGGGTAAAGGATTGGGAAGTATCTAGCAATGCATTTGCTGAGGGTGGCCTCTGTCTCCTCCAATGTCAGAGCTTCTGTCTGCTGTGTGTTGAGCATTGTGCACGTTGGTGGCCCAGAAAGAGCTGCCCCCTCCTTCTGCTGTACTCCTGGGACAGCATTGCATGCGCCATCTTTGTATAGCCATGTAGGTGTCTAAGCTAAGTCTGGGAACTGCTGTGTCTGTGATGTGAACAGCTGAAGGACAAGGAAGGTCACGGACATAGCTAAGGTTGTGTGGCCATCATGATATAAGCAAGTGACAAGGATAGCTTTTCTTCCATAGGTGCCTCGACTGGAGCAACTGTCACCCTGGACTGTGAGCTCTCTACTGTCTGTCTATCCCAGGAAGTCCGTCAACCAGAACTTCCGGTTAGTTAAATGACCTGTTACTAAAGTTAGTTTAATGGCTAGGCAAATGGCCTTTTACAAAAAGTCTGTGACAAAGACGATTCCGTGCCATGCTGAGGAGGTAGAAATAAAAAGCAAATACTATGGATTGTGAGTAACTTTTTCTGCAAGTGCTCGCAAGACAAGGAAGCATTTCTAATAAATTTTAACTTGATAAACAAGTGATGTCTTGCAATATGAGCAGCACATGATACTGAAGGTCAGGCAATCACAGCTGAGCCAATGGCTCTTCTCTCTCTTTCCCTCTCTCTCTCTCTTTTGCTTCGGGATTGTGGGTGATCATCAATGCAATGTCACATTTCTGCAAAATCCTCAAAAGGAGGCAAATGCTAGTGTCATTGGATAGTTTCCTTGTTAAAGTTGCACCAAAAGAAATGGTTCCATTGAGCCAATAGAGTGCAGGGATTCCGTTAGTGATAGTGAAAGTCATCCTACACAGTAACCCTCCTCTCTCTCATCTCCCTCCCCCCAGCCATGAAGGTTTTCAAAGGGAAGTGTAGGTTAATTCATTTTTCTTTATATTCTATATATTCTTTATCATTTTGTACTATATTACAGTACTGTAATCATTTTTATATGAATATTGTTTTGGCTGTGGAATGAATCATCTGAATTTCCATTATTCTTTATGGGGAAATTCGCTTTGATATACCAAGGACTTTGGATTACAAGCATGTTTCTGGAAAAAATTATGCTCACAAACCAAGTTTTTACTGTACCTGTCTTTATGAATCTGTGGCTTCCCAGCCTCGAGTGGTGTGCATGGCACCCAATACGGCCTCACTGCAATGGTATGAGGCATGAATGAACAAACAGAGAGCATGTGGAACAGGGGAGGGACAGAGGGACAGAGAGAGAAAGAATCTCCAGTAGGATCCATATTCAGCACAGAGCCCAACACAGGGCTTGATTCCATGACCATTGTATCATGATCTGAGCAGAAATCAAGAGTCTGACATTCAACCATCTGACCCACCCAAGAGCCCCTTGTATTCATATTTTAAAGAATCTGGGGAAGACTCCTTGCCCAAGGCCTTCAACAATTACATTTGCACCCTTTGAGATGTCGCATGAGGGGGCCTGTGCCCCATGTCATCCCATAAGAGCTGTCCTTAGGATGGCCTCATGCAGGGGTTAATGATCTTTTGTCACCCTCTTGAAATTCTTAGCAGTTTTTGAATAAGGGCTGCACTTTTGCACTGGGCCTTGCAAAGCGCGTAGTTGACCCATGTCTCTTTCCTCCTCAAAAAAGACTCATGATACTACAGGGTTTTTTCAGTATTACATTATTTAGACAAAACATGTTGATGAACTAAGTGTGACTGAATCAGAAACACGTGTGAAAATGGACTCTGCTTGAGCTGAAAAAAAAAAAAACTGGAGAAGAAAGAGGGATCTGTGGAAATATGTTTGAAGTTCAGCTGACCAGCAAATCCTTGAAAAACCTCAACAACTTTGCTACAGAGAAGCTGCCTTGTTCGTCCTGAGTGTCTCTGGTCTCACTCTCTGAATGCCTTTCCCAAATTATTTTGGAAGTGGGTGTGCTTCCTGGACCTCGGCTGGGTGTATTCACTTCAAAATAAACCAGGGCCTTCAACCCTGTAGCGTCGTAACTACATGAGTCCAGAGAGCACTACGAAGCGGTGCAGGTATTCTGTCTGAGACTGAGGGCTGACCGCCCTGGTGGAGGGGACTGGAGGGCCCCTCCCTGCGGAGGAAGGCTCTGGGAGTCTGGGCTCTGGCTTTCTGGGTTTTATAGAAGAATAGAAATGTGCCTTTGCTCGCTTACTGTGCACCATTTTGTTTCAAGACCTTGAGAATAACTGGTGAGTCGACTGGAGTCTGAGGTCATGCTCTGACACGAGTCAGGCTCCCACAGGGAGCGGCAGGGGACTGATGGCCCGAGAGGGGCTGACACGCGTCCAGGGAGGAGCTCGCCCAACCTGTGGGCGGACGCGGCTGAAAATTCCAAGTTTTGGAATCCTTTCTACCATGAAACTCTGGCATGGCGTTTAGCCTCAGATTTTAATTTCTTCTTTTCCTTAGGTCTCTCTGTAGCCCTGCCATTTGGGCAATCTGCAAGTCAAATTCCTGATGGTGAGGGGGTGTACCTCTTAACAAAGGGAGAAAGAAATGCCTATTTATTGAGGGCTTCACTTATCTTGAGGCATTTCACTTGTCTGTTAGCATTTACATCTTTCAGAAGTCCCATGAAAGAAGCATTCCTATTATCATTTTATAGATAAATTAACTGAGCTCTAGAGATGTTAAATAACACTGTAAACTACGGAACAAGGGTTTGAACACAGCATTAACTGACTCTGAATACCTTGCTCTTTTAAGTTTATTTATTCATTGAGAGAGAGAGAGAGAGAAAATAGCAGGGGAGGGGCAGAGAGAAAGGGAGAGATAGAGAATCCTAATCAGGCTCCACACTGTCAGTGCAGAGCCATAAGGCAGCTCAAACCCACAAACCGTGAGATCATGACCTAAGCCAAAGTCAAGAGCCAGACACTTAACCAACTGAGCCACCCAGGCACCCCCTTGCTCTTTTTCCTTTTTTTTTAATTTTTTAATGTTTATTTATTTTTGAAAGAGAGAGAGAGCACAGCAGGAGAGGGACAGAGAGAGAGGGAGACACAGAATCTGAAGCAAGCTCCAGGCTCTGAGCTGTCAGCGCAGAGCCTGATGTGGGACCCGAACTCAAAAATAGTGAGATCATGACCTGAGCTGAGGTCGGACACAACCAACTCAGCCGCCCAGGCGCGCCCCTCCCCCCCCTTACTCTTTTTCTTATACCACACACATCAGCCCTACAGCCAGGGAAGGAAGCTCTGTTTTGGGGTGTCCCTGTAGGAAGTGATTTTCTTAAGGTGCTCTTTCTGCTCGGAGTCTGAGAGCCAGGACCTTTGTCATCCACTGCCCACCCCCTGGACCATTTGGAATCAGAGGGAACCCATTTCAGGCAGAAGTGCTCAGAAAGGAGTAAACGGCACGCTGGTTATTGTTGGTGATGTCATTTGTTTTTGCAGAGAGCTGGATTGGTTTATTCTGGAGGTGATAATTGGGAAGGGCTGTCCCCATGCCTCCAGGCACCATAGGCAGCCAGGCTGAGCTCGTTACATTGAGAATTTCCCAAACAAGGCAGAATGAGACGTTTAACCTCCAAGCAGGCAGAAGGAGGTAACAGCGTTAATTAATGTGGAAAAGGAAAGATGGGCTCTGGTTCTTAATGAAGGGGCCTCGCTGAAGCTCGTTTCCTTCTCCAGCATCTCTGGAAAACGCGGAGTGAGCATTCCCCCAGCTCGCTCCCTCCCCTTCCTCGGCCAGCTGACTCCCAGCCTTGGGATCTGGGGTGCAGGAAGATCAGGTTCACATCCTAATCCCCGGGAAACTTTACCTCAGCTCACCAGGTTCATTCCAACAAGAAGGTGAGAGGAAACGAAGAGTTAGCTGAGCCAAGAGAGGCAATCACGCCAACACAGACCAGGACCAAGTTAGGTCCCCCCGCCTCACTGCACCATTGCCGCCATTAACGCCTGGAAAGCCTTTGATTCTCACATTAGCAAAACATGCCATAAAGCAAGGTTTCCCCTCCTCCCACGGCCCCTGGCCCCACTGCAGGGGGAGGGGGGCGGTCACAAAGGCGCCATTCAACACCCGCAAGGCTTTCTGGTTAGGCCTCTGCGGGGAGATTTGAAAGTCTTCTGGAATGTGCAGGCTGTTCCCAGCGCTTGAACCCCATGGCTGCTGGTGACAGGCCTTTGCGATGTCCACGCCAAGGGGGCCGGTGGGGATGGGGCGTCGAATCACCTTGACTCACAGCAAATGGAAATGGACCCCTCAGGTGAGGACTTTAGTTTGCAACAGGAAGTTTTACATCCATAGTCAGACACTATGCAAGATGTTGAGGATTCACAGTCCCTAACTCCAGCTTGTTCCGGATGCTACTAGTCACATACAAGGTGCCGGGCATGTTCACGGTACAGGACAGAATACAGACTAGCTGTGCACCTAAGGAGAGCCCTATGTTCCCAATTAGAAAGTCCAAATCAGAGCGCGCGCACACACGCACATACACAGATGCACGATATGTGTACGAGCCACTAAGTTGGCTAAATGCTTCATGAAATATTTAAATTTCACATTGGCTATACATTCACATTTGCATAATTCATAAGCTATGCTAAATCATTCCACTCTCCTTTCAGGACGCAAGTTGATTCATAGTCTTCCCGAGGTTGCTCAGTGTCGGCACCCCCTCATCTGTAGCCCACGGTCATCTACCATGCGACATCTTCACTTCCGTCCGCGGGAGGGGCAGCCCTTCTGGAAACCTTATATGACTTTGTCACTGGAAACTGTCTAAAGCCACAGTTTCCATTCACTCATCACAAGCTGCCCAGCATAAATTTCTTTATTGCTTTTTTTTTTAAGCCCTCTTTTAAAGCTTGTTGGTGACAACATGCCAGGAAGAGACTTCAGAGGTCATAGCTTAACCCCAGCCTGGAGGAATGGCACCTCAATTAAATTTCTTTCCCCCCTTTGTGCATAATTCTTGACTTCTATGGGGATCCAATACCAACATTTATTGAAGTTGGCTTTATGCTCAGGTCTCTTCTCCAAGTACCATTTTGATTTGAAAAACAAAATATTGAGGGGAATCCCCTATGATAGGCTTTGTATGGAATTGGATCTAATACCACACTCCTTATTTTCAAAGGAATATCTTTTTGGAAGCAACTCTGTCTTTTCCTTTGTGGTAAATGAGTATAAATTAAAAGGTGACGTGAAGGAAAGTGTAACTGCCTTTTTTCTAGGGGAGAGAGTAGATGAGTTAAGAAACTTCCAAGGAAGAAGTGATGCCCAGGGAGATTTGGAAGGATCAGAGGTTGAGATGCTGAGGAAATTCGGAGGGGGGGGGGGGTCCTTCTT
>NW_027551571.1:8030678-8040098 GCF_008692635.1 Crocuta crocuta | reverse complement strand
CACTACTCACACAGAGATATAAGCCTCATGGCACTATGGGGAAATGTTAAGAACCATGAAAAAATCCGAGGCTGTATCCTTTTTTTTGCAAAGCTTACAAGTGAGCTGGCCCTGTTTCATGAATGCTGGCTGAAGAAATGTGACTCCCCAGTCAGAGACAAAGGGCTTTGTTGCTTACAACACACAGGAATCAGTATGAAGTTCACGGTCACACAGGTTGCCCTCTCCTCTAGTTCTCACGGGGGCCACACAGATGGACCCGGGGGGCACTGCATACACAGTAGGTTTGCATCACGAACGCAAGAAGCCCAAGTTCAAGAAAAGAGCGTGTTTCCTATTGGGCTGCAATTAAATTTTGCAATTTGGGCCTTGGAGGGAGATGGTATCTTTATTCTACTGAATAATAAGCCAACCTGTTCTCTGCTGTGCAAGGCGATACTGTCTCCAAGGCCATTGAAAAGTTGGATTGGTACAAAACTGAGTGCTTCTGCTTGCAACACACGCTGAAATGTGAGAACCCAGCAGAGAATGGTCTCCCAATCGGAAAAACAAATAGACTTGAAGTGATTTGCTTGAGGTTACAAAGCTGATCAGATCTGCTCCTGTCCCTGGAATGGTCACACCCACTGCGCTCCCTGCATCCACTGCTTCTGTCACTCTTCTGTGAGATCAGTGGCTTCCCCTAGATAGCTTAGAAGCCTATGGGGCCACATAATGAGGGACGAGCCATATGATAGGCAGAATTCTAAGATGACCCCCAACGACCATTCCCTGTGTAACGTCCACCCCTTGAGTGAGGAAAGGGCCTGTGCATGTGAAGTTGTCTCTCCTTGTATTAGGTTACATTATACAGCAACTGGTGAAGAGAGTTTGAAGATGTAATTAAGGCCCCATTGTCTTTGAGGTAATCTAGAGAGGGATGATCTTGGGTGGGCCTGACCTAATCAAGTGAGCCTTTAAAAACCATCTAGAGGCAACAGCAAGCACTCTGCTGTGGGTCCTGAAGAAGCCAACTGCCTTGTGGTGGAAAGAGCCATGTAGCAGGAAATGGTGAGTGGCCCCTAGGAGCCGGGTGCCCCAGTCTTTCAACCATAAGAACTGAGTTCTACCAATGATCAGGGAGCTGGGAAGAGGACTTCAAGCCTCAGATGGGAGCCCAGCTCTGGTAGACACTGTGGCTGCTTGAGCAGAAAGTCTGGTTAGGCTGTAGCTGGACTTCTGACCCACAGAAACGGTGAGGTAAGAAGTCTACATTGTTGGGGCACCTGGGTGGCTCAGCCGGTTAAGCATCCGACTCCTTCTAGCTCAGGTCATGTGATCTCGTAGTTCGTGGGTTCACCCCCAAATCGGGCTCAGCGGTGACAGTGGGGAGCCCGCTTTGGAGTCTCTCTCTCTCCTTCTTTCTCTCTGCCCCTCCCCTGCTTGCCCTCTCTTCCCTCTCAAAGTAATTAAACATTAAAAAAAAAAAAAAAGAAAGACTACATTCTCTTAAGCCACTAAATTTGTAGCAACAGTTACACAGCAGTTAAAACAGCCCGCAAATGACTTCTAGTTGCCATATATTCTCATTTATGTTTCTAGAGGAGCAGAATGAAGACACACTAAAAACATGGAGAAAGCTAACTGAGCACTGTGAGAATTAAAGTGTCGTGCTCTCTGCCATTCCTGCCCGTCTCCTCCCTTGACCATTTTGGGAGAAGGAAGCACATATGTTGAAAAATGACCTCCTAAAACAGTGTCTTCATTTATTTGTGGTTCACTAATAGACATGAACTGAACACTAAATATGTGCCAGGCAATGTGCCAATCCTTCCAGAAAACTCCTGACTTCGTTCTCAGTATAATTCCTGATTCTGTTTTCTCCTCTCCACCAGCAGAGCTAGTTAGATTCCCCTACGAGCTTCAGCAGTCGTCTCCATGGCCATTCAGACCATCACTGAGGAGCCTCAAACAAAACTCACACCCATCCCCCTAACTGGTTAACTCAGGATCCCCGGTGGTGGATCCCAGGCATCCGACTATTTTTTAGAACCTCCTATGTGATGTTAGTGTGAAGCTACAGCTAAGAATCATTGCTATAAGTTGTAGCCAGGAAAGCGTTAAGAGCTTACCGAAGCAAGGCTGGTGGTTCAGAACACCAGACTATTCTGTAGCCTTCCTCTTGCAAATAGAGAACGATCCCAATGTCAGTTGATCAGGTCAAAAATCTTGCTCAGCTTTCCTTAGCCTCTCCTTTGTCATGAGCCACACATCCCATTGGTTCTTGAAACCATTATGCTATAGCTTCCAAATATATTTCAAATACCAGCCCCACCCCCATCAAACCTGCCCAAGATAATATGGTCTCTCACATGGACTATTGCAGTGTTGCAAGATGGGTCTCTATGCCCGTGTTCTTTCGTCCTACAGACGATTCTCAGCAGAAAGTCCGCCCTCCCCCCACCCCCCTCCCACTGCTCAGTCTTCCAATTCACTTAGAGTCATTTCGGTTTCTTAAAAAGGTCTCCATGCATTGGCTCCTGTTACTTTGCTGTTCCTCTCTCCTGCCACTCTTTTCCAGGAGTTATGGCTTCCTTGCCACTTCAAACACACTAGAGAGGTTCATGTTGTAGAGCACTTGCTGTCCTCTCTGTTGGAATCTTCCCCTTAGGAATCACTGTCACCAATTGTGGGTTATCACTCCAATTTCATCTCTCAGGGTCCTCTCTGACCATCAAATTTAAAATGGCAACTTCCGGGGCACCTGGGTGGCTCAGTCGGCTAAGTGGCCAGCTTCAGCTCAGGTCACGATCTCACACTTCATGGGTTCGAGCCCCGCGTCGGGCTCTGCGCTGACAGCCAGCTCAGAGCCTGGAGCCTGCTTCAGATTCTGTGTCTCCCTCTCTCTCTGACCCTCCCCTGCTCACACTCTGTGTCTCTCTCTCTCAAAAATTTTTTAAAAAATGGCAACTTCTGCTATAAATGAGGTCCCTCTCTCTCTGCCTCCCCCACTTTGTATTTCCACACTGTCCTTAATCATACTCTAATGTACTGTGTCTATTTGGCTACCGATTTTTTTTGTTTCTTTCCCTCATTAAAATACACATGATAAGAGAGTAGCATTTATTTAATTACTTTCTTCTGGTTGTTCACCACCATATCGGCTCTGGAAATATGCTTGACACATAATAGTTTCTCAATAAATATTTGGTGTTATCATGCATCCGTGTTCTCTTTAAATTCACTGAGTATCCACCTGTAGCTTAATCTTATGACCAAGTCACTGATTCTGTTAAGAATCCCCTTCTTATTTATTTTCTTTTAGTGTTGTTTCTGTCCAAGATTTCTTTCTACCACGCTGATACTATTGTGACCAAACTGGTTAAAAAGAAAAGTGACCTTTGAGATGGAATAGACTTCAAAGCTGTATTCTTTGATTAGGGGTTTAATTTCTCTAAGCATACGTTTTGGTGCACGTAAAGTAAAAACGCATCCTTTAAAAACTAGGGAAATACATAGGCAGAAGGTTATGCCTTGCAACTTTGTAATTGCAAAACCTTGGAACATGGTTTTGGGCATGGGCGTATGTTTAAGAGCACTGTGACACCTCTGTGTGGTGGATTACTTTGCAGCTTTAAAACTGTAAGACAGATACCTCTATGAACTCATATATTGACTGATTTCTGGGATATATTATTAAATGAGGAACTAGTGAAAACATTACATAAAATACATTATCGACCGTGTAAGAAAAAAGAGGAAATAAGAAAATACATATAGATATATGTGTTCCTTTTTTTTTTTTTTTGCCAAACACACACACATATGCACACGATAAATCAGAAATTAATGACATTATTTGCCTTCTAAGGGGAAATGGAAAAAGAGCGGAAAGGATGGGGAACTGAGAATAGATAGAGAAAATAAGAGAAAGTGACACTCTCTGAGTATACTTTTTGTACGGTTCTGACATTTAGAATTGTGTTAATATTTCACACCTTCAAAAAATTAAATTAACCAGAATAACAAGGAAAAAACCCAAATGGAATGCAAACAGAAACAAATGACCCTAATATTCCAAGTGAATAACAGAAACACACTAAGGGGAGGGGAAGCAGACAAACTCAATGCTTTTGAGCACGGTATTTTGAGTGTATTTTAGCAGGCTAAAAAGGAAAAGAAGTGTAAACAAATATTGAACTCTAGTCAGTAGGTCTATTTTTCAGTAATGGTGGTTTAGCAAGTGTGGTACTATATTATGAGTATGATAGTATTAAGCCAAAAAATAAATATATGGTGGATAAATAGGGCAGGTTCTCATTGTCAGAGAAGATAGTTAAGATACAGAAATGGAAAAGACTAGAATGAACTCTGTAGTGTTGATTTTGACTTGGAGGTAACAGTTTGAATTCTTGTTTCTTAAAAATAGATGATAGATAGATAGATAATAGATAGATTGATAGATAGATGATAGTTACAAATAGATTTTAAAAATGACATGGATTGTGTACACGAGTGTGTGTGTCTAGTTCGGTTTGTCTGAGGGGACCCAGAGTTGACAACTGTATTGAATCCCAATAGCAATGAACACACTTAGCCCCGAAGTATTGGATTTTAAATAACTACTCTCCACTAAAAGAAATTAGGGCTCCTTGGAGAAATAGTTGATTTAAGGGCTGGGTCAGCGTAAGTCCAAGACAAGCCTAGAAGTTTTTGCTACCCTAGAAGTGAGAGATTAAAAAAATTATGGGACCATATTAAAAGGACACAGGGCGGGGCGCCTGGGTGGCTTAATCGGTTAAGCGTCCGACTTTCCCTTAGGTCATGATCTCGCGGTTCGTGGGTTCGAGCCCCGCGTCGGGCTCTGTGCTGACTGCCAGCTCAGAGCCTGGAGCCTGTTTCAGTCTGTGACTCCCTCTCTCTCTGACCCTCCCCTGCTCACGCTGTCTCTCTCTCTCTCTCTCTCTCCTAGAAGTAAATGAAAATATTTAAAAAAAATTCTTAAAAAAAAAATAAAAAAAAATAAAAGGACACAGGGCATAAGTAAATAATGGTAATGATGGGTTATAAATCACAGTATAAACTGAGGATTTCTAAGTATATACTAATTTAAAAGAGAACCAGTAAGTATGTAAATGGAGGGGAGATAGAGGAAGCTCTTTCGTACCACTGACAATTTGGACCAGATAATATTATGTTATCAGTGACTGGCTTGTGCATTGTGCATTGGAGGAGTTTTAGAAGAATCTCTACCTATACCTTCTCGATGCCAGCAATACCACGGAACGTAGGACAATCAAAAATGACCCCAGATTCTGCCAAGTGTCTCCTGGGTGATAAAATTACCTCAAATTGGGAACCACTGCTCTATAAATGTACAATATTATTAACAACATTCTTCAAAAGTGTTTTGAAGAGCAAAATACAGGAAGTACTCATTTGGAAGATAGTCTATTATTAAATTATGGATGAATTTATATAGTGGACAACAACAAACTATTTCTCTAACTGTCAAATTCCTGGACAGTATAGGAACTCTAGACTACTTCCTATGTCGTTTGGGAAATTTAACATTTTTACTCGTTTGTACTCGTTTGTATATTTCTCAATTTCAGGGTATTTTTTTTATTATTTTTTTTATTTTTTAATAGTTTATTGTCAAATTAGTTTCCACATAACACTCAGTGCTCATCCCCACAAGTGTCCTCCTCCATGCCCATCCCCCCTCCCCCCACATCCATCAGTCCTCAGTTTTTGTCAGCATTCAAGAGTCTCTCATGGTTTGCTTCTCTCCCTTTCCCCCACCATTTCCGCCCTTCTTCTCCCCCTTGTTCCTCCGTCAAGTTCCTCCTAATCCTCCTATACGTGCAAACATATGATATTTGTCCTTCTCTGCCTGACTTATTTCGCTCAGCATAACACCCTCAAGGTCCATCCATGTTGCTACACATGGCCAGATTTCATTGTTTCTCATTGCCATGGAGTATTCCATGGTATAGATAAACCACATCTTCTTGATCCATTCATAGTTAAGATGCCATTACTACCTAAAGCACTCTACACATTCAGTGCAATTCCAATCAAAATTGCACCAGCATACTTCTCAAAACTAGAACAAACTATCCAAAAATTTGTATGGAACCACAAAAGACCCCGAATAGCCAAAGTAATACTGAAAAATAAAACCAAAACGGGAGGTATCACCATCCCAGACTTTAGCCTCTACTACAAAGCTGTCGTCATCAAGACAGTATGGTATTGGCACAAAAACAGACACATAGACCAATGGAACAGAATTGAGAACTCAGAAGTGGACCCAAAAGTATACAGCCAACTGATCTTTGACAAAGCAGGAAAGAATATCCAATGGAAAAAAGACAGCCTTTTTAACAGATGGTGTTGGGAGAATTGGACAGCAACATGCAGAAGAATGAAACTAGATCATTTTCTCACACCATGCACAAAAATAAACTCAAAATGGATAAAGGACCTGAACGTGAGACAGGAAACTATCAACACCCTAGAGGAGAAAGCAGGAAACAGCCTCCTTGACATCCACCGCAGCAACTTCTTACTTGACACATCCCCAAAAGCAAGGGAATCAAGAGCAAAAATAAATGATTGGGACCTCATCAAAATTTCAGGGTATTTTTTTAAAAAATCCATGATCAGAGATTAGTAGGATTATAACTGCCAGTATGTGTCTTAATCATAGAATTTTTTTCTTTAATCCTTTTTATTACTTGCATTCAGTTTTATTTCTGTTTCAACAGCATGTATTTATCTGTACTTCCTATATTTAATAGATAGGATGCAGGGTCACTTAGTACCTTTGTTTTCTGACTTCTCCATTTTGACAGTTTACTTTTGATTCAATGTCTTCGTCACCCTGAGTACAGCTAAGGTCTTCTGGAGGCGAACGCGAGAGGCAGTAATGGGTCTAAGCATCTGAGAAAGTCTTTTCTTTGGCTTTGCCAGTGATTGTTTGGCAGGTTACAAATTAGGTAGACAATCTCTTATCGTTTGAAGTCAGTGACATAAAAAAGAATTCTGATATTAATCTGATTGTGTTCCTTACAAGTAATCTTCCTCCCAACCTTCTCTTACTTAAATGCCCAAGGATTTTTTTTCTTCTTTTTTTCCTTTTATTTTAAACTCACACACAATTACAGTGTTCTTTTCAGTCACGTTTTTCTGAAACATGGCATACTCTTGTTCTGTGCTCACGGTGTATTTATTTATTTGTATTTGACTAAGGCAAATCTGTTACTCGTAGGTGACCACTTCTCTACTACCAGCACGAGAGGATTTTCAAAAGTGGTTCAATGTGTGTGTCCCACCTGTAATCCTTAATCTTTTGTCTTCTGTGATTTTAATGATTTTTCCTTGTCTTGTAGAAATGCAGGTCTCTCATTAATAGGCCTCTACATCAGAAGTTGGCAAATCTTCTCTACAAAGGACCTGATAGTAAATATTTTGGGCCTTGCCGTCTATAAGATTTCTACACAAATACTCTACCTCTGTATCAGGAAAGCAGCCACAGACCATTATGTAGATGATGGGGGAGGGGCACCTGTGTGCCAATAAAACTTTATGCATGACATCAAAATTAGCACTTCGAACATTTTCATATGTCACAAGATTTTATTCTTGGATTTTTCTTTCTTAGCCATTTCAAAGTATAAAAATCATTCTTAGCTCAAGGACAATACAAAACCAGGGAAGAGTCCGATTTAGCCCATTATTTGCTGACTTCTGTGTTAGATCTTTGGTTCTACCAGTATTCGTTCTGCTTTGAACTACCTCTAATACATATTTTAATTTCCAGTGTTGCATTTTTGGTTTAACTCTGTTTCCCCTCTCCTGATTCTCCCAGCTCCTTTAACACTCCATCTGCCACCAAAGGATACACGTTCCATCCACGTCACCCACGAATATTTTCTTATCTGCTGAGAACACAAAGCAGACACTTCCTGATTTTCTTTTCCGCCATTTGTATTGAATTATTCTCAAGAATATGTTTCTGCTCTGGATCTTTATGGCCATGTCTTACCTTTTTATATGTTAGAATCTTTCTGTACAGCGCACGATGCTTTCCATTGCTGTCTTTAGTTCTTCCCAGATGAGGTGAGATCTGTACGTGTCTACAGTTTGCCAACAGACAAAAGTGTGTGTCGGCTTTGATCATTTTTATTGTCCACCTGGGCGCTGCCTTGATAGTCCCTGCACATCTTAAAGTGTGTTGTAGCGCTGTTCCTGGCCACATGTTAAGTATCTGGTAGGCCTTTATCTTGTGTGGCTGTGCTATAAGGTGGGATTCTTTTCCCTGATCCCTTCAATATGGCCTTCTGACCATCCTCCCATCCTACCTTTGGTGTGTTTGAAAAAACCTGCATTTTTTTTGTTGGTATTGAAAGCATAAAAACATGCAACTTGTGGTACCGTGCTTCTAATTCTCTACTTACCCTCATGGATTTGCTGCTGACAATGTTCTACCATTGATGCCATTTCCATAGCTGGGGTTACTGAGATCAGAGGTGCTGAGAAAAGTGGGAAGTGGGTGAGAGGGAAGGAAATAGGCTTAGTCTCACTTGGCGGAGGAGGGTGATGGGCGGTGGGCCTGTAAACCCATTTTGTTCACCACAAAGCCGAGAGGCTTTGAGGGAAGGGTGCACAGTGGAATTGGCCATGTCCTCCAGTGTCTCCTCTTCCTGGTTCAAGGGTCAAGGTAGGAGTCAGTCACTGATCCTTTTCCCAGTAAACTCATTCCTGCAAAGGTTAAGAACCATTCCTTCTATGACTGGTGTGCCATTGACCAAATCCTCATTTCTAATTATATTGCATCTTTTTCTATTAAAAATGTTTTTATATGGGGTACCTAGGAGTCTCAGCTGGTTAAGCCTAGGACTTTAGCTCAGGTCATGATCTCACAGTTCATGTGTTCGAGTCCTACATCAGGTAAGTTGGAGCATCCTCTCATCAGTTGAGCACAAGCCCTGCTTTGGGGGAGCCCGAGCCCAGCTTCAGGCTCCTCTCTCTCTCTCTCTCTCTGCCCCTTGTTCACTTGCACCCTCTCANATGTGTTCGAGTCCTACATCAGGTAAGTTGGAGCATCCTCTCATCAGTTGAGCACAAGCCCTGCTTTGGGGGAGCCCGAGCCCAGCTTCAGGCTCCTCTCTCTCTCTCTCTCTTTGCCCCTTGTTCACTTGCACCCTCTCACTCAAAAGTAAAATAAATAAAATAAAATAAAATAAAATAAAATAAAATAAAATGTGTTTATAGGAATGGATCCGAGAACACTAAGTGACTTGCCTAAGGTCTCGCAACAAAGAAGGACCAGAAACAAGATTTAAGTCCATTTCTACCTAACTGTGAAAGTGTGTTCTTGTACCATATATCCTACCTCCAGAGGTTAGACTCTCAAGATGTTATTACCTAACC
>NW_027551571.1:8015606-8030643 GCF_008692635.1 Crocuta crocuta | reverse complement strand
ATCAACGGAATAGAAGATCAATTGCACATGATGTGTTTTATGGGGGATTTGTCTGATCCCATCTATGACTCTCCAGTAGACATCAGCATGAAGACACAACTCAGAAAAGAAGCCTGTGTTGTCGCCTTTCCAAGGTCTCTAGCTATTTGATTTAGAAGTCTGAGGCAGTTTGGGGAATGCTGGCACTCGTGATGCATATTGTAATCCATAAATTAATGAGTGATTAAAATCTTACTCAGGCAAACACATAGCCACAAATCTGAATGATGCACGATTATTGCCAGCCATAGCCAGCAGATGTATAGGAATAATTGGCTTTTAATGCTCATTAGTCAGTTTTATTACAAATAATGCATTTGCATGATGTTTGTAAATTTATGCCCCAGTGGGAAGACATGGTGACAGCACAGTATATAAACAAGAGAATGATTACGAAAAGCGCATCCAAAATGTATTAATGTGCCCAAAGTTCCATTTATTTATATGTTTATTTGTTTTTAACCTTGCCTCATTCCTAAACAAAATAATTTAAGGCAATTGGAAGGAGTACAGCCATTATAAGAATTTGTAAAGGAAGACATTATGGAGAAGAGAAAACGGAACGTCAGAAAATACAATGACTCAGCGGCAGAGTTAGCATGCAAGATGAATGTCATTACATTCTGCGCACGTGATAAAAATGTAATGCAAAACGACCTCTGCATTTATTAGCATTCAAAGCAAAGACTGAAAACTGGTTAGTGTAAGATTCACTGTGTTCACAGGGAAAATGTGAGAACAACAAAAAAGGTTTTNTGCAGTTGTTCATAAAGATGACAGGAACATCAAAGGACAGTCATCTTCAAACCTTTCTCTAAAGCAAATACAGTAGAGGCCATTCTGATAAGGTTCCAGCTTCTGGGCTGATAACCTTCTACCAAATCGCACTTTCATAAAAATTAGACCGTTGAGGGTGAGAATTTACCTCCTTCATATCCTTGTTCCTGCCCCATTCAGGCTGACTTCCTGGCCCATCATCCTCCAACCTATCTCTATTATACTTTCAGTTGGATAAAATTTAGTGTTTACCTTATGACGCTGAAAGCTACTCACAATCAGGAAATAAACTACACTTTGATGGGGCGCCTGGGTGGCTCAGTCGGTTAAACATCTGACTTCAACTCAGGTCATGATCTCACGGTTCGTGGGTTCGAGCCCCACATCGGGCTCTGTGCTGACAGCTAGCTCAGAGCCTGGAACCTGCTTCAGATTCAGTATCTCCCTCTCTCTCTGACCCTCCCCTGCTCACGCTCTGTCTCTGTCTCTCTCTCTCTCTCAGAAATACATAAAACATTAAAAAAATTAAAAAAAACTACACTTTGATGAATTTCCTTGGACTGCTTTGTTTTCCCTAACACGGTCTCCCTCCTGTCTCTTCTAGTAATCATTACTAATTCAATCCCCAAATCTTCCCCAGAAATAAACTCTCCTTGTAATACAGTTGGGCATATCTGATAATACAAACACCTCATCTACTTGAAGACATTGCTCCCAGAGGCTCTGTCTGGATTGGCATCTGGCTGGACCTGTTTTACAGCTGTCACCTTGGAATCTTCTGCCCCTCCCACCCTAGAAATCCCCGTCAGCTCTCTTGTATAGAATTCTTAATTTAATGAAGCATCTTTTTGAGGAGGGTCTTCTCCCTGTTTGGTAAAATGCCTCTGTGAGTAGGTGTCTAGGAAAGAGTATATGCCAATAATTTTTTGAGGCTGTAAATAGGTCAAAATAACTTCTTATAATCATGCATCACTGATGGTAAGGATGGTAGAGAATACTAGCTGGAAATGATTCTCTACTGGGAACACGGCATCACATGGAGACTGTGTTTCAGTGCATATACTGCTTCCTGGAGCTGGTAGTCTCTCTTCCACCAGGCTCTGAGCTGGTGCTTCAGCTGTGGGTTCACAGTGCCAATGTTCTTTCAAGCCAGCAGCTTCTGGGCAGTGTGATGGTAGAGCACCGTTCCTTCAGGAGACCTAGCAGGCCACTAAGTGGCAGTTGACCGATTGAGCCTTTCCCATACTTCAAGCGCTAGCAATCCATTCTAAGAAAAATTGACAGATATTTCAGATATAGATTATACTTTCCTGCCTACAACATCCTGGTGGCTCTGCTGTGTGAAGGTGTATGGAGGGTCGCATCTACTGACAAGGGGTCCTACATAAAACTTCCAATACCCAGTGGGCCCACTAATGACCAGTGCTAATGAGAGCTCGGCCAAATGACTGCAACAAGGACATTACTACATGCCCTTCCCAAAGCAGTGCCCATACATACGTATGGAATCCTCGTTTGTTCCCAAATCAAAATATTTTACTGATGTAGTATCCCATGGTTCTTTGGAGGGTTTAGCTCCCCTCTCAGTTGTTGTATATGTGTTTTAGTAAGGCTCCAACAAGACACATTTTTGCCCATCTGGTCTGATAAGTGTGTTTTATCAATGTTGTGGGTCAATGGGATGATCTGTGGGATCAGATCATCAGACAGTCCGGGATCTCTTCAGACTATATACAAGGTTGCGGAGGAAGGACTTAATATCATCACAGGGGACAAATATGGGTTTTATCTGTTCAGTGTAATACAAACTATGTTTGATCTTCTTTTCTGATGGGAATAGACAAGAATAACCATAATCAATGGCCGCATACCATTATTTATTTTTATTATTTTTAACATTTATTATTTTTTGAGACAGAGAGAGACAGAGCATGAGTGGAGGAGGGGTAGAGAGAGAGAAAAACAGAACTTGAAGCAGGCTCCAGGCTCTGAGCTGTCAGCACAGAGCCTGGTGTGGGGCTCAAACTCATGAGCCACAAGATCATGACCTGAGCCAAAGCTGGATGCTTAACTGACTGAGCCACCCAGACGCCCCCACAAACCATTATTGAGACCATGTTAATCTGCAGTATCAAAGATACTAATCTGCAACAATGACTGCAATTGTAGTTGGGGTAACTACTTGGTGAAGTTTATGGTGGTACATTATCTTCCTCCCAGAATAATCTGGTTTCCTTTGGAGACTGATGAAATAATTGGGGATTTTATAGGGACCACTGCTATGCATCATTTAGATACTAGAGAATGAAATTATTTTTTGCCAACGCCCTGGGCCCTGATCCTGTTTTTTTTTTTTTAATATTTTTATTTATTTCTAGGAGAGAGAGAGAGAGAGACAGCGTGAGCAGGGGAGGGTCAGAGAGAGAGGGGGAGACACAGACTCTGAAATAGGCTCCAGGCTCCGAGCTGGCAGTCAGCACAGAGCCCGACGCGGGGCTTGAACCCACGAACCGCGAGATCATGACCTAAGCGAAAGTCGGACGCTTAACCGACTAAGCCACCCAGGCGCCCCCCTGATCCTGTTTTTTTATTTACTCTCTGGGCTTGGTGGAAGGAGCAGTTCAGAAGGGTCTGGAAAAAGGAGTAGACTTTGTGGACCAACAGTTAGTTAGACATTGGCCAGGATTCAGTCTATTTACTTGGCCCTGCTCCAACATGGGGGCTACAATGACTTTTTGGGTCCCTAGCATCAGTGTCAATTTGAATTTTCCTATTCCTTAGTATAAAGTTACTGGAATAAATGCCTACTGGTTTCTTTGGGGAAGTCTGGGGGAAGTCATTATCCAGATTCCTATACAACTCACCATGGCATTGCAAAGTCCTTCTTTCTGTTGTCTCCTTCATTTGATGAGTTCTCAGTCCTAAAACTGGTTCGGGTCCAGATGTGTCTCTATGTGCACGCACACGTGTGCATGCACACGTGCACACGCGCAAAAACACACACACGTTGAATGGAGCCAACTGTTTTCAAGCTCTAGGTCAATTCATCCTTGATTTCTTCTGATGAGGCAAGTCGAGTATTACATTTATTGGCTTTCCATCCGTTTTGACTCTAAGGACACTGTTCTATTGATTATCTCTATAATTCTCTGTGGGTAAGGCCTTCTTGCCTGCTACCACAATCCTGCCACTTGTTACAACAATTGTGTTTATCTGTATTTTAACAATTAAGTACTGCCACCTGGCCTCAAGGGGGATCTTATCATCCTCATTGCCTCATTGAGTCTATTTCTATAATGTCCTCTCCAATTGTCACCCTTGCCTGCAAAGGGGAGCCACCAATGAGCTTGCTGATATTGGTGCCCCATCACCAGCATGTTCCTTATTTCTTTTGGAATTTCTCATGGAATATAACCATAATGTAAGCTGTTCATATATTGTATATCTTCTTCAGCACACCTACTTCTTGGGCTTTTACATCTCATCAGATATAGAAATTCTGGCATTTAGACCTTACTTATCTTGGGTATTATATTTTCCATGTTCCAGTAACCAATTTGCATGATTTTAATAACCAGTTTTCACCATCAACTGGGGCTTTGTTAATTGTTATAGCCTGTAAGTTGGGAGAGTGATCCAAAATCACCAAAGCCATGCTTATCCACTCTTATGCCCCAGAGTTCTTGATCAACCTTCACAACCCAATCTCACCACCAGTCACCTGGCCCCAGCTGGTCCATGTGTGTAGATCCTGCAACTTCTTTGGAGTATACTCTCTTCCCTCCCTTACCAGCCTCAACATATACCTAGCTGAATTATGCTGCCACTTACCTTAGTTATTGTCCTAATGGCCAGGAAGGAAGATGGGGTCAGATCCTGAGGGGGTGCCTGCCGTCTTTCAGGGGAGATACTTCTGGATGGGTTAACAGAGAGGGGAGGGCCATTTCTGCAGGTTCAGAGATTTGAGGGAATCTGAGAATTTAAAATTTCCAAAGGCATCAACCCAAATGTCTTTGATTCCATGTATCCCTGTCCAATTCTTTCTAATAAGACCC
Organism: Crocuta crocuta; assembly: GCF_008692635.1. Taxonomy (NCBI): domain Eukaryota; kingdom Metazoa; phylum Chordata; class Mammalia; order Carnivora; family Hyaenidae; genus Crocuta; species Crocuta crocuta. The sequence continues at coordinate 8,025,772 of NW_027551571.1, read as the reverse complement.
TTCACCTAGGCATCAACAGGACTTGGTTATGAGTTTACTCTTCTTTGTAGTTCAGCTACCCTGTGATTCAGTTATGAGTGGCTCCCAGCTTTCTCTGCTGTTCTGCTGTAGGAGATTAGAGTCTTTTTATATCACCACAGACACTGTGGCTTCCGCACTTGGCTTTTTAATCAGTTAACCTTATTGTTATGTTTTCTTGGATCTTAAACAAAATTTAATGAGAGTAATATAATCTCACTGTCTTTATATTCTTTATTTTCTCCATCGCTTTCAGATGCCGGATGAACAGTACCAGCTAGTATATTCCCTTTGGTTGGTATAGCATCCCAACTCACCTCCAGGGAAAGTTTTAAGAAGTTGATACCATCTGGTGCCAGGACTATATGGGGACAAGCAACCACAAGTGACTGCATCCTAAGTACCACCTGGGTGGTGGGTAATACTGCTACAAAATCCCAACTTTATCCTGCTTGCATCAATCACTATTTCCATTCACCAGGGTACAGACACCAAAATATTTAATATTCAAGAGGTGTGTTAGTGTATGCTTGTAATCAACCTCTCTGGAAGGGAAGCATAGAAAGCAGGATTGGAGAAAAGGAAAATTTGACCTAGCCTGTTGGCACACTTTCAATCAATTCCATGGAGATCTCTGGAACTAAAATGGTCCATCAAAGTTGTCCTACATTGGGTTGTCATGGTTTGGTCTTTGTACCCTTGCCTTGATCAGTCATTGGATGTGAGTCACTCTTGAAAGAGCATGACCTCGGGCAAGGTGGCTGCCTGTTGCTGAGGTAATCCTTGAAATAGATAACAGCTGAAGCTAATCTTCTAACAGTTCTACCAACAGCTGGGTGACCAAGTCTTTTCTTCATAGGGAATATGAGTGCCACATCTCTGTGGCTATCATGCCTTGATAATTTCCTGCCCACATCTGCCTAAGGAAAATTTGGGCAGGAAATTGGGATTCCTTCTGTCTTCTGCAGGCCCACTTTTATCCCTGCAGTTGAAACATGGAATTATAGTTTTATTCTGAGTTGAGATTCCCCCAAAGTTCTAATAAATCTCAGAATAATTATCAAAAATAATTATCCAAAGGTAGAAGTAGAGAATATGCAAGCTAAACTATTAATTCTTTAAAACATGGAAGAATAATTTCAAAATGACTCAGTCACTAGAAACTGATTGTCTATGATGTGTCAAATACTAAGCCAGGTGGCAGTGACTCTAAGACACATGCATCAAATCCAGCAGGGGAGACAGACAGAAACACACTTGACATTGACGTGCTATAATTAAATATCTCAATTACAGTGAGAGCCCAGAAAAGAGAGCACCCTAAGAAAGCTTCATAAAGGAAAGGACCTCTCAGCTCAAACATCCTACACATAGCACACATTCAATGGATGTTTGTGGAAACAATTATGTGGATTATTTTTTTAAGTTTATATGTTTTGAGAGAGAGTGAGAGAGCATGGATGGGGGAGGGGCACAGAGAGAAGGAGAGAGAGAATTCCAAGCGGACTCTGTGCTATCAGCACAGACCCTGACCCAGGGGTCCATCTCATGAAATGTAGGATCATGACCCGAGCCAAAACCAAGTGTCAGACGCTTAACCGACTGAACCACTCAGGTGCCCCTATGGATTTTTAATAGGAAACAGAAGTTAAAGTGGATAGGAGAATTCCAAGTTGACTTGGAAGGTCTTCAAAGATTTTCCCTGTGTAGAAAGCCATAGATAGTCCAGTATGAGTATTTTTTAGATGAGGCTAGAAATAAATGGGGTTGCTATATTGCCTGACAATTTCTTATAAGGAGTAATGACAATAGTCTATGGAAGGTAACAGAGGGCACGGGCCTCTCGAAATTATTTAGGTTGGTAGATGAGCCACACATAAGAGGTTTGTGGTTGGTCTCCCTATAGAGGTGAGAAGAATAAATGGGTTAAGGCAAGAATGTGTGTCCCTCGCAACAACCAAGTGAGTCAGTATCATGGTTTCCCACCATGTGGATGAGAACACTGATCACAGGGCCCTTTGATGGCCAATGGAGGTAGGATGTGAACTCAGTCCTGGTTGTCTCCCAAACCTGGCTCATTTTGCTGGTGCATCACACATATGACAAAGGCAACATCACTTCAATTAGCTAAATTTATTTCCTTCATTATAGCTCGGCAGCAGTAACTACATTTTTTATGACCTTTTTTTTTTGTAATATTATAAGATATTTAGGAAGTGAAGGTACTCACTGATTGGTGTGGTAATTTGTCAAGACCGACTATTAGGTCTGAGCCGTCCCGGAGCCACTGACAGCACGGTGTTCCGAGGAGAATTCCACGCGAGGCAACCACAAGTATATGCATAAGTAATGAGGCAGCACATGACAGTGCATTTCATCGCTGTGTCAAAATACACTCCTTTATTGATTTGTTAGTCTCTGAGCCCAAATTAGCTCCCACCGGTAAGCAAGCTCCCTGGTTCTGTCACCCTCATTGCATCCCCCCTCCCCTGGGAACATCTTTTCCAGATACTTCTGTCACCTGAAACCAGATCTAGTCTCAGTTACCCACTCATTGCCTGTCTCTGGGCTATGGAAAGAGTTTTAGCAGGAGGAGAGTAGGGCTGCCTGGGTCCCCCATGAGTTTGTCACTGGGACTTATGTCCACAGCTGTGAAAACCTTCTCCCTAATTGGCTGGTTACCTGGACAGAAATTTGCAAACCTTCTCAGCAGAGACCCCAGAACTGTTGCTCAGTGTAGAATCATCCTGTGGTTTAAGCCAAGAAGGGCTTTCTTATTATCACTATTATTTTAAGGAATTACCAAAGACTGGCTCAGTGTATATCTTTTGCTGTAAATCTGTCAGTTCCCTATGCCCTAGTTCTTTAAATTCAGCTAAAAGTGTTGCTTATCACCTGCTTTTGGCAACCAGCCACCAGCAGATCTGACTGTGGGTAGAAAAGATCCACTTCTGGAAGTAAGGTGACATCTTGTTTTGCCTTCGAATCCCAGCACTTCTGATTCCTAGCTCCCCGAATTCCTTAATGCACCTCTTCTGACCTCTCCCTACATGGGGACAGGGCCTCACTCTACCCAAATGTGCCAGTTCAGCTGGGGTGCAGCATTTCTGAACCCCAATCGCTCTACATATTGGAGGGTATCCGGAGACTGGGATAGAGAACTGGGAAATTCTCAGAGGAGGAGAGCAGAAGGATTGAGCACGAATGGGCAGGGGGCAGTTTCTGCCAAGCCTGAGTCTTCTTCTGGCTGCTCCTATGTCCTGGTGGTGCTTGACGTATAAGATTACCTGATTCACTTTCCTTCTGAACCTGCTTCTCATCCGCAACAAGAAATAACAATCTGAACTTCTCAGGATCATGATGAAAATTAAGAGGAATAATATATTTAAGGTGTCAACCCTATGGGGTGACTGGGTGGCTCAGTCGGTTGAAGGTCCGACTTTGGCTCAGACCATGATCTCACAGCTCATGAGTTCGAGTCCTGCAAAGGACTCTGTGCTGACAGCTCGGAGCCCGGAGCCTGCTTCGGATTCTGTGTCTCCCTCTCTCTCTGCTCCTCCCTTGCTCACACTCTGTCTCTGTGTGTCTCAAAAATAAATAGACATTAAAAAAAATTTTTAAAGGCGTCAACTATAAAGCCTGACATGTAGGAGGTGTTCAACAATTGAGGTCTCCCTTTTTTTCACTATATGTGGATGTTAGAATTTGTCAGCTTTTGTACACATTTGTCCTTAATAGTTTAAAAACCTGGTGAAGAAATTAGAAATCAGTGTTTATATGCTTATTTAGCAGATGAGGAAAACTGAGGCCCAGAAAATTGGTCAGAACCCTGTAATTGGTAGTGTACCATCCCCTACTCCCAGGTTAGATCTCAAAGCTTGGCCGGCTAAGGAGCAAAGATTCCCTCTTCTTTCAGGAATTTCAGATGGGACAAATCTCCTCCGGAAGCCTCAAAATGTTGATTCGTTTTGAATTGCTACTTTTCAGAACCCTGCACTCTGGAGAGATGAGAAAGTCCCTGCTGCATTTTGCCACCATATTTGGAATCTCTCTCGTGACCCACAAGTTTCAACATCGTCTACTCTGGACCCTCCTACTCCCCTCTGCTGAGAAGCCAAACAAGACATGGTTTATTGCATAAACATCAGCACATATTAGGTGATTGACAAATCTATTTTCCATTCATTCCTCTCATTCATTTCTGGTTTGAGAAAAACGTCCTATGTAGAATGCTCTCAGTAAAAACTAATTTGAGAAAATTGATATTAAAAACAACAATGGTTACTTGTTCCAGTTACTGCCTAGGTGCTGGGAGAATGAAATGTGGCATGAATGCACTGCGACCCTCACAAGGCTGCTATCCTCTGGAAGCTGAGACCCTCACAAAGCTGTCCGTGCCCTTCCTTGGAGGGAGGGGGAGGGGCGGCTTTAGCCCCAGCACCCAGGGAGTGAGGAGGGAACCTTTGTGCACACAACTATGTCTCACAGAGTTGTTGCGTGGCAACCTTGTTGAGCCTAAGGAGCAGGTGCGGGGTTGAGGGCGGGGATCACGCTGAGAATCGAGTCTGAGGTGTAGCATGGAAAGGATCAGGGGCCAGAGGTTAAAGAAAGATGGACACAAACTCTGCCCTGAAACAAAAGAGACGGTCATGTTAAAATGATCAGCGTATTATGCTTTCCCTTTTTGCAATTTTATTTCATGCTTGGTAAATGTTTAGTTAATATTGCCATAAAGAATGAAGTAAGAATAAAACTGGCTCATTGGAACTCGCTAGGTGTGCCTTTGGGAGAAATCACCACAATGTCTACTTTGGGTCAATGCGACTGCGGGTATAGACAAAGTTCTTCATAGCCACCGACTGTCTTGGGAAACACTCATCTTAGCTACCCTGACCTTGTTCCTGGCCAGGATAGGTTGCACAATTTGCTGGGCCCACTGCAAAATAAAAAATATGGGATTTCTTAGAGCAGGAATAGAAGTACCCTTGGAATACAAATAAAAGTGGTTTTTCTTTTTCTTTTCTTCTGTGGTTTCTGTAGTTGTTCTGGTGTTTTTTATTTGTCATTTGATGCCATTCTAAGTAAGGAAAACTTTAATTTGTACTACGCAATATAACACTGGACACTACATAAGGCATATTGAGCACTTATGTACAATCATGAGGATGCAAGCCCTTTTTTGTGGCTCCCACAGGCACGTGAATTTCATTCTTACCAGAATGGTGGAAATATGGCAGAAAACTAAACTCAATTATTTTTTAAATCTCACATTCTATCACATTTCACCTTTTTTAAAAAATTTTTTCAATGCTTATTTATTTTTGAGAGACCGAGTGTGAGAGGAATATTGGCAGAGAGAGAGAGAGAGAGAGAGAGAGAGAGAAAGAGAGAGAGAGAATCTGAAGCAGCCTCCAGGCTCCGAGCTGTCAGCACAGAGCCCATTGCGGGGCTTGAACCCCCAAACCAAGAGATCATGACCTGAAGTCAGAAGCTTAATCGACTAAGCCACCCAGGCGCCCCACATTCCACCTTTTTTATAATTATTATTTTTTCGATTTTTAAATTATGTTTACACACAGAGTGAAGCTTGAACTCACAACCTCCAGTTCAAGTCATAGGCTCCACCCACTGAGCCATCAGGAGCCTCTCGGCTTCTCACTCACTAAAGAGAAGGGCAGACAGGAAGGGCAGGAAGGGGGTTGCCTTCTTCTTCCCCTTTCCTTCTATTTCCTCATTTTCCTTATATGTCATTGGCTAATACAGGGAAGTAATGTGACCAGGAGAAGATATAATTTCTTAGAACGTCACTCACTGCCCTTTTATTGCATTCCGTGCAAGTCCTGGTTTGAAAGGAAAGTGTGGCCTGTCACCACTGCTCACTCAGCAGTAGATGTAATGCAGTCACTTGTCCACACTTCGGTTTCCATGCAGGACGACCTGATGCAAGTCTATGCTCGGGGCATCCCAAGCACCTCGTGCAAACGAAGCCCCAAGGAAAGGTGCACACACATCACGTGTATCTGCTCACACACATGCTCCTCATTCCATCTGACATCACATAGGCAGCAAAGTTCAAAAACAAAATTATTAAGAGTTTCAAGATGGCAACAGCAAAGCCTTAAACAAAATCTGGGTCCTTTCAAGCTTGGGTCCTGGGTCCCTGATCTGGGCCTTCGAGGTCCATCCTCCATGACTTGCTTTCTCTTCTGTCTGTGTCTCTGACCTGATGCTGCATACTCTGCATTTCTAGATCTTTCTTGACCAAGCTCTGCAGCAACGTGTTGACTATGCTTTGCTTCTTTGGGTGGTGGTCCAGGGATTTCCGACAGTGTCCAGGACCCCCACCCAGTTAGGATATTCACGGGCAGTGGACTCACAAATGGAACCGAAATTTTACAGCTCACTGCTAATGCATGCGTGAAAGCCCACCAACGTTTAGATATCTTTTCACTTATTGACTTTTTTCTCTTCCTTCCCAACCACTAATGCAACTCTTTTCTCTCTCCTTTTTACTATGCTAGTTCTTACAAATACCCACATGACTAACGAGAATCTCAATTTTTTTTCTTTTTGTGCTTCTCGCCCCCAGGGGATGATGCTAATGGACACTGGAATGCAGAGAGATGGGCAGCGGGGGGCAGAGCAAGCAGAGACTTGATTCTTGGATCATCACCGGTTGTCAAATAACGAACTGCTGAAGGGCTGGTGTCCACAGTGTCCCTGTCCCCAGAACAGGGCATGTCACATCAAAGTGCAATCTCCCAGTCAATGACCATTTTCTTCCAAACTCCTCTGGGGAAATAAAAGCATGTTTCAAATTTTATTTATGCTTCTTTTTAATTTGGGTGGAACTCTAATCATTTAAATATGTGCTTACTGTCACCCCCTAGGAAAGTCCTTCAAACCCTTGTCAAGCTACCCATTACACAAGAGGGGATTCATTTTCCCTTCTGTCATCCCTGTGTTCTATTCAAACTTTGATCTATCATTTTCTTACATTAGGGCTTTTACAACTTTCAGGACGCCTTGTAAATAATCCAAATAGATTCGCAGAAAGCAAATCAGTTGTTCTTGTCAGTGTGGCATCAAGCAATCCCCAGAAGTAAAATGCTCATTAGCAGTTATTACTTTGGTGACGTCATCAGTAATTTGCCTCATTCACTTTCTACCATGGTGTAATTTTGCTTTGAAAACGCTGCACATAATAAAGACTTATTGGCAAGGGCTTTGAACTACCATGTCTCGAGTCTTCTCACAATTTAACTCTTCCAGCACTGAGACTTTCCCGCCAGCCCGAGGCCTGAGGGAATGCCAGAGGCACTGAAGATCCAGAACGTGTGCCGTTATGAGTCCCATGCTTGCAGATTATGACAGCCTCCCGTCATTACTCAGTCATCTGCAAAACCATGAGGTTCTACGCAATTAGAGGGCAGTGAGAGGGACACACAATTTTGAGTCAGAAGAGCCAGGACAGGGCTTGAGCCTTGGACAAGTGACTTAAAGTCTTTGGCTTTCTGTTTCCACATTTCCACGGCGACTATGGTCATCACACGACAGCACACACCCCAAGGTGACTTGTAAACGTTGTAAATAGTAGCTGCAGTGTAACAGATACAGTAAGGTGTAAAAATCACCAGTATGTTGCCCAGGCAGGGGAGCGGGGTTTCCTAAGGAAACAAATCCATGTGGACCACAGAAAGTATGACCTGGGACATTACCAGGACCTCAGTGGTCAGCCTTTTGTTCTATTCTGGTTCTTATGCCTGATCCTTCAAAATAACCTCTTCTTATTTCAGTGACGAGTTCGGCTTTGCCTGTTTGTCAAACTTGATGTCAGTAAAATCATACTCTGTGTACTGGTTTGCCTTAGTGGTCTTCGACTCGGCATTATGTCTGTTCTAGTCATCCCTGATTCGCATGTAGCAATTGCTAAAACTTGGCCATCCCAGATAGCACTGGACTGTGTGCTGTTGTAACAATTAATCATTAATATTTGTATTGTTTCCATTTTGGAACCTTCATGAAGCATATTCCTAAGAACATTCCTGTACCTATCTTTTGATGCGTATGTGTGCGTGTGTGTGTGTGTGTGTGTGTGTATTTCCTGGGAGCCTATTTCTAACAGTGAAATCATTCACTCATAAGGTACGTATAGATTCAGTTTTCGGTGATATTACCAAAATGTTTTCTAAGTTCATTGTGTGCATTCATACTCTTCCCAACAAAAATTGTGCTTCCTCACCATACCTGGTCCTGATAGGCTTTTTGTTTGGTTGTTTGTGTTGTGTTTTTTCTTTTTCTTTTTTTCAAATTCAGTGTTCAGAGAGTGGTATCTAATGCTCTAGATTTCAATTTTTATTTATACCGCTCCATTCATCTTAACTTTAGAGAATGTTTTATTTTTAAGTAAGTTCTTTTGGGAAAATATTTTATAAAAATTATTCTACAACTTGACGGATGCCTTTTTCCAGAAGGCAATTTTTTAATGTTTAGTTTTGAGAGAGAGACAGAGACAGAGTGTGAGTGGGGGAGGGGCAGAGAGAGAGGGAGACACAGAATTCGAAACAGGCTCCAGGCTCTGAGCTGTCAGCACAGAGCCTGACAGGGTCTCAAACTCATGGACCGTGAGATCATGCCCTGAGCCAGAGTCAGTCACTTAACTGACTGAGTGCACCTAGAGGAAAATTTTAAGTATCACATGCTATCTTTTCCCCTTCCCTTTACTTCTGTCTTCCTCTGTGATTTTTAAAGCTAGCAAGATATTTGCTTTTTTGCTGTTCTCATCTTTAATATTGGCAATACTGCTAGACACTTGGCTTTGCCCAAATACGGCATACGCAAATTCTTCTTGATTCCCTGCCTGTCTCAGGGGAAGCTTATTTGTATCTTCCCCTTGAGCTTCACTTTGCGGACCAGTGCTTCCTGGCGTTTGCTGACATATGCTTCTGTTTTCTTAAGGAGCTTCACCTGCAGTCATGACTGTTCTGATTGGTGAATGTTTTCTTACAATTTTACATTGTTGGATTGTTGTAACAGGTTTTATGCTGACTAGCCCAGGGTGTATCCTTCTTCTGTGGGTGGAAATACTCTGTTTGGGTTGGATTGTCCTCCCGATTCTACAGCCTGACAGATACAACAGGCTTAAGCTACCGTTCCCCTGGGCTCTCCTCAGCTCCTGGCCCCATCCCTCCCCAGCCAGCGAAATTCATTGTTTGGACGAGTGTTAGACCACAGAAAGCTTCCTCTTCTACTTCCTTCTACGCTATTCCCTATCTCAGGAGACAACCCACTCCCATTGACGTTTTGTCTTATTTTGCTGTTGTTGTTTCATGGGAATAATTAGCTGTGATCAATCTGTTTCTACATTTAGGGGTAAATTTCTGAGATCTAATAGTTTTTCCTTCTTTGGGAAATTTCCCACCTATGGTGTTGGGAAGAGGCATAGAGGCTCCCGAAGAGCAGCATTTCTCATGTGATGGGTCAGGGCTCCAAAGCGAGTTTGCTGGGAAACCCAGAGACAGGTACAGAGACAGAGAGAGGCAGCGTCTATGTCACCTTGTCTCATCCAACTTGAGAAGTCACACCTGTCACTCTTGACATCTTGTCCTTGCTGGGTCAGCCATTAAGACCTGCCAAGACTTAAGGTGACCATCAGTGTGCTCTTCCTCCTGATAAGGTTCTAGATGTGCATCAGGGAACAGAAGAATTGTTTTGGCCATTTTTGGAAACTATCTCCCACATCCAGTCTTACCTATTGTTTCAAGCATTCAATGTTTCTTGAAAAAAAACCACTGTGGCATAAGGAGATTGAAAGCAAGAAATATGATTGCAGGGTGAGCCTGTTCCCAAAAATAAGAAGAAGCTCGAGACGCTCTCAGGAGGGAGTTAGGAAGTCCAGGTCAGGGATTACAGATGTAAAGATTTTGCAAGTTGCCAAAACTTGGCCACTCATCCCATGTGTCGCCGTCACAAAGGGCCCTGGGACTTGAGTTTAGGGTCACCAGGGTAGAGTGTGAGCTGTAGATGGATTCCACACTGCAGCTATTCATAGAATTGAGGCTCAGAGGAGACCATGAGGCCTGTCTGCTCTGAAAGGAAGTGCAAAGAGCAAAGTCTCTGGTCCTAAAGCAAAGAATCATAATGCAGGG
>NW_027551571.1:7928953-8015490 GCF_008692635.1 Crocuta crocuta | reverse complement strand
CAGCCGAGCTGCAACTATGCAGTGGTGACCAGTGGGTCAGGCTCCTCCTTTGTCGTGTTGACACTGCAACACTGAGAGATATGAGTGGCATGAGGGGAAACTGAGGCTGTCAGGCTCTAACTTCACACAGCCATGGAGCTGAAAACCAGGACCCCAAACCACACAGCCCTGTCTCTGAAGGCTATGACCTTTCACACCACTGTCAGAGGCAGGCCACAGGGAAGACCACACCTCTTACTCTTCTCTGAGGGCATGTTTCTTCCTCCCTCTTGGAGTGCCTGGAGAGACCAACTAAGACCTAGAAATGCTGTCCTGAGGGGTGGGACAGTCACACCCTCCTTCCTGGAAACAGACATGAGGCTAACTCCTTTCCAACTAAGCCTTTGTAAACGGAAGAGGACATAGTTTCTGCAGTTGGTTAGCTTCTTTACCCTCAGGAAGATGCAGAGATCAGTTACTAAAAAGGAATAAAAATAGCCCATCAATTATTTTTGAGCCCCTAACCTTTGCTAGGTGCTTCAGATTTTCCTTATTCAAAAGTTCACAGCAACTACTTAAAGGTAGTAGCTGTCTATCCATTTCGCAGGCAAGGAGGCTAAGTCTCAAAAGGTCAATCATCATGCCAATGTCACATAAATCGTAAGTGGAAGAGTCAAGGCTAATGCTAAAGTCAGTTGATCTAAAACGTCTTTTTAGGACTCTAAATGTGCATCGAAAGACCGGCTACGCAGGTTGGGGAGATACTGAGGAAGGAAGCTCTTGCCATCCAGGGGCCACTGGACCAGCCTGGGTCCCTTCAACTCTTCCGCTGTAATAATTGTGGCGGGTATCGTGGCATTAGTGAACAGAGCTCTAAACCACGCTTCTGGAGCTCAGACCGTACATCATGCTTGACAGATATTTGAGTTTATTAACTAGAGATTTCGAGGCCCCTGTCAAGATTTGTTTTCATCCATTGTGTTAAGGCAAAGAATTATTTACTGCCCCATCGATAAATTGATACACCGGGCTAAGTACTCCTTACACTTCACATCCGCTCTTCCTCACAACGGCCCTGGGTTGCATCTTGCTGTCCTTGTGAACAGGTGTGAAAACTAAGGGCCAGAGAGGTTAACTAATCCCCAGCCTTCTACGGTTGCACAGCAAATTCTGGTGGCGGCTGAAATAAGATGTAAGTTTGTTTAACACCAAAACTTGCACTCCTTCTGTCTGACCGCGTTTCCCTGGGGAAAACCTTCTCCCAGTACCCTCCCCCCCATTTGAAGGATAAGGCACGTTTCTGGTCTCACACCACGCTCCTCTTTCCCTGGTGGGTTTTTTTCAGAAATCCATTTGTCTTGGCTCGGGGGTGGGGTGGGGGGCTACTTCCGCCTGACTTATGACGCAAGCTTTTCAGCTTATTTGCTCCCTCAAGCCCCTCATTAGGGAATCCAGGGTGGGGACAGCTCCGGGTACAGTTATAAACTTGCCCCTCCCCGTTCCTCCTTTGCTTTTATTTTTAACTGCACTTCTTTCTGACAGGAACTCTGTTTATCCTGACTTGAGTCTGACGTTATGAGTCATTGGGGAGATATCATATGCTGATTGCCGAGCCACGCTATTATTTTTCCCTTTTCTATGACTCATTCTCTTCAAAATCTCTAATTTATGATAAAAGTCAGTAAGATGTAAGCACAGAGAATGTTTCTAATGGGCTCTCTTATTATGCTTGGGCCCACTTTGTCTAGCCTAATTCTTGGGGTGAACAGTGAACATCAGCACGCCTCTTAAAAAGAGCGAGAGGTGGTGATCAGGACCTACCCCTGCCCTTGAGCAGGCTGGGCAACTGTGGGGCAGGAGGAACACAAGGATCATAGAACAAGTTCGACCTATACCCTCTATTGAAAAAAGAGAGCCTTTAATGAGATATTATTAACGTTCCCTATAGATATGCCCAAAGAAAAGGCAAAGAGCCACGATGTCTGATGTTTCTAATGAAGGAAACTTGTTAGCTCTCTTCTTCTTAAAATGCCACTGAAAAATGAAGCAAACTCACAAGTAAAATAGTTGTATGGTTCATGGGATTATAGTGTAAACTAAAAATGTGCTCAGGCATGGAAAGACATGGAAAGGTTTCTCTAGTTCACTTTATTATGTAAACAAGGAGCCTGACTCTTGCACCAGGACAGGATTTTGAAGGTCTTCTTCAATGCATCACTGCCTTCCAGAGCTTCTGGGGCAGATGCGGCCCCAGCAGGGAAGTCTTCAGTTACGGGGAGCTCGCCATGGGCTCATGTATACATCCATCTGAAATTCATTGGCTAATGACTGAACACTCACTCTGTGCCCTGGTCGCTCCTAGGAATCAAAGACATTGATGTGACATCCATGTCTCTGAGACACCTTGGGCTTCGGAGGACAAACGCCCCACTCAACCCCCCATCCCCTGATGTTCCCTGGCTCCCTAGCCTTGCCTCAGCCTCTCCCTTTAGCAGTAGTCAGAGCAGGAGACTGAAGCAGCTTCCGAGCTGCTGTGGTCATGGCCTTTCCTGGGTAGCTCATTTGTGTCAGCCTCTATCAGGCAACATGTCTCGTCCGTGCCACCTCCTGGGAGTCCCCCAAAAGCCCCTGGACAGGCATCTCTTGCAAGGTGCAGTCTCTGGATAGCTCATATCCTTCTTCCAATTTGGGTGGTCCCTTCCTGCTATGGACTGAATATGTCGCCCCACAAATTCATATGTTGAAGCCCTAACCCCAGTGCGCCTGTATTGGGAGAAGGGGCTTTTCAGGAAGTAAGGGAGGTTAAGTGAAGTCATAAGGGTAGAGGGAGTCATCTATCTATCTATCTATCTATCTATCTATCTATCTATCTATCTATCTATTTAACGTAGGCTCCATACCCAATATGGGCCTTGAACTCGTGACTCAAGATCAAAAGCCACATGCCCTACTGACTGAGCCAGTCAGGAGGCCATAAGGTTAGAGTCTAATCTGAAAGGACTAGGGTCCTAAGAAGAAGAAGAGCCACCAGGAATGTGAGAACTTTGAGGAAAGGCTGTGTGAACTAGACTGTGAAGGGTAGGTACGGGTTCACAGATGGATGAGACATGGGAACGTATCTCAGTGAGAGGAGCAGTGAGAGACCCCAGGGATATGTGGGAAGTGAGGCGGGTTGGAGGATGGGCAGGTGGGCTGGTGTGCTTACAGACCCTGCTTCTAGGTTGTGAGAGGAAGGGCCGTGGCTGGTGGCATCGGGTGGGATGTGATCACTGCTGATTGACCGTCACAGGCAGCCAGCTGCCCCCAGAAGGGTAAAAAGCAGATTCTGGACTCTCTGAGCACATGTTTCTTCTGAGAAGATCTTTAACACATTGCAAATGAAAAGCAGGATGGTTTTGACCAGGAACTAACCTGCAGCGGCCAAGGGCGTCCTGGGGAAACACAGCTCCTTTCCTTCCCTTCCAAAGCTTATGCTTGGGGGAAATGGCACCCCAAAATAAAGATATGAAACCTTGGTTCTCCATACCATGTCCTCACTGACATTTTCACTATCCAATTGAGACACAATGAGGAGAGGTATGCAGCTTTTAAGATCATCTGGTAAGTAATAGAACACGCATCTGGTCTCAGATCTTTGTGAGTCCAAAGCTGTTGTTCTCAATCCTGCGTTATCCCTTAAATGCTGAATTTTATAATGAAATAAAAAAAAAAAATTCAACTTATTGTGAGAACTTAATTTTTTGACCTCAGGAAAACGTCCAACAATTATCTAAATTACCTATGACAAAACAGTTCTAACTTGGATTTAATGACTCTGTTCTCTCTGAGTGAGTTAATTGAATTATCTTATGGGGAAAATGCATGTATGTGTTTTGAAAAAATATATACATACGATGTTTAGACCAATACCTTGGGGTGCCTGAGTGGTTCAGTCGGTTGAGCGTCCAACTTGATTTTGGCTCAGGCCAAGATCTCACATTTTCTGAGATTGAGCCTCACGTGCTCCAGGCTGACAGCAAGGAGCCTGCATGGGATTCTCTCTCTTACCTCTCTGTGCATCCCCCACTCATTCTCTCTCTCTTTCTCTCTCTCTCTCTCAAAATAAACAAATATACATTTAAAACAAAAGACGCATAGACCAATACCTTACAGTTAGCTCTCAGTAAATGTTGGCTAGTATTCATATGAGTAAATAGCAATATTTTACTAATTGTGTATATTTATATTACATTTAATTATTGTTTATATTAATATATAGTAAATATATTCAATATGCAAGATTATATTAACTTTAGTGTATAAAAATAAAGTATATTTTCTATATATTAAATTTATATGTTCCCTGATCATCAATATTCACTGGATGTTTGGATCAGAGTTTACATATTTAAGGAAAGAGTTTACATCTTTTTTTTTTAATGTTTTATTTATTTCTAGGAGANGACTAAGCCACCTAGGCGCCCCAAAGAGTTTACATCTTAGAACTCCAAAGGAGCTAGGAATCAATTAGCCTTTGTTAACAAAAGAGTATGGCAAATGGTATAATTTTTGATGACATCATATAACAGTGATTTTGTCATCTTTTCTCTACAGAAAAGAGAAGGATAATTATGCCTCTCTTTTCACATACCTGGTTGATTTCTTTTTAATGTTTATTTTTGAGACAGAGAGAGAGAGACAGACAGAGAGAGAGAGAGGGCATGAGCAAGCAAGAGGCAGAGAGAGAGGGAGACACAGAATCTGAAGCAGGCTCCAGGCTCCAAGTTGTCAGTTCAGAGCCCGACCTGGGCCTCGAACCCAAGAACCATGAGATCATGACCTGACCAAAGTCAGATGCCCAACTGACTGAGCCTCCCAGGCACCTCTGGTTGATTTCTTCTTTTAGTTATTAACAGTTTAGAAAAACTTTCCGTGTCATAACTTCAGACCACTAACGTCATGGAAATAGTTACTATTGTTGTCAGATTTGGGAATACCACCATCACATTTATGTTATCTAAAACCTATAAGATTTCAGGCCTTTTCAAGTTGTTCAAGGTTCTTTCTAAAGACTTTGAATAGACAACCCTCATTAACCAGCTTGTCACAATGTCTCTGTCACAATGATGTATTATGAGCGCGATATTTTTGTTAATGTTGGTATTCTTAGTCACATCAGTGAGAATTTAAACAGTTATTTTAATAATTCTATTTCATCTGATTCCCTTCTAAAAGGAAAAAAGAAGTGGGCTATTTTGACTGTATACACTGCGCTATCAAGCATATTCTTGGAAGGATAGAAATTCTGTTTCAAATTATCTGTGTACACTTTTACATGTTTGGTGATTGAAAGGATTTCCACAGATAAGCTCCTGGCTCTGCACATCTCGAGAGCTGTTTCTTCACTGCTCCCCACACACTGCTGCGGCTGCAGCTGTGAAGTTTAGGTTGTGAACCGGTCTCTGGGCCTGCACTTCTGTATCATGGGCTGTGGGTAAGTCAACACCATGGGTAATTGGATTATTTCTAGAATTCCATCCTGCACCCCAATGGTTACAATAACTCTACTGCTCTGGAAGTGACTGAGACATCTAAAAGCATTTCAAGAAACCCAAACTAACCCCGACTTAAATGTTTCCCAGTGAGAGCCTCAAAATGCACACGGCCACTGTAATACCACCCAACGCAAGGGCAAGTTTGGCAGAGAAGATGGAATGGAAAGAGACAGCAGTCTTAGTTGATTGTGGTTAAAGTATCTTACTTTTGTGAATTTTATAAAGCCAGATGGCTCTCTCGACATACTCTAGGGCCCTGGGAGGGGCCCATGCATACCAGGACTCTAAGGCTTAAATGTCCCTGAATACACGGAGAACACACTCTTGGTTCCATATTTGGAGTCCGTGTAGAATAGTTTCCTTCCCTCTGGGTAACAAGACCACATGCTAAGCTGTAGCCCATGACTAGAGACCCAGACCTTTCTATGAAGACCTCTTGTGGCCACAAAGCCTGTCAGGGGTCCTCTCTGACACCCACACTGTCTACTTCCATTTGTAGTCATTTAAACAGTTCCGGGTCAAGAATGAGAGCTTCACATCATCAATCCACCTGCCGTTGCCTATAGTTTCTGAGCACCGCGGTCTGATCCAGAGCAGAGCCTTGGAGAGACCATGCCCCACCCCCACCCCGTGGCCCCAACTGACTGTGAGATCATCAGATTGTCAGTAGGTGGAACTGAGTTGGGCTCCACCAAAGCAGAGGGCCTGGGTGGCTGGGAGGTGGAGAATGTGCCTCTCAGTCGTGGGGAAGGAAGTTTAGCTGAATCTCCAAGGAGTTGTTTCCATTGAGGGTCATGCTCTCCTCAATCTAGTTTCCTTGGAGATCCAACCTCCACACTCCCACAACCAGGGTGCTTTTCAAGAAAACAAAATATGACCATTTCACTCCTCTCCCTTTGAAATAGCAAGGGTTCTGTTGAACCGTAGAATAGAGTCCCCGAGGCTTCAGTCGCTATCAGAGCTCTTCGTTATCTGGCCTCTGCCACCAACGCCGTGGCCTCGCCAGCCAGGCATAGGACACATGCAGGAGCCAGGGCTCTCCTGAGAAGCAGAACCCAGAAAATAGCTACATCTGTATCGTTTCTGTAATCTCTGGCTCTGTCTATACTGATTGCTATCTACTGACAGATTTAAATTAACCACCACAAGACCCTCACGAGTTTGGTTCCTAATGCTTACGTCTATTTTTGCCCATATCGTACTGCTGTCTCTACGGAAAGAGGCTTTCAACTCCTGCAAGACCCTGTTAGTCAGCATCCAAGCACCTTAGGTGTTTCAAAAGTAAAAGTTTAAAATAGGTCGGGGTGGGGGTTGCTTTCAGGGCAGGGAGAATAGAAGAGAACATAGACGGTGTGGAGGAGGGAAAAGGAAGAATGGTATTATTTGGAGAAGAGGATACACCAACACCCTGGAGCTGAAGTCCCTGGGTCTACACCGGCTACTGAGTTTTCGAAGAACTCTCACATCTGATCCTGAGTCTACCCCTGGGGACCACAGGGCCCAGAACTACAAAAAAAGGGCTACCTCGACTCCAGCCCCTGGAGTCTGCCATCCCCTCGTGCTCACAGGCAGCTCTCTCCAGAAGCTTCCACACTGTCAGAGGCACCAAGCTCCGCTTCTGTCCCTGCCCGGTGGTCTCCGGCCAGCACCTCCCACTGCCTGAATCTAACAGGAAATGCGGTTTGCAAACTCACAGCGTTAGCACACAGGCCAGTGAGGTTTCTCCTCGGGAGCCTCTCCGCAGCTCCTGATCCTGAGATTTTACTGTTGCCTTCGCGTTCCTTCCCTCAGCCTCTTTGTCAAAGCCGTGGTGAAAGTTTTAAGTAAGTTCATCTGTTGCCAGGCAACTCACTTTCGTATCTGCACACTTCCCATTGCCAGGGCTGGCATCTTTTAATGTCTCCAGTGACAAAGTCCTGGCAGGTTTTAAGGAATTAGGCGTACACCTACGACTCGCGGAGTTTTGTGGGGTTTTGTGTGTTTGTTAGTTTCCTGTGAAAGTGCTTATTTTCACGACTTTAGATGCAGGTCTCTACGAAGCTAAAGAGTGAAGGATCTCTCTTTGGAGTCACGTACTTTCAAGAGGGATTGGTTACACCATGTATTTTATAGGCTTTTCACTGCCCCCCCTTTTTAGATGTAGTAAATTTAGCGTCTTAGATAAAGTGCTCTCTCCTCCTTCCCGCTTTCTTTTGCTTCTCTTCTCTCTCCTTCTCCTTCTTCCTTTCCTTTGTTCCTTCTTCCTCTTATTCCCCCTCCCACTCTCCATCCTCCTCCTCCCCCTCCTCCTCCCCTCCTNCCCCCCTCCTCCTCTCCCCCCTCCTCCTCTCCCTCCTCCTCCTCTCCCTCCTCCTCCTCTCCCTCCTCCTCCTTCTTCTCCTTCTTCTCCTTTTCTTTTTTGCCAAATATTAACCATAATCCAGATTTGCCTTTGTTTCTTAAGAAAAAGGTTCAAAGCTACATGACAAATCCGAGCTTTTAGACAAAGCCATTGGGCTCTATTTGGTCTTTCAATTAGATAAACTTCCATGTATTCTTCACTTGAAGACATTTACACACACACACACACACACACACGGAAGTGTGCATTTTTTCAACCTGTATAATTGAAGGATGAAGATTTGTTGAATGGTCTCTTATTGATAAATGCTGTTCCTAACACTTTCCATCCATTAGTTCAGCCTTCTGTGGGTGCTTTGAGTTTTCCTTTTGGTCAGATTGAGACCATTTTACAGATGAAGAGTGAGGATCCCAGAAGTGGAGGAACTTGTCCAAGTCACACCATCATTGTCGGGGAAGGAATCCAGCCCAGGTGCGCAGGTGTTAAGTCTGAGACTCTGTCCCTGTCCTGTGATGGCCTCACGTCATGGCACCATGTGTCATGCGTGTCTCATCCTTATGATCATGGTGAAGTTGGTGAACCCCAGCGTTCTTTTAAAATACAAGTTTCTGAAATATCATACTATTTTAGTTCTGTCTAAAATTACTTCTTTCCTCACTATGCTCCTCATGAAAGTACTCTCACATGCTCAATTACGGTGTAAGAGTGAGTCTCCAGAAATGAGAGAGGGTGGAGCGATGACCAATCACTGAAGAATTCTCATTCTTCCTACAGTCTATCGGATCCGCAGTTTCAAAGTGAGTCTACTGCATGAGCACATTTCAAACACATGGCATTGAGCTACGGCAACATGTCAGCCCCTACAGTCATCCTACCTATTGGACATTTTGACCTAACATTCTGGAAGACAAAATAGATTGCATCATTCCACGGTCTTCAACATCCAAAGACTCATCTACAATTAACCATATCTCTGACTTAATCTCTCTCTGCTCTGTATTTTTTAATTTGGTTCCACAACCGCACAGTTTGAGAGCAATGCTTAAAATAAGAGTGAGTATCTCCTGTTTTTCACCTGTGGACTGACCCAGACTTAGGAGACAGGGAAGCATGGCCATCATTTGGTTAGGTGTGTTAGGATGCTGTAACCAACCTTGCTGCTTATTACCACTTACCGCTACCTCTATCCTCCCAGTGGAAACTTAGTCTATTGTATCTTAGAGCAGTTTACTTTATATTACACGCATTTCAATGTATTAAGATGCTTGCACCTGGGGGGTGTGTGAAAATGTACCTATGAACCCTTTGAACTTTGAGAGGGAAGTTGCTGAGTCCTTTTATGGGCAGACAGTGGAAAAAGAAAAGGTCATTGTCAAAGTGAATTACCAATACCAAAACTCAAAATCCCTCCTTTCAGACCTGATGCCTTCTTTTAAATCTCTAATCCGCACCTTTGAAATGCAGAAGTCTGCAGTAATAGCAAGCATTGGATAAGTGCATGTTGGAGACAAGAGGAAGGCTTCTGAAGAAGGTCAGGTGCACAGTTAGAGAAACACCTTCCTTCTGCTCTGCTCCTGGGCTGCGGAGAAGCTAAACTGGAGGGTTTTCTTCCATCCTGAGTGACTTTATATTTGACCATTGTCTTCTGTATCTCATGAAACATTTGAAAACGCATTATTCATAGGTATCAGCATCTTTCAGGATGATTATTCACTCAAGTCCCACAGCAGCCTTGTCCATCCAGGTTGTCGACTGTTAAGGTAGGGATGAAGTCCCAGTGTTCGCTGGCTCTACACTGTCCACGCAGCCCCCAGCAGAAATGGTTCCGCAGGCCATTTTAGCAGAAGCTGAGAAGGCCCTCCTCTCCCTCTTTCTCCTGAGATCTCCCTACCTGCAGGCAGGACAGGCTCAGGCTCAGCCACTCACCGGCAACAATTGGGTGAGTAAGTCAGTCCAATTCTAAGAGTCAGGACAGAAGCCCACTGATGCTAAATCCTACGTTCGATTCTCCAAAGTGGCCCTTCTCAGTATATTTTTATTTTTATCTCCTGGGTTTTACAGCTGTCTCTCTGCTCATTTGGAACTTCATCGAAGAGACAGTTAGCTATCCACTTCTCCAACTCTGAAGTGCCAGCTAGGAGCCCATCACAGTATTAATTCCATACATTTGCTCATTTCATGCTTATAAAATCCTGCAAGTCATTGAGGAGCCTGGGTGGCTCAGTCGGTTAAGCATCTGACTTCAGCTCAGATCATGATCCCATGGTTTGTGAGTTCGAGTTCCACATCAGACTCTGTGCTGACAG
Organism: Crocuta crocuta; assembly: GCF_008692635.1. Taxonomy (NCBI): domain Eukaryota; kingdom Metazoa; phylum Chordata; class Mammalia; order Carnivora; family Hyaenidae; genus Crocuta; species Crocuta crocuta. The sequence goes on along the minus strand of NW_027551571.1, from coordinate 8,005,330 downwards.
CTCAGAACCTGAAGCCTCCTTCGGAATCTGTGTCTCCCTCTCTCTCTGCCCCTTCCCCACTCACACTCTGTTTCTCTCTGTCTCAAAAATAAATAAACATTAAAAAAAATTTTTTTTAATTCTTCAAGTCAGCAAGGGCGAGAAGATACTTCAAGGACTTGGGGAAAAAACTTGCCAGAGTTAAATAGCGAATTAGTGGCTGAGCTGTTTTTAAGCCTGTGCTGTTTCACTGCAAATCCCATGTCATTTCTTCCCCCATCTAAGACTGTGAATTATCACTGCCTCTGTGTCACTTTTTTTGTCTCCACCTGCGTTTCTTGGTGAAGCAGGATCCTATCCCAGGTGTGTTCAAAGAAAGTCTGCACTGGGGTTCACTTCTAGATGCTGCCTTTTGACACCGCGTTCCTTCCGTGGGACCACTAGCCAGGGGCCGCAGAGGAGGAACCAGTCTCTGCCCTCCTGTGGGTAACCTCAGATTCAGTGTGTGGGTGATCGATGGTGGCCTCTTTACTTCTGTTCACAACCGAGGACCTCTTCACATCAGGGCGCTTCCTTCTCCTTTGAGAAGCACTGGATTATAACAGGAAAGAAACCTTTGCCAAGGGACAGAGTGATCTGTAAGCCTTTGCTATGACCAGGCTTGTGTGTTTCTTTTCCATTCATTTATTTATCACCTCCCTGTAGAAAGACATATTGGGCCTATTTAATAGAAAATGGCTTGTAAATGCAAACTTAAAATAATAACATGTCAGGGGATACATGTTTGTAGCCCCTCAAAACATATATGCTGAAATTCTAACTCTCAATGTTAAGGCATTAGGAGGTGGGGCCTTTGGGGGGTAATTAGGTCATACGGGTGAAGGGTCAGTGTTCTTGTGAAAGGAACCTCAGAGAGCTCTTTAGCCCTCTTGATACAACGTGAGGGTACAAAGAAGAGTCAACCAGGAGGTGAGGCTGTCTCACCAAACCTTAGCACGCTGACAGCCTAAGTCAGACTTCCAGCCTCTACAACTGTGAGGAGTAAATGTCTGCTGTTAATAAGCCATCCGGTCTCCGGTACTGTTAGCCCGAACGGACTAGGATATAGCAGCAAGAAGTGTTCGCACTGCGTCCATGCCTTTTCTTCAATTAAAATGGAATCTGAATATCATTTGCAGACCTCTTCTGACCCCTGGCCTGCCGAGGGCAGATAAAACTCTTGATGTCTTTTTCAGAGAATCGGCAAGGAGGCAGAGTTAAGGTTTGGGGGTAGCTGTCCTTCTCTTGGCTCAAAAAGCAAGTCACTGGACTCGGTTGGGGCGAAATCGGATACCATCCTTCTTTCCGTTGAGGATATGCCTCCAAGCTGCTGGTTACGCGCCATGATACGAAAACCAGCCTACAGACTATAAGCATCTAGAGTAGAGAAATAGTCCAGGTCTCTGCCGGATGAGTCTTTTCCCGAGCATGTGGAACCACTTAGGCTGTTCAATCACCACAGCACAGAAATATTTTAAGATTCCGAGCCATGTGTTGCCACATACTAAACACAGATTCAGCAAACCATCCGCTGTGGCGCTCTCAGGGAATCAGGCTACGGATTGTCAGAGGTTCTGAATCTGCAAACCAGAAAGAACAGCACTTCGTCAGGGCTTCAAGAAGGCCCCCAGGGAAGGGAGGTATTCTTGCTTTCTCCTTTCCTGTCTATGTGAAAAACTCCCCCAACACTTTATTTCAGGCACCTGGATAATCGGTTATTGTACGTTGAGTTTCCTCAATGTTATGTTTAATGAGAATCACAGAGGTTGTTGGAAGAGCTTGTGAAGAGGTAGAGAACTGAAGCAAAGAAGAACAATGGGTGTGGGAGGGTCCTCCTTGGGGATGGTCCCCACTCAGGTGGAGAAGGATCATTGTGTTCCTGGCCTATGAAAGCTGATTTTCATGACAAAGAGAGCAGTAGTTTTCTTTCTTTTTCTTTTTTTTTAATGTTTTTATTTATTTCTGAGAGAGACAGAGACCTCGACCAGGGGAGGGTCAGAGAGAGAGGGAGACGCAGAATCTGAAGCAGGCTCCAGGCTCTGAGCTGTCAGCACAGAGCGGGACGTGGGGCTTGAACCCACGAACCGTGAGATCATGACCTGAGCCAAAGTCAGACACTTAACCGACTGAGTCATCCAGGCGCCCCGAGAGCAGTAGTTTTCTTATGCTGATATTTTTATTTAGGGCTGAATGTCAATCCTAACATAGACACTTTAAAATTTTTATTTTATTTTTTTGGATGCTCAGTTCCCTCTTCCTAAATTTCTGTTGCTATCTCTCTCTACCCAGCTTTTGGATCTGTGATAACCAGCTCAAATGTCACCTCATAGAAACATTCATTCTATGGCCACCCTCTCCTGTGGTCTCCAGCACCTTGTGTAGACCTCTATCGGGTGGAAGATAGCTGAGAGTGCACTCCTAGATTCCCAACTCTGTGAGGGAAAGACTCTGTGTTATTAATGTCTGTGGCCCCCAAGAGCCAGCATAGTTCCGGGAAAAGAGGAGTCACCCAGAAAGTATTAATTGAATAAATTAGTAGATGGATGAATGACCACAACTGAAGCATTATTACCTGTTTGCATATTTCCAGTATATGATCCAAATCCATACATTTTTTTTTTTTTATCCAACTTACTCAAATTTCCCGGTACCCTCATCACAGTAGACCTGATGTCTAGTTTGCCAAACCCTCGTGAAATTCAGGGTCAGAACTGTGGACCGTGTTGGAAATAGTGGGTCAAATCATCACCTCTCTATCTGCCTAATAAAATTAAGTTTTGAACAAACTTCTTCTCAGTTCTGATCCTATGTTTATGGGATTTTTATAATTTTGAAATATAGCACATATAAGTCTATGTAAGATTTATGTATGATTTAAGAGATGATACTTGTTATTTAAAATAATGATGAAATAAATACTCATGAACTTCCTACCTAGCTTAAGAAATAATGGACTGTGGTCTTTACCAAGCTGGACATGAAATTCGAACATCTGGCTGTGTCTTAATTATAATCACAATTCATAAGTTTATATTTTGTTTAGTGAACATGATTAACGTGAGTGAAACAATATATAATCATTTAAGATTATTAGGACCTGGAGAGCCAGTTTAATGCTCTTGTAATCTCTGTGATGCCCATTGTGTTTCATGCCTTATTTCCTTGCTTCCTTGGTATGTGGATTACTTTCAGCTGAGTGTGTGCGTGTCGGGGGGAGGGGGATCAATCTGAACCACTTGTGTAGACTTTTGCCTAAACCCTATGTCTCCATATATCTAGTCATTAGATAGACATCTATATCCATAGATGTCACAGATCCTCAAGCTCAACGTGACTAAAACGACATTCTTTAAATTCTCTCAGTACCTCCCATAACCTAACCCTCCTTCTCTGTTTCCTGGATGGGTCACTGACTCTCCCGCACTACACAACTGGAGTCATCATGAATTTCTGCCTCTCTTTTTGAAAAATGCAATGTATCAGGGTGCCTAGGTGGCTCAGTCAGTTGAGCATCTGACTTTGCTCAGGTCATGATCTCACAGTTCGTGGGTTTGAGCCCCACATGGGGCTCTGTGCTGACGGCTCAGAGCCTGGAGCTTGCCTCAGATTCTGTGTCTCCTTCTCTCTCTGCCCGCCCCCCTCCCCCACTCATGCTGTCTCTCTGTCTCTCAAAAATAAATTAAAAAAAAAATGTGATGATTCGCAAAACCCTTTTCTACTCATGGCTTCTTTTGTTCGAGATACCTTGCACACAATTTTTAGGATGATGTTTTTAAACGAATTTCTAGTCAGTAACTCCCTAGCTTAAGGAAAAAAACAAAGCACAGATTTGGATGGATCTCTATGGCCTATGATCTATAGAGACCAAGGTTTTATGGTGATCACTCAGGTGCCATCTTGAGAGAAACCCAGCAAACAACGGTGTGGCTTTCTGACCCCAGACTGAGATCCATGGACTGTTATTAGCTACCCCAGAAAGCAGAGAGGCAGAGTAGCTCTCCTGCAGTGGAAGAAGGAGCCATGGCTGGCCAGGACCATGGACTTGTCTGACATCACTGGGCCCTTCCCATCACGTTTCACCCTGGCACACATTTTGCCAACATATTCCTCCTCTTTCTTCTAGAAAATGTAGCCTTAATTTCATCCAAACTATTCAGAACTTTCTCCTCACTCAAATTTAGCAAGGGCCTATAAATACTGGTTATTCATTCTGTACACAGATACAATTTAAGGTACAGAAGAAACTCTGCAAAGAAGTCTAAATATTTCCCTTGAAGAGCTTTGTGTGAATGAAGGTTTTCTTTATAATTAAATGATTGAACCATATGTCAGCCAATGTCACCATTCCCCCAATGGTAAAAATACTTTCAATGTCTTCTTGGACTTGAACTTCTAGAATGTTTTACAGTTTATTGGGATGTTTCATATGCATCAGCTCCCTTTATCCCTCTAAAGAAAGGTTTCCAGGCTTCTACTGTTTGGGACACTGTCCCTTTGCTAATGTGCAAGAAAGGCTAGATAAGAAGCCAGATGTCTCCTGTGCTCTTGATGAGGTCATACTATGTTTTTTGTTTGTTTTGTGTTAGTATTGGTTTCCTTTTTTCTAAAGCAATGGATCTTGTTGTCTTTACCACACGTTATATTCAAGACACAATTGTTTGTCTGAAAGGGTTACGGTTTATAAAAACATGCGTGAAAGTCGCGCTCTCACTATATATTTACCGTGTGGTCTTGGGTGGTTTATTTAACATCACTGAACTTCAATGTCACATCTGTGGAAAAGAAGTGTTACATTCAGCATCCTGATGCTGCCATGAGCGTCACACACGACACTATGAGAACACTCAGGAACATCACGTGCGTTACATATCCCTGGCATTTTCACTGTGATGGCAGCCCCCAGCAGGTGGACTTGTAAGTGATCATCACTCAGCTTGTCCCAAGCTTCTAGGTTCCTGCTTTCCATTTGGAGCATACACTGTGAAGTTCTGTGCCTTGAAAGGGGCTTTCATGTGATACCACCTCGGGGGGGGTGTCACATTTCCATAGTTCACAATTAGACTTAAGAGCTGTTAGGGTGCCTGGGTGGCTCAGTCAATTAAGCGTCCGACTTCGGCTCAGGTCATAGTCTCATAGTCTGTGAGTTCAAGCCCCACATCGGGCTCTGTGCTGGCAGCGCAGAGCTTGGAGCTGCTTCAGGTTCTGTGTCTCCCTCTCTCTCTCTGCCCCTCCCCTGCTTGTGCTCTGTGTGAGTCTCTCTCTCAAAAATAAATAAACATTTAAAAGCCTTTAATAAAGAGTTACTTAGGGACTATTTTATTGGACGTCATTAGAACCCAACTCTGAATGGTGTTATAATTACAAGTATAATTTAGTGGGATTCAACAAATATTCACTGAGTACCAGGTGTCATGTGTATAAAGATAAATAAGGCAAGGTTTCTGTCCTGAAGAGTACAAAGTATATACAGTTAGGAGGATAACTATAAAGAATTTTGTAACAGTGTGTGACAAATATTGTAGGAGCACACAAAAGGCTATGAGCACACAGGGGAGGGCACTGTAAATAGCTCTGTTTGGTCAGAAGATGGGTTGCAGGAAAGCCATACAGAAGAGATTCATTGGACCAGGACCCTGGGAAGAAAAGAGAATGTGGCCTGGGCGGAAAAAAAAATGGAAGAAAAATTTATAGCCAGAGAGAACAACACCTAAAATATCAACCAAGTTGTTTTGGCTGAAATGAGAACTGGTGTGGTTCTGGTTCACACTTCTTCCTCCCTGTTTCATCTGAGGAAATTACTAGACTCATCTTTGACTTTTCTTACGTGTGAACTGATCCTAATACTGTCTACCAAAAATATATAGATGAAACCATACTGGGAAACTTCACCAATTGAATGCTTGGTACGCAGAAGTTACTCCATAAATGTCGGGTCTCAACTGGCAGACATGTGGCCTATTCACGGACCATACAAAACATGATGGCAGCTCCACATTTGACATTTTACTGAAGATCTTTGGGGTTAAAATCTCTGGGGCTCTACCATCATGGATGATGTTTGGCTGAATCTTCACGCCTATGAAAGCAGTAGTTATGACCCAGTTTTGTTGTGTGTTTGCTTCTCATTTAGACCACCATACTACATCACTGGGGCACATTTCTCTCCTCACCCCCAGGGGGCAGGGGAGCTATTCCCTGTTCAAGTCACTGAGGACTTTGTTGGGTTTCTCAGAGCTGAGGTCTCTGGCTTCAACTGGTATGGCTACCATGAGTAGCTCAGAGTAATAGCACATCAGCTGTGACCATGTTCATGGCGTCACTTGACCACAGCCCAGCTAGAAAAGCTCTCTAGTTGGTGCCCGTCCACCCTAGGTTAATGTTTCATGTGATTGAGGTTATACTAATGAAGCTAAATTCCAAGGGGATTGAATTATACACAATTTGTTTCCAAATGTGGTTGTCCAAACTTCTGTGCTGCGCCCTCCCCCCAGCTTTCCCCACCTCGTGCACACCCCACACGGTTGTGCTCCTGACCCAGGAAATACTCCTCCAGGAGGCCATGTGTGCACTAGATACCTCCCACCAGGTCCCTGATGGAAGACGAGTGAACTGCCCATGATCACTGGGCAGCTCTCTTCTTTTTGCATTTCTTCTAAGCAGCAAGAGGGCCACAGAACAAACTTCCCAAATCTGTGGTATTAAGTCACCATTAATAGTGCCGTCTTCTGACTACTATACTGCGAACGGGCCCTCTGGTTTGTGGTTTTGTGTTTTAGCTCCAAGCTTAGGTTGGGAGCAATAAGGTCAGCCACCTGAAACAACAACTTTCGCCTAATCTAGAATGATCTATTTCCTCAGCAAAGATTGCTTCTTATTTTTATTTTTAAAGGGATTTAATATTGAACGTGCACATTAGCTGGTTCCTGGCCACCTGAATGGGTCTGTTTGTTTCGGCACGTCTATCCACCAGGCTGCTGAGCCCTGCTTTCCTCAAGGTTCAGGAAGCTCTAAATATTAATGAGGGCAAAGACCTGTGCATTTGGCAACTCCTTCCCCAACACGCACTCCATTAAACGCAATTTCCGAAGCCATTTCATAACTTAGAAAACCCAACGGGGAAAAGGGATAGCACCATTACAATTTTGCATGGTGGCAGTTTCTAAAATGTCATTTATGCGGAAGGTTATCGACACATGGTCCACATGATCGTCTGCGTTCTAGAGTGAGCATCACAGAGCACTCGGAGAGAGAAGTGGTTCCCAGAACGTGGTCTCCAGGTCAGCAGCACAGGGAAGTCTGTTAGTGACCCAGGTTTCTGGGCTCTACACCAAATCTGCTGAGTCAGAAGCTCATCAGAAATCCTGGGGTGGGGGGTGTCCCAGCCTCATGGTGATTGGACTCCCACTGGTGCGGATATTGCCATATTGCCTCCGTTCTCTGTGGAAGCATCGTTTTGAGTATGAGAGAAATGCAAGTGTCCTTTGGGGAGCTTTGCACTGGGGTCTCGGCAGCCCTAGACTCCACTTTCAGCCCTTTCAGCCATTAGAGACTTACCTTAGTAACATTTCTGAGCCTCACTTTGCTCATCTGTAAAGTGGCGATAGCAATACGAGCTGCTCTATTTAACTCCTTGAGTCGGGATGTTGTTAATAATAAATAACAAATCAAATTGTTTATTCTAAAGAATGAAGTAAATATTGGTCGAGTGCTTCGAAATCTTGAGAGTGTTTGACATCATTAGCACCTAGGTCAGTGCCACTGTGCAAAGATTTCTGTCGTTAATCAGTCTCAGTGGCTCTGTTGGGATCTCAGACATGGGACTGGTAGTCTCGCCACAGTGCAATAATATTGTGTCCTGTCAGCGATGACAGCAGGAAACAGTCTTTCAGGTGCCTATTAGATGGAGAAATGAAGGGGCATTCAGACGAGGAAGGCAAACAGAGGAATGGCAGGTGTCTTTCCCAGGCAAGAGAGCAAGGTGTCTGTGTCTGTGCTCTCAATCCTCACACCCAGCTTGTTGGGTGGACCTGGGAGGAAACTGAGGCCCAGAGACATAGTTTCCTCCCTCACCCATGCCGTCATGAGGGGAAGCTGAGGCAGAAGCCCAAGGAATGGTCACAGGAGCCGAGGCCAAGCACAGGGTACCTGATACTCCCAACTCTGCTGCGAGGACCACACATCAGCCCATCTGCGACTGGACGAGGGTGGGTCAGATACCAGCTGGCGGTGTGAGCGGGGCGGCCCGGGTCAGCTCTGTGCGTGAGCCTCCCAGTCCAGGCCCCACTTGCCATTCTCATCCCCGAGGATACTCCAGAATGAGGTCCTTGCAACACCTGCAGAGCGTTTTTTTTTTTTTTAATTTTTTAAAAGTTATTTATTTGTTTTGAGAGAGAGAGAGGAGGAGGGCAGAGCAAGAGAGAGTGAGAGAGAGAGAATCCCGAGCAGGCTCCACACTGTCAGCACAGACGTTGATGTAGTGCTCAAACTCACCAATGGTGAGAAATCGAGTTGGCCACTGAACTGGCTGAGCCACCCAGGCACCCCTCCTTTTAAGCCAAACATTGAGAAAAGTAGGAGAGCATTTTTGTTTTTGCTCCTTCATCTCTATTATAACAGTTCAACTATTTTTTAAGTTTATTTATTTTGAAAGAGAGTGAGAGCGCAAACCAGGGAAGGGGCAGAGATTGGAAGAAAGAGAATCCCAATCAGGCTCCACACCACCAGTGCAGAGCCGGACGCGGGGCTCAAAGTCACGAACCTTGAGATCATGACTTGAGCCGAAGTTGGATGCTTAACTGACTAAGCCGCCCTGGTGCCCCAACAGTTAAACTACGTAAATTAAAAACCCTCTGTTTTCCCATCACCCTAAATGTATAATATTTTTGCTCTATTTCCCTCCGTCCCTTTCCCACAGTTCTTTTTCATAGGGTTGTAATCATAATATATATAATATTGTGATATATCATTTGACCCTAGCTATTTTTCACTAATGCTGCATAATAAACAATCTTACTTGTTGCTATGGTGTTTCCACAATATTCATTTTAATAGCTACATAATATTTTATTCAGGGAATGTGCCATAAATTATTGAACTGTTCCTCTGTTTTTTCCTTAGTTAAATCCCCCTTCTGTGATAAAACATTCATGTCAATAGACATAATAACTCATTCTACTTTCACCAGGCCTTTTGGTGCTTTGGCTCTTGTATATTTCTCCTATAATTTGATAGAATTTGAAAGGTAAGAATACCGTTTTTATTAGGATGCTCATGAGTATCTTAAGACATTCCACAAACATTCCGAATGCTAGGGTCTTCTATTTATATCCATTTAGTCAAACACACAAGTAGCCATCTCCCTTTTATGGAGTTTAGTGCATGTTGGCTACACTCCTTCACCTTCTTCTTTACCCATTCTGCACCCGTTTAGTCTGGGTGGGGGTGTCCAATAGCCCTTCTTAGAAAAGAAAAACTTGCTTCCTTTGTTTTCTTTTTCATCCAACAATGAAACAAACTAGGTTGCCAGAACTTTCTTTCTTGGTCCTCCACTATGTCTTTCTCTTTTCTTGTCATAATACATCCTTTTCTCTTTAAACCCCAGTATTGGATTTCCCAGCTATTTCATCCCTCATACAACTATCCTCCTCAGGAATGTTCCTTTCTGTTCAATTCTCATTATTAACAGTATTTTTTTAAATAGTTTATTGTCAACTTGGTTTCCATATAACACCCAGTGCTCATCCCCACAATTGGGCATGGAGGAAGGCACTTGTGGGGATTAACGGTATTTTTAAATTTTCTTTTAAGTTTATTTATTAAGTTTGAGAGAGACAGAGATAGCATGAGTCAGGGAGGGGCAGAGAGGTGGGAGGAGAGAGAGAGAGAGAGAGAGAGAATCCTAAGCAGGTTTCGTGCTGTCAGCACAGAGCCCGATGTAGGGGCTCAGACTCACCAACAGTAAGATCATGACCTGAGCAGAAACCAAGAGTCTGATGCTTAACCAACTGAGTCACCCAGGTGCCCCTCATTATGAATGGATTTGAGGACACTTGGGAGGCCCTATTGCAAATCAGGTCACCAGAACAATATAGAAGGTAATTATGTGCACAATTTTGGAGGCGTCCTTCCTTCGGCCACTATAGAATGAGGCTATGTAAAACCCTCACTGTAACCCTCTGTTTAAAATGCTTTTAAATGTTTATTTACTTTTTCAAGACAGAGAAAGACAGAGCATTAATGGGGGCCATGAAGAGAGAGAGAGAGACACATAATCAGAAGCAGGCTCCGGGCTCTGAGCTGCCAGCACAGAGCCTGATTCAGGACTCAGACCCATAAAGAGATCACGACCTGAGCCGAAAGCAAGAGTCAGACGCTTAACTCACTGAGCCCCTAGGCGCTCCTGTAACCCTCTGTTTTAGTGACATACATGCACATATTAAATACAATGCCCTCCCTTCTGGCTTTAGTTAATTTTACTATCAATAATGTTACCTTTTCAAGTTCCTGGCTTGGTTATTTTCTTGCTGGGTTTTATGTATATTATAGGCTGCTTCAACTCACTTTTTGAAAGAAATGGAAAGATAAATAAGTGAATTTCTTCATGATTGAATATATATAGGTTTGAACGTAAAAACAAATAAACACACAAACAAACTACAGTCATGGAAAGACATCCCTGATGTGACAACTTAGTTAAAGTTGACGTCAGAAGCCATTTTAGCAGAAGGCCAGTCATTATTATTAAATGTCCAAATGGTCGTTTATTGCAGACTGGTTGGGAGTCCCGTCTTTATACTCACTCCCCGGAAGAGGGACTCCCTGGTGAGCATTTGATAGTCCGGTTCTTGGAATCACTGCTGAACATCTATCCGAAATGCCGACTGCACGCTGAATGCATATGACGTGTGGCAGTAGCCATGCCTAAATCTGGCAGAACTGAGGGCGTCATCCTTCCTTTTGGCTAGCTTCCTTTTGGCTAGCTATTTACCATTTGGCTAGCATTTCTTTGGTTTCCTGAACACACAGCAAGGAGACCTTTGCACCTTTCCTCGAAGTTAGGTGGGACCACGTGACTGAACTCTGACCAGCAGGATGTGAGGTGGTAAGGGCCGCTTCCATCCTGGGGCACAGAAGTCTACTGCGTATATTTTCTTGAGCTCTTTCCTTTTTTCTCCAGCTCCATACAGATGGCTCTGGCAATTGTTTTTGGAAAGCCCTATTGGAGATAGCAGAGCTACAGCACAGGAGCAGAACAGGTCCCAGAAAGTCTGTGCTACTAATGAGGAACATAAATTTGGGGATTTGTGTGAGCAAAAACAAAAGCAAAAACAAAGTAAAACAAAACAAACAAAACAAAACAAAAACCAATGAATTGCCATTGTGTTGTGCTTATACATTTTTTGCACTTGTTTGTCACACACAGTGCCACTCTAACAGAGGACACCATCAACACAATAACTAAATGACTTTCTTCATGAATTCTATATCATTTATCATCATTTGTTGTTCAAATCCAGATCATTGGTACAGCTTTTTTCTCTTTTGAATGATTTCATCAGCATTATCCTATGAAGTAAAGAGAAGACGTCTCTAGCATTTTCAGTGGCGTGCCATCTTTCCAGGAGCCCTATATAATAATCACTTAAAATACAAGACAACCCAATATGATGACATGAATATTTCCACAAACTCAAGGAATCAAGGAGAAGAGACTTTCATGTAATATTTTCAAGCAGATGAACTGTGGCCAGAGTCAGGACAATGCTCTTTAATTAAATTATTGCAGCGACCAGGCATCCCATTTTCTTGCAGCGTTTCACTGCTTGTCTTGGCAAGTTCAACCAAAGCACTTTTCTTTTTTTTTTAAGTCACAAGTCTGGCTTTTAACATGTGTATTTCCAGCTCGAAGCAGCGTGACTTTCTCTCTCATTTGTCATGTTTAAATGAAGCAGTTTATTTTCTTTGGAATCCCTAGACACATCCTCATTTTTCGCTTGTGCTGGCGGTGGGCGTGCATGCACACACTCGCATGAGTGTCTGTGCCGAGGACCTCTGTGCACATGAAGCTCTCCCCACAGAGTGCAGACAGTGGTTGGTGGGAGCCAGTGGGGTGCACCTTCTCTTTGGGTGATCGGCCACCAGAAGATGCAGGAAGAAGGGGAGCCAGTGAAGTTGTGGGTGTTGATTGCATTCAGATTGCAGGTTTTCCAAAAATTTACAGTTTAATAAAACCCAGCTGACACCAAGACCTTTTTTTTTTTTTATAAATCATGTTTACGAGATATGAGTCAGTGATGACATATCCTTAAGCTATTCCAATGCAAGGCAAGCCTCTGAGGCAGGCAGCCGTTGGTTTTGTGGGAAGCTTGGCCAACCATGTAGCTCCAGCCTGTGGGGTGAGTTCTTTCCTCGTTTCAGTGAGACTCGGAAACCTTCAGAGTAAGTTCCAAGGCAGATTTTTTTCCAGTTAGAAAGCGTAGTCAGGGGCCCATTTGGTTTGTCCATAGTCATGCTGACCCTCCTCCCTGTTACAGCAAGGACTTGGCTGTGAACGGCCATCTTGAGCATGAAGCAAACCTCAGCAATCGGTAAGCCTTTGTTTGGGTGTTGTTTAGATCTTCAAAGTTTTTGGAAGTCTTCCCTAAGAGTGGTCCTGTGTCATGAAGGGGGATGACTTTGCAAAAGCAAAGGTACTTTCCTTATACCACCATTTAATTCCTGGCACAGATATTTGTCCTCCTCAGACCTTTCTTCCTATGTCATCAAAGGTGACATAGTCCCTACATGGCCTCATTACATAAAGGGTTGGAAATACCCGTGCTGTTATGAAGCACAGGAAATAGTGAACTCTCTTCATATTCTCCAAATAAGCTGAGAATTTCCCTGGAGGAAAAATATTGCAGGTATTTGCCCTGAAGAAGAGGATACACCCTCTATCAAGAAGAAACTCTTGTTTTAGTTTTCAAAATATCTCTTATTTTCATTAGGCACTGAAAATAAAGTCAGCTTTCTCTTTGGACCTGAAAATATAGAGTGACAGACACATCCTAAGCACACAATTGATGAACTTGGAGAAGGCTTTCTTTATAAAAGTTTATCTGTGGACTGTAGATACACAGCTTGACTCGGTTGTAAAATACTTTTTGTCATGATTAGATCCCATATGGTATTACATTAACAATCTAACCTACACTAGACATGCTATGATTCAGGGGTTCAAACATATCATCAATGGTCATGGTCAGAACCAAGGAATTTTAATGGTAAGGCTACTGTTAGGAAAGCTCTTTCCAAGTACATGTATAATATATTATTTGGAATTCATGTTTAATGAATTCTATTATTCAGAGGGTTGTCTTTCAGCAAAATAGGTTATATACAAAATGTAACTTCAAACAGAGAGGCTGAAGAGAGAAAGAGAGAAGATGAAGACAAAGATGAAGAAGAGGAAGAGGAGCAGGATGGGAGGAAGGGAGGATTGAAGAGATGGAGAGAAGAAGAAGGGGGCCAAGAGAAGGAGAGGAGACAGAGGGAAGGAGAGAGGGAGGGAAAGAGGTCTGCTTCTAATAGGGGTGTTAGCTGCAATAACAGCATTGTACTTTACCCTATAAGAAAGCTCTGGGGCTGATCTTGGTCTTCTTGACCTGACTCTAGGATTGATTGCAACGCACGGAGACCATGGGACATAGTCACTGGAAGTGAACTTGGCTGCTCTCTGCATCACTTTGCTCCATGGAACACAACAAGTGCACCCTATTGATCTCCAAGGACTGAGGTATAAAAGTAAGATCGACAAATAGGGGTTTGTCCAGAGAGAAACAACTAGTTGATTAAGTATCATGAGGCCAGAAAACTCCTTCAAATGAGACAGCAACATTGAGAGAAAAGAAAATATTTAGCTGAAGAAAGAAAACTCAATGAAGACCCTAATTTCATCTTCAAGTATAAGGAAGATGTCAAGAGAAAAAAATTTGACGTGATCACTCTGGGTGCATTTCATTAAGCAGGAAATTCAGACAGGGAGATTAGAGCTAACTGGGATTATTAGTGAATAATCCACGATGAAATGATCTGTCTTATAAATTTCTTCTCACTGGATCAACAAGAGATCCTTGATAATCCTGGCAAGGAAACTGTGTGCAAAATACGCAGTGGATGTGCAGGATCAGCCAATTTCTAGGTCTCTTTTCTGCTCCAAACTTCTATGGTTTAATGAATGCACTGGTTTTCATTTGTTTATTTGTTTGTTTAAGACTAACTCTGCTGAAGTGATGGATAAGGGCCAAGGTTTAGAAGCGGATCTATACTTTATGCCAAGAAAGGCCTCTCAATAGAGTTACTGATATGTAGACTTTACATGACAAAAGCGAAAAATGAGAATTTCTTATTTCTGTTAGTTCCTGATATCGATTTTGCCCAAGTTCCTCTGTGTAGACAGCTAAATAACCCTCAATAAATAAATAAACTGGAGGTTTGCTCCTCCACAGTGATCTTATTAAAGGAAGATTCATCTGTGCAGAAAAAATGCCATTCTCCATATCTTATCATCTTAAGTGCAACTCACACATACACTTCTCACCTAAACTTCACAAAAACCATACCCAGCTATTACCTTCCCTTTTTTATACAAATGAGAAACCGAAGGGAATTGGGGCTTGTCAACTCGTACTATTTAATATGGTAAATCTTTTGAAATGGAGAAGGAGGAGGTATTTTCTCTTTCAATCATGTTAACTCAACAAGTCTCTTGGGTACCTATTCTTTGTCACTTGCTCAGTAGGTCCTGTAGAGAATTTATAAATCTGCAGATGGTCTAACTGCAAGAAAATTACTTGAAAAGCAAAACTAAAATAAGAACACTTCGTAGGCGTGACAGAAAAAGGTGCATCTCTGTCTGGAATAATTCTGCCCGTGTTATCTATGCATTTAGGATTTTATTCCTCAGTAAATCATCTGTAATAAAGGAAAGTTTCATTTTTGAATTCCTCAAAATGTTTGACAGATTTATAACACCATCTGAAATATAAAGCCTTAGGAATAAATCTGGTAAAAGATGAGCAATCCTTGTACACCGAAAATGAGAAAACATTGCTGAGAGAAAGTAAGGAAGATTTAAATAAATGGAGCAATATACCATGTTCATCTTTTGGAAGACTCAATATTATGGAGAAATATATTCAACCAAGTTGAGCTGTATCTTCTGCACAGTTCTGCTAAAAATCAAGTCAGGCTTTTTCTAGAACTTGACAAGCTGGTTCTAAGACTCCTGCAGAAATACACAAATCACTCTGGGCATCGGGAGTTCAGTCCATTTATTTTTATTTTTTATTAAAATTTTTTTTTAAATTTCTAGGAGAGAGAGAGAGAGACAGCGTAAGCAGGGGGAGGGTCAGAGAGAGAGGGAGTCACAGACTGAAACAGGCTCCAGGCTCTGAGCTGGCAGTCAGCACAGAGCCCGACGCGGGGCTCGAACCCACAAACCGTGAGATCATGACCTAAGCGAAAGTCGGACGCTTAACCGACTAAGCCACCCAGGCGCCCCTATTAAAAATTTTTTAATGTTTATTTATCTTTGAGAGAGGGACAGAGTGTGAGTGGGGAGGGGCAGTGAGAGAGGGAGACACAGAATCCAAAGCAGCTCCAGGCTCTGCCAGCACAGAGCCCGACGTGGGGCTTGAACTCACAGACCGAGAGATCGTGACCTGAGCTTAAGTCGGACACTTAACCAACTGAGTCACTCAGGAGCCCCATCAGTCCATTTTTTTTAAATCTATGCATTCCCAAACCAAGTACCCTGTCTGCTTTCCCCCCAAATAATCAGTAAGTATTTAATGAATGAATCCATGCTTTTGCTTTTGTTTTGTTTTTCCTAAACAAAGTTAGGTTAGATGGTGATACAATGGATTCAGTTAACATCTAGTCTCTTGGCACTTTTGAAGTTAGTCTGTGAATATGTAGTGGAAACACATTGGGAGATTCTTGTGAAGACACGTGTGCCCGACATCCATCTCGGAGATCCAGAGTGTGTTCCGGGTGATTGGGAAGAGTGACATCAAATGTTTCTTCTAGAAATATTCAATTTCAGAGGAAAGATTGCCTGCTGGGGAGTGTAGTCATGCCAGGCAGTGCAGAGAGAGGATGTGACACTATAAAAATGGAAAGCTGAATTTTGGTCACAACCTGAGTTTTTAGTGTCCTAATGAACTCAGATGTCCTCCCTCCAGTGAATACTTCCCCTGGCCAAGACCTAATCAGAACCTTCCAGACACTCTTACTAAAGTGTGAGACACTACCTCTCATCGAGTAGTTTTTGGCTCCCCCACACATCCGTCTTAGACCCTCCATGTTCACAGCACTGAAGCTGCCTCTCCTCACTTCTTTTAGGCTAATTTCCTGGAAATAAAGTGAGAAAAGAGCCTATATATAAATGCCTATCGGATTTTAAAAAGCTTTTCCTGGGGCGCCTGGGTGGCTCAGTCTTGAGTGTCCCACTTTGGCACAGGTAATGATCTCACAGTCCATGGGTCCGACCCCCAAGTCAGGCTCTGTGCTGACAGCTCAGAGCCTGGAGCTGCTTCAGGTTCTGTGTCTCCCTCTCTCTCCGCCCCTCCCCACTCGTGCTCTGTCTTTTTCTGTCTCAAAAATAAATGAAAGTTAAAAAAATTTTTTAAAGCTTTTCCTTCTGCATTCTGTTTTGTCTCGCATGAAACTTGTATCAATTATCTGCTCTTAAAGACAGAATTATGTAGCCCCACAAATTCAAGTGTTGAAGTCCTAACCCCCAATATCTCAGAACAGTCTTTAATTGGTGATAAGGCATTTAAAGAGACAATTGAGGCAAACTGAGGTCGCATGAGTGGGCCCTAATCACTAACTGATGTATGTTTTTATAAGAAGAGGAGATTAGGAGGCACCTGAGTGGCTCAGTCAGTTAATCCTCAGACTCTGGATTTTGGCTCCGGTCATGATCCTACAGTTTCATGAGTTTGAATGTCGCATGAGGCTCTGCTGACTCTGTGGAGCCTGCTTGGGATTCTCTCTCTCTCCCTCACTCTGTCCCTCCCGCACTATCTCTCTCAAAATAAGTGAATATACTTAAGGAAAAGATTAAGAGATTAGGACACAGATACCCAGAAACGGAAGACCACGTGAAGACAGGGAGAAGGTGGACATCAGCGAGCCAGGGACAGAGGCCCCAAGTGCAGCAAGCCTGCTGACACCTTGATCATGACTTCCGGCCTCCAGAGCTATGAGAGAGTTGATTTCTATTGTTTAAGACCCAATCCTACCTCTGTGGTACCTTGTTCCAGAAGGCCTAGTTAACTAATGCACCTGCTATACCTTTTTTTTTTTTTCCTTTCCTGGCAAATCAAAAATATGATCTATGCCTGATTTTATATCCCTGATCATTGAAAACAAATAAAATAGCTGAAATTCTACCTCCCTCTAATAACTACCATAAGGCTCTGATGAACACATTCTTTGTCTCTCTCTGAACTCACATACAGCACATCTATCATCTTATATTAAAAAGAATATATGTGCCACTGAAAAATACTGCTTTTCTTTAGTAGATTTCTAAAACTGTATTCTTTTTGTGTAAAGTTTTGGTTGGTTGTTTTTTTTTTTCACCTTTTGATTATAAGAGAGTTCTCAAAAACATAGATCTAACTTATTTTTATGGCTGTGTAACATTTTATTTTACACATATGTAAAACTTTAGTCAAATCACTTGTCATGATGATTCACTACGTGTTTTTACTTTTATAGTAAAGAGTGAGATTTGCCTTTAATTTTCCTTGGTTATACAATTTTTCTCTGGTTTTACTCTCAGGATTACAATAAAGCTAACAAAATGATTTGGGCATGATTCCTTATTTTTCTGTTCTATGGATCAAGTTGGGTAATGTTGGAAATGATCTTTCGTGGAACTAATCCTTAAATAGGAGGGACCCCGTGGATATATGGATTCCAATTGTGATGTTTATAACAATGACACATATCTTGGATTTGATCTGTATTTTGCAAGAGCCAAAATTTGTATAATACTGTCTGAAATAGTTTGAGATCACTACATACTCTGAGGTCTTGATTATTTAAAAACACCTTTATTTTGCCTTCTTTAATTTCTTTAGCAAATTTCTAAAACTTTATTTTTGTGTGTGTGTAAAGTTTTGGTTGGCTCATTGTTTTCTGAAAAATTGTGTTGTCAAAATCATTTGGGAAAAAACTTGTTTATCCTTTAGTTTATTGATCACCGTTTATCTTTGATCTCAGCACTGTGCTATTTTTATCCAGGATGTTGTTGCTTTGTGCTTCATCTTTCATTTCACTATACTCCTCATAAATTTTCTTCCTCTTGTAGAGATCCAATTGCTGTCATTATGTACCCTCTCTCTCATATCTTTCTTGAGCATGGTTTTCTATTCAATATTTAGTTTCTCTTTTTTTGTACATTATTTGGACTAATTCTCATTCTTAGCTTTTTGGTCACACAGCTTATTAATGGTTCGGTCTTTCCCTCGTTTAAAATTTTTATGAGTGTATTTATTTGAGGCTATTACATTCTCCCAACACACTGCTTTGGCTACATATTACAGATTTTTTTTGTATCTCATAGATTTTTGATAGGTGGTACTGTATAAATTGATACTCTATTTATTTTAATTTTTTTGGTTTCAGGAGTAGAATTTAGTGATTCATCACTTACATGTAACCCCCAGTGCTCATCCCAACAAGTGCCCTCCTTAAGGCCCATCCCCCATGTAGCCCATCCCCCCCACCTCCCTTCATTAACCTTCAGTTTGTTCTCTACCATTAAGAGCCTTTTATGGTTTAGACTCTTAAATACAGAAAACAAACTGAGGGGTGCTGGAGGGGTGCTGGAGGGGTGTTGGGTGGGGGGGATGGGCTACATGGGTGATAGGCATTAAGGAAGGCACTTGTTGGGATGAGCACTGGGGGTTACATGTAAGTGATGAATTACTAAATTCTACTCCTGAAACCATTATTACATATATGTTAACTAACTTGGATTTAAATAAAATTTTTTAAAAAATTAAAAAAAGAAACTCTTATGGTTTGCCTCCTTCTCTGTTTTTCTTATTTTATTTTTCCTTCCCCTTCCCATAGTCATCTGCTTTGAAACTTCTGATATGGCTTCTTATTTGATCTACACATTTAAGCATGTATTCTCCATAGTATTTATATTTTTGTCAAGAGAAGAGGATTGAGTTAATCTGGTTCGTGACCTCCATCATTTCAGGTTGGTACAAGGCATTTGATCTGATTTTATCTAATTTCTTCCTTTATTCCCAGTCTCTTTTCTCATCCTTCCTCCACCAGCCACTATTATTCTCATAGTTTGACTGGCATCTTCTTGTTTATGGTGTTTCCTAAAATGCCTATTGTTGCTCTGTGCTTCTATTGTCATGTATGGAAATGGCTGTTTCCAATACTGCTTGTTGTGTCCGATATTCTTTTCTTCTTCTTTCTAAACTTTTCCTAGACTATTTTGAGGGGCTCAAACTCGTGAACTACGAGATCATGACCTGAGTCCAAGTTGGAGGCTCAATTGACTAAGCCACCCAGGTGCCCCATTTCCAATGTTCTTTGATTGAGTATGACATGTCCCTGTCTACCCACATCCTTGTGTATCCCCCAGCCCGGACTCCATAACGTGCCCATGCAGATTTACCTCACCACCTCCCACATATGCACAGACAGATTTTCCTCACCCCCCTCACACCACCACAATCCTGTGCCAAGAACACCAGGCCATGTCCCTATACAGACCTGTTTCTGAGAACTTCTGCCTCAGAGAGGGAGGGCTGGGGTGCTGCCTGAGATTTGACAGTTCTGTAAGGCTGTCTTCCAGAAAGGTTCCATTGATCTTCCTCTCCACTATCAGGGCATGAGGGCTCCCACACACTAATGTTTGTATAGGATTGTCTCATTTTCCTCTTATTTTCATTTTCTGATTGCTGCAGAGTTTCACTAACTTTTCACATGTTTCTGAGCCTTAGTCCCTCCTCTTCTGTAAACTGCCTGTGACTGTCACACTGCTTCCTTTGTCTCCATGCTCTTAAGCGTGTCCAGGTGTCCTCTCCTGGACTGAATTCATATTTCTCTAGAGTCCAAATGTGAATGAGACTTTCCGAAATAGGCTGCGTGTACTACTCTTTTGAAGCCTACCTTTATTTTGCATTTACGTGGGAGTGCTGGATGGGTTTATTGGGAATAAGATTCTAAATGCATCATTACTTTTCTCGGAATGTGATACACAAACGTCCACCACTTTTCCCCAACCAGGACTGCAGTGATGGCCTTTCTGTGAAAGCCGTCATCATTTGCAGCCACCTGACTTTTCTCTCTGGCTCTCACACTTCTTCTGAAGCCACGCCCCATGCAGACCAGTTGCAAGGGTATCCATATCCCTTTCATCTTATTTGGCATTTCCTTGTTTCTTTAATTCCAGAGTCTCTGGGGGAAATCCTTTCCCTCTTGCTTTGATTGTTCTATCTATTATGCTCTACATGCTTGCAATGCCCATTAGAAGGACCTGGATTTCATGGGTGCATCCTTTATGTTTCTAAACTTTCTCTAGACTATTTCACATCTTGTAGTCTTTTTGTGCCGCACTCTTGGGGAAACTTCATGACTCAAATTCCCAGGGTGCTAATTTTCTCTTAAGGAGTCTCCTGTCTGCTATGAAGATCTTGCAATTTTTGATTCAGGGTCACTCTTTTAACGCCCAAGATCACAAATGAATCTCTTTTAAAAGTTTTGTATATTTAGGGCGCCTGGGTGTCTCAGTCGGTTAAGCTTCCGACTTTGGCTCAGGCCATGATCTCACAGTTTGTGGGTTCCAATCATGTGTCAGGCTTTGTGCTGACAGCTCAGAGCCTGGAGCCTGCTTCAGATTCTGTGTCTCCCTCTCTCTCTTTCCTTCCTCCACTTATGTTCTGTTTCTCTCTGTCTCAATAATAAATACACATTAAAAAAGGTTTTCTATATTTAAGTAAACTCTACACTCTATGTGGGGCTCAAACTCATGACTCCAAGATCAAGATTCACACAGTCTTGGGGCGCCTGGGTGGCTTAGTCGGTTAAGCGTCTGACTTTCGCTTAGGTCATGATCTCACGGTTTGTGGGTTTGAGCCCCGCGTCGGGCTCTGTGCTGACTGCCAGCTCAGAGCCTGGAGCCTGTTTCGGTCTGTGACTCCCTCTCCCTCTGACCCTCCCCTGCTTACGCTGTCTCTCTCTCTCTCTCTCTCTCCTAAAAATAAATAAGAAGAAGAAGAAGAAGAAGAAGAAGAAGAAGAAGAAGAAGAAGAAGAAGAAGAAGAAGAAGAAGAAGAAGAAGAATGCTTTAAAAAAAAAAAAGATTCACACAGTCTTCTGACTGAGGCAGCCAGGCACCCCATTGAATCGTTTTCTTAAGAGACTGATGTTTTTCTCCTGTTTATTCAGAACTATTAATTTTGGTAATTCTCTTTCCTCTCCTACATGAATTCTCATTTTTGGGGTGTGATTTCTTCCTTTCGAGTTTGGCATCTTACGTTTTGTTTATTTTCCTAAAATGTTAGTTTACTGTTTCTCCATTCATCTTGTTTGGGAATCCCTCTCTGACAGTAGACATTTGTATTTCAAGAATTTTTGTTTAGCTCATGGCACTCTTTTTTGATTTCCAGTACAACTACGATTTTATTTATTTTTTATCTTTTTTCTGTCCTTCTTAGGGATCTGGGACAAAAGGGCAAGTGGCATGTGTACTTAGTCCAACATGTTGATTCAATCTCCTCTTCAGTGTTTCTTAATGGAGTAGGTTTTAGTGTTTATTATGCTAAAATGTGAGTTATAGGCACTGTCTTCATTGTTTGTCTATGGTTTAGTTATGAGAACAGAGGCCAGTTTCAGGGAAGATCTGAGAGGCTGAGTCACCTGATGGATGCATGCAAGAATTGCTCTACTGAAAGTCATCTCGTGCCAGTTGGAAGGATTTCAGAGATTTGGGTGGTCTGCTGGCTCGAAGATATGGGATCCTTCTGCAGAACTGTGTTTAAAATGGACACTTTCTGACAACCTAGTTGATCCTCTTTCTGACTTCCAATGCTCCTGCATCTCATAACATTTTACCAACGTGATGGAGACCTCTGGCAGATTTGTAGGAAGTGCTACTTAATCATTTAAATTCTTAACTTAATCATTTAAATTCTAATGTAATTCTGAAATTCCCTGAAAGGAACAAAATGATGAGAATGTGGCAAATTAAAAAGTTATAGTGGAGTTACAAAGCATTTAAAGAGTAGTTCATGAAATCAATATATATGCCACACAATTATAAACAAGGGCCCTTGAATAGTTAGAGATATAGCATCTTACTGGAAAATTGCCAAGTCATAAACTGAGGACTTCTTATTCTGAGGCATCCTCTTTGACAAAATACTTGATATACAAATGCAGTCAATGGGATAAAACGAAGAGTGTTAACATTTCCTGTCTGAGGAAATTAGTGCCTTGCACATGTTATCTTTCATTAAAGAAAAAATGTATCTTAATAGGTGAAAATAATTTTTAACAAACAACTTCCTTCTCAAAATTTGTTAAGTCAAATCAATAACCACTTTCAACTTCAACAGTAATCGTAGGGGGATACAATATTTATAGAATCTGGAAGACAAAAAATGAGTCATCAATTCAAGTCAGTAAAGTGTGACCTGTGTGTGTGTGTGTGTGTGTGTGTGTGTGTGTGTGTGTGTTTCATATTTCAAGTTCACTGAGAAGCAACCTAAGATGTTTTTGGTAAAAAATTAAAAATATATTTTAAGGTGTAATGTAGACTTGGTGAAGCACCTGTTAGTGAGACATACTTGGTATTTTTCTTGAAATCCTTGGACACCATCTGACACTCACTGGCAGTCTCAGAGGCTCTCCTGGCCCTTTGGATGGCTCTCGTACAGATTTCCTGCTGGTTTAGCTCTGACCCTGAAGACAGTACCAAAAGACCAAGCAATTGTCCATCAGTGTCATCTGACCCTTATCACATTGTGCCATGACTTTTGGATAGCGATATGACAATCTTCCTCCTCATCAGCTGATTAAAAGCAAACTAAGAATTTAGATTATTGTTTGGTTTTACTGAAGGAGCTTAATGACTATGATTTGAAACAATATTTTACGATGTGTATTTTCTGTTAATTTGGGGATGCGCTTTTGGATATATATTCATCCATCTATCCTGGCACCAATTAAATTTAGAAGCATCTTACAATTGTGGTTGCCCAGACCCATACTGTTATATTTACTCCAGCAATAAGTTGGTTACTCTTCTGGTAGCATGAAAGAACAATGGCATCCCTGATGTTTCAGTCGACAATCATTTAAGGACCATGTGAGGAATGAACTTAAATCCTGATTGTTGTCTGAAAAAGTTTTATTGAGACCTTTTGGTAATACCAAACATCTACCAGGATTAGAAGTTGCAGAATTGATGTAATTGGCTTGGGTATCAGTCTTGACACAATAGTGGAAAGTCCTTGTTGGCAAAGAAAATGATATTGTGTGAGGGGAAAAAATGGACATCAATAAGTAGCTGAATATTATTTTAACAAGTGATTGTGAATATGAGGTAATCTTAGTATCTTTTAAGCAATTAACTTCACTTCTATTTTCTTTTTCACATTCACGTAAGTGGCATAGGATTAGAAACAGTATCTCACCTGTCTAAAGGAACTTTTTCAATAAATACAAAATATAACTTTTCTGTGACAAAAAGGTATATACCATAGTTGAGTCACCAGAAAATAAGTGACTGGTACATAGGAATCTTTGAAATGTCACATTAAGCTAAGAGCAGAATATGTATTATCTGAAGAGTTTAAAAAATATTTTTATTCAAAATTTATATAGTCTTTATCGTATGTAAGTCCCTATACCTAGCCTGATGAAAGTCCAGACAAGTTGTGTAAACCAAATAAAAAGAAACTTATAAAGAAGTGAGATGTACATAAATACTTTTTAATAGCATGAAAATTATAAATACTTTGCAAAGGGCCATCTAACCAAGTACTATGAAGAATTTAAAGATAAGAAAGGTGATGTCCAGTCTAAACTGAAGATAAGCACACCTTCAGAGGTGTGCTCAGTAAATGACAAATAGCCTAGGCTCTAACATAGGGTTTGCAGAGTGAGTAGAGGCCCGCGAGGCAGGCACAGAGCAAGGTGCCAGCTCAAAGATGGTCTCAAATCCATAGCACTTGGTCTTCATTGTATGATCAATTAGAAACCCTGGTACATATTTGCATAGCGAGTAAATCTGACCAAAATCCTCAAAGGGGATTCTGGTATTGCTTGTAGGATAGGTTTTGGTTAGGACTGGGGACAGGGAGGGAGGAGGTAAGTAACATAATGGAAGGACAGAGGAGATGGAAGGGAAAGTCAAGTAAAAACTTTCTCTGGGAGATCTGTGTTTGTCCTGAAATGGTTTGCAGACAGTCCCCCAATGATACCTACTGGTGTGATGGTCCACGGTCAAATCACACCCTCCATGTCTGAAGGAAACATCGTCACAGCACGTCTATGCTCACTGTTATAATTTGCAGTCTTTATTTGGAAGAGTTAACCTCCTTTGAGATCTGAACTAATTTCTATGATATTATTATATGGTGGGCTCAGACCACTGCAATGAATGGCAGGTGAAATCAGGAAACTACAAGAGATTGAGGAGTGAGAGCTCATTAAGAGCCTTCTTGGCCATGGTGACCATCAGTGTAGAGAAGAAACCATACATCTAGTCCCCACAATACTAGATCTCCAGCTAGCTGAGTTATGAAATCTTTAGCTTGAGAGAAAAAACTAGGGGGATGCAAAACACATGCACACACTCATATACACACATATGCACACACACTCATGCACATACACACACACACACACACATGCGTTCACACAGGCAGGCTTATGGATGTAAAAACATATGAAAACTCAGAAGAGGATATTTCTAGATCTTTTAAAGTAAAGCAGTGAAGAGTGGTAGAAAGAATATAGAAGGTTTTCTCAGCTACAATTGAGTTCGATCTTAGTTGTGTGACTCTAGGCACGTGATTTAATGACTAGGTCTGAGCCTTAGTTTGTTTCTAGTTTGATTGCAAGTCTGTCACGCTCTCTTATGGCTCTTCTTTGGAAAGGAAAGTTTCCTCACGGCAGAGGTTGAGGTTGGCCCGGGTGCCCTGTCATGCACAAGGCACTCTACTCATCAGAGACTTTTCAGCAAATGCCTTAGACAGTGTGTCATAGGTGAGTGGAGTCAGCCAGGGTCAGTGATCACCTCATTTTGGCGAAACAAATCAGAGAGGCTCCCCAATAGGCATGGATGTCTGACATGACACAGTCACTTGCTTTCACTGACCCTCAGATCATCTATCAGAAAAAGAATCAGAATAAGATTGTTAACAGGATTAAATCAGTTTATGGGCATCTGCATATAGTAGGTACTTAACCGTAGTCTCTCTCTGGCCAGATACCCCTCCACCCCAGGGAGGTTTCACTTTTGGTCTCTGTTGGAGTCTGGCTCTCACACTCTCCCTCAACACTTCTAGCGGGTTCTGATGTTATCTCGCTCAGCAGAGATAGCTGCTGGGAGCTGACCTTCATCTTCAACTGTCAGTTTCCTCTGAGCAGTTATCCCTCGGAACATAGAGTTCATGTAAACCAAGCCCAAACAGAAGAGACACAACCCACCCAGCCGCATGTAGTGTGAAGCTCAGTTCTATCTCTTGATTTGGAAGTCCCTTGCTGACAATTTTTGGAATTTGGTAGGCACATGGAGAAGGAAGAAACACACACACACACACACACACACACACACACACACTACATTCCTCATCTGTTAAGAGTCCTTCTTCCAGAGAACAAATTGAATGTTCTGTCTCAAGATCAATTAAAGCCCATTTAAGCTCTCCTATTGAATATTCTATGCCATGGTGCTTGGCTTGAACACTTTCTAGTAAAAGTAATGGATTCAGTTAAACCTCAAGCCATATTTTGGTTCCATGTCTTCATGCTGAAGGGCCCTGGAGAGTTCCCCCTGATACCAGCTTTCTTCCATCAGGTGCCCCTGGAGAAGAAACAGCATTTCAAACCTGTCTACCTGCACGAATCTGATTGAGATGAGATTTTAAGTCTTATTTCCGGTTTTCTTTTAAGCGTCTGTGCTGTCCAGTTCTCCCTTCCTCCTTAGGGATGTATTTCAGCATCTTCAGCTGACTCAGAGAATTAGCTGTCCTTCTGCCATTAGGATTGACACTCTGCTTGTTGAAGACAATCTTTGACAAATGTAGGTGTCTTGGACAGAGATTTGTTTTTTGCAGATCTGGACCACAGGCATGCTACCTGGCATCGGTTAATATGATGTCATGCTCCATGGTTAAAACAACAACCACTAACGTTTCCATTTATTTCCTTCAGCAAAGTAGGATGAGCATGTACTGAGTATCAGACTCTGTGCTGAGGTCGGTCAGGACACCAAGTACAAGGGTGACTAGGGGCACCCTTTGCCCTAAAGGAGATTGTATTTTAAGTCTTATGACCGATGCTGGAGACCCAATAGCAGCCCCGTGCTTCCCGAGCTTCCAGCATAGTGAGGACAGGGGCCACTGAATAAGCAAGTGTGGTAAACACTGTGGAAGGGGATCTACTGGAGGATCAGGACTTGATAGCAAGTTGGGGATATAATCTAAGGAGTCCACAGTGGTAGCCAAGGTGAGAGACCCTGGTGACCTGAACAGCTTGGTGGTTTCCAGACAGTGGTGACCTGAACAAGAAAGGAAGAAGATTTGAGGAATAGTTAGAAGGTAGAGACGAAGGGGTTTGTGATTCCCTACAGTTAAGGGATGAGGTCAAAGAAAATTTGCAGACATGATGAACCAATCACAGGTAGAAGTTGCCATGAATCAAATGGAAATGCAAACCTGTCTTCTGGGCTCACCATGTGGTTTAGGGACAGCCTCTCACCAAGGAGCCTGGTGAATGCCATGTCGTTTTGAAATACGTGGTATTTCTGCTGGTTGCACCGGGGAAAGTTCCAGTGGCAGCAATAGAGGCAGAAGCATGACTTCCCTGTAGGAGCTCGTGTAACCATCTCCATAGGACCATCTGTGAAGATGTAATTGTCCCCGGGATTTGGCCCATGGGTCCTGAAAATTTTAGAGTTTTCCTCAGAGCTCTGGATCCAGGATGATGACAGCCCTGGTACAAAAATACCCTTATCAGAGCTGAACACAGGCATAGATCAGAAGATATGAAGAACTTGAAATGCCTTTGGGGGGATGGGGCTGGCATTTTGATATTCAGGACTTGAGAACCGGATCCAAGCTCTAGTTTTTGCTAACCCACTATTTTACCTTCTCGGTTAAGAATAGGCCCTTCCCTGCTTTATTTTCCCCTCTGGAAAATGAAGGGTTGAACTAAATAACATCAAGGAACTTCTACCAATGTGATAGTCTATGTTTTTTGTTTTATGATTAACAGATGACAGAAAGATGTCGTTTACTGTCACAGGCCTGGCTTTGAAGGCTGTATTTGTGTACTTATATTGGAGACATTTGTGAACGTATACCCAGAGACATTCTAGAAAACCAATTCAGTGATAGCCAAAGAATAGAGCCTATTGAGAGAGTAATCATTAGCAGTTGTGATTTCTGAGCTTAGAGAAAAACACTGGGGATGGGGGTGGGAATTAAACCCTCAAGAATGCAGCGGCTAATATTTACTTATTTTTTGAAATTTAGGAAGTAACCACACATTCTGAACCAAAATTAGGGACATAGTATTTAATAATGAGGCAAATATTTGTTATTTGGACTATTATATTTTTTAATGTTGATTTATTTTTTGAAGGAAAGAGAAAGACAGAGTGTGAGTGAGGGAGGGGCAGAGAGAAAGGGAGACAGCATCAGCAGGCTCTAGGCTCCAAGCTGTCAGCACAGAGCTAGACACTGGGCTCAAACTCATGAACTGCGAGATTATGACCTGAGATGAAGTTGGACAGTTAACCTACGAAGCCATCAAGGTGCCCCAATTTGGGCTATTCTTAAAAAATCTGGGGCACCCAAGTGGCTCAATTGGCTAACCATCTGACTCTTCGTTCCTGCTAAGGTCATGATCTCATTGCTTTGTGAGTTCAAGCCCCGTGTCAGGCTCTGCACAGACAGCATGGAGCCTTCTGGGGATTCTCCCCTCTTCCTCTCTCTCTCACCCTCCCCTACTCACTCTGTCTCTGTCTCTCTCAAAATAAATAAACTTAAACAATTTAATAAAGAAAGATCTGGAATGTATTATTTACATTTCCAGAGTTGATAAAATTGTAATAAGAACCTAGTCTGGGCAAGGCAAACTCTTAAGTGCTCTCACAGGTTTCTTGACTCCACTTAGTACACACCATTTCCAGTAAGCAGCTGAGGAAGCTGAGGGTCACAGAGATGCTGTGACCTACTCAGACCACACAATTACTTCCTATCAGAACTGATATGGGAAGCCAGCTCTATTGAAACCAAAGCCCACTACATTTCTTCCCAAAGATTCAGAAGCATCAAGGACAGCATGAGAGATCCTCACATAATGTCTTCTTATTCTCCATTTAAGAATTCTCAATATTGAGGCACCTGATGTTCAGTCGGAAGAGCATATGACTGCTGATCTCTGGGTCATGAGTTTGAGCCCCTCGTTGAGTGCAGAAATTACTTAAATAAATAAACTACAAAAAAAAAGAATTCTTAGCATCTGCAAAAATGAATTTCATAAGCAAAACCAACCAACAAACAAGGAATGGAAAAAGAATCCTTGGCTAATGCAGTGACCTCAAATGGAACTAAGGTGAACATCTCTTGTTGGAATCAAACTGGATTACTCAAGTGTCAGGCAGCTGAGGCTTTCCCCAGGAAAGGGGATCTGCGAAGACATCCCAGGGGCAGCAATGGTTGTGATGCAGCTGCGTAGCTATGGCCCCAGGAGGAGTAGGTTCTGATGCATTTGGTTGATGGCAATGATCTAGCTAGATAGTTAAAGCCAAAGAACCTTCTTTCCTCATACTAGTGTGAAGGGCTGCATTAATCTGAAGCCAGATCAGGTTGTTATACTCTGTGCCTCCCCATCTTCATCTTTAAAGAGGGGGTGATACAGTATAGTTACGGATATTGCATGAAAATTAATAAGCAATATCACATGGCTTAATGCATTCATGCTAGCTAGCTGCTCTTGTTTGGATTTAAATACTAGTTTCAGTATCCAAGAAAGACTAAGGGTGAGTAGAAGATAGTTGAGTCAGGAGTAAAAGGTAGTTGATCACCCAAAGAGGTGATCACAGAGCTGGGATTTACAGGTGTCCCGTGTGAAGGTGGCAGAGGTTGCACGTGCCCACAGTGCTACTTTCCCCACCAAGAGTGCCTATCACAAAGCACTTCTGTGTGCCGGGATCCATGTGGCTGCGCATTCTAACACATCATATTCAATTTGGAAAACCAGAGTCCTGACCCAACAGGGCAATAGGAGAAGGCGAGCAAGAATGGCTTGTTGAAAACCAGCTTCAGACACAAAGAACAATTGACATGTGGGTGATTTGGACAAGAAGTTTAAACTCTCTGAATTACAGTGTTTCTATCTGTAGAGTAGGGGCAATGGTGATATAAACTTATAAAAGCAGAGTTAAGACAGCCTTTAGTCACCGAATTATTTGTAGTGTGTATGCAAGTGTCAGCTTCTCACTCACTAATGCCATATTTGCCCCCAAATACAAAGGTAACAACGTAGCATGTTTCTCTGATAAGACATATGAAAGTAGCCGACAGGAAATACACTAAGTTCCTGGGCATTGGGCTGTAATTCATGTCTACCATAGTTTATTTTGTGCATATCTCTTTAATTCAAAAGTGGGCTCTAAGTTTCCTTTTTGTTTGGCCCTTTCCTGTAAGTTCCAGGGATTTGTTGTACACACACTTCCTCTTGGCTCCTGTAATGAGTGTCAAGTACATCAGCCTCCCCGCGAAGGCTGAAAGCTAAGCGACCCTGGGTCCTTGAACATAGAGATCTAAGATGTTCTGGCCCTTAAGCTGATAAACGGTATTCTAAAGTAATGGGAAACCAAGCTGTGTGTAGAGAAAAGCCACAAAATCTCCCAGGATGGAGATTTTCCCCTCCAACCATAAAAATGTCCTGCTTCTTTGCTGAATTTTGATTCCAGATCTCATGGTTGATATTAACAAAGTGAAATAAAGTTTTGACATGTGCTGTCTAGTACAGTAGCCACCAGCTACAAGTGCATTTAACATTAAGTACAGTTAGACATTCAGTTCTTGAGTCACAGAGGCCACAATTCAAGTGCTCAATAGGCACCTGTGATTAGTAGTTGCCGCATTGTATAGTGGAAATATAGAACATTTTCATCACAGTGGAGAGTTCTTTTGAAGAGCACTGATCTAGGCCAAAACATGAAGTCATAAAAAGTCATGAAGCGAGGAATTTTTGAAAGGAATGATATCATTTCTGTAAAAGACATTTCCCCTTTTAAGCCAGTCTTCTTTACCTCACCTGTAAAACAGTACGGTGTAGGACAATGGACTTGGACTTTCGCCCAGAACTTACTGGCCAACAAATCTTAGGCAGGGTGGGAGTTCGAGAGAATATTACCAGATCTGAGGACTGGAAGTTCTCATTCCTTTTCTTCTCCCTTTCCTCCAAAGTCACATTTTGGGGAAACAGTACATGCATCTGGTCTCTGGAAATTCCTCACCTGGCTCGTAAATTCACTGATGACTCAGTGAGGTTAAGAACATGAAATCTTCCAAGGTCAGACTCACGGTTTCCTTTCGGGCTTGTTTAGCCTTTCGTTGCAAAACCAGTGCATCTGCTAACCACAAGGACATGGTTGGGGCATACTGGAGACAGAACAGCTTAGTGTCATTGCTTCTGAGACGTGGCTGCAGACCAGAAGTCACGGTAAATGTGGGAGGCTGCTTTTTGTGGCTTCTGAAGGGTGTTCTTCCTGCAGAAAGCATTGAGTCTTCCCACCAGGTCATTCTTCTACATCTACTTGGCCAAGTCAGCAGCAGACTTTCTTTTTTCTTTTTGTTTAGAAGCAGACTTTCTTCAAATTAGTGCAATATGTAATTATCAATGATTTGAAAGACGCCAGGAAGACCTCTGCCATATTAGAATATCACAAAGTCTTCCATTCGCCACTCTATTAACTCAGGTTGTTGAAAGATCTTGGGTTCATGTAACCTGCAAATGTGTTCTCTGCAGGGCAGTATAATTTGAACCTCCTCAAAATAAGAAGTATCTGCTAGGGATTCAATAAAGCAAGATTCCGTTGGAGTTAAATTTTACGGGCATCGTATCTTCATGTCCCTCAGTCTGGTGTCTCTGCTGGTAGCACCACTTCTAGGTTCCCTCCAGAATTTTTGAGTAATATTCTAGTGCATGTGCTGGTCTGTCATACTCTCTTATTTGCCCCTTTTAGTAAATTATGAACTCCTTAAAGGCACTGATTTTCTGCAAATCTCTAAATATGTAGGCTCAGGACTTGACATTACGTAAGTACTCTAAAATGGCTTAGGGAAAACAAGAGAGAACAGGGAATGCGAGAGAGAAAACAAAATTTGGGTGGATCAGTAAATGTTCTCAATTAATTTCCCAAGATAAAAATGTTCACTTATTTTTTTTAATCAAGAGGGAAGTAGGAACAGATGCGTATGATGAGCCGGAAGCAAGTTGGGAAAACCAGTGTTTGAATTTTAGCTCAGCCCCTCCTTCCATAAAGCCAGAAGACAAGAATTTGAAATTATTTATATGCCATTCAGATGTCTGCTGTCTGGGTACAGATTATGAATTCATACTTATCCCCTGTCATTTTCCACTACCATATTCCTAAAGCAAAATCCAAGATAAAGTTCTCATTATTATCTGGTCCTTGTGATGAGTACAAAATTTTTCTTCCATCTGTATTTTCTCATTGGGAATAAGAAATACCTTCAAAAATACCTGAAAAATTGCCTCCACCTTGAAACCTTCCACAGGCACAATTATTTTCCTTCTCCCTGCATTCCTAATATTCTTTGTGCCCACAGTTATCACAGTGCCTGCCTACCTCATTTTTAATTATTTCTCTTTGTAGTTTCTCAACTAGGCAGCATGAGATTTTTCTAGCACAAATTCTGTTTTATATATTTCTACGCCTTTAGTGTCCAGAATTTCTGTGGCCTTGGCACAAAACGGATACTTATTGAAATGTTGAATAAATAAATACTGAATGCATATTTGGGCACCCCCCCCCAAAAAAAAGCTAGAGGATGCTGAGTAAGGCCACTGAATAGCAAGAAAGGTGAGAGACCCCGACTGTACTGTGAGAGAGCCAATCTCCATGTGGGGTAAGAAATGTCTCCAGAACTTGTAGCTCACCAAAGATGGTAATATTCATGGTTGGCAGAAAAAAATTCACAGGAATCTAATTTGCTACATTGAAGGTGATATTTAAGACCCGTATAACTTTAGGATGGAGTCCTGAAGGGGACCTTGTACTGATTGTTAAAACAATTCTGTTGAAATTCTAGCTCAGGTCCTCAGCTGGTATCCTGATGAATCAAGCTGATTATTGATTAAAACTGTCAAGTGTTGAGTAAAACCACAAAAACCAATCTTTCCTTTCTCCTGGACTCACAGTTGGGTTGCCTGTCCCAGCGGCCTTACACTGCATGGAACTATATCCCCGGATTCTGGCTGATAAACTTTCAGCAGAAGCCATATTTTCCGCCTCGCATCCTGGGGCATTGAAGTCTCATATGGGAACCTCCACGTGCTATGTCTTCCTTTATCTTCCAGACAAACACAGGGAAGGCAAGGACTCCAAAGGAGATTGTAGATGTTATTCCAAAGGAGCCTGGATTTCTGAATGCAGGGAGAAGAACCTTCTCCACTGCCCTACTGCAGACCCACACTAGACTGTAAAATGAATGACAAAGACCTCAAATCTTAGGAGCTTCGCATATGAAATTTCTCTTCTGGTAACAATGTGCCTATAAGACTGACAAAAAAATCTTAATATCTGGCCTCTTGTACAACAAATGGAGACTGCAATTTCTGCATTGTCTTCTTCATAGGGTTAGTGTGAAGATCAGGATAAAGTTTTGTCAAATGTGACATTCTTCATAAATGTTGACTGAGATTATTATTGCCTTTCCTCATAGAAGTTATGCAGAGGAGAGGCAATTATTTCAGAACGTTATATTCCACTGTGAGAGACCAATCTGGAATTGGTAGACCCTACCCATGGTATGTTGGAAACACTCTCTTCTGTTTTAGTGAGGCTCTTAGGCTGAATATCCTGTGCTTTGGTAGAATTCTCCCTCAGATCTGTTCAGTGCCTCCTTGAGGTCTGGTGAAGCTGCTCTAGAAACTACCCTCAATGATCCAGGCATATGCCTCTCAGCGTGTGATCCTGGGTAACATATCCTTTCTTTGGGCCTCAGGGTCATTATCCATACAATGAGGGGATGAATCAGGGGCCCTCTATGCCTCTACGATCTTGCTGACCAACCCTCCAAGCAGTCAGCTCACTGTCCCTGGACGTGTTTAAGGAGAGTACAGAACATTTGGGAGCCAAATGTGGAGGAGATTCCAACATCAGGAGGAGCGCCTGATCGTTGTCCTTCAACGTCTTTTTCAAGCCTGAGATTTTTGAGATGACTTTGTGACTGGGAGGATTATGAGTCACACAGTTTTCTAATTCTATTTCAGGAAACCCGTGGGAGGCAGTGTGGTGTTGTGGAAAAGAATAAGGGCATTGGAGTCACCCAGACCCGCTTTTGGAATCCAACTCTTAAGCTCACAGGCCATGTAGTATGTATGGAAACATTGCTCTGACTCGCTGAACCTCAGTTGCACTCTCTGTAAAATGGGAGCAACACTTCCCACTTCCAACTTGTGTTGAGTGCTCACAGGGATGTCGCCCAAGTGCCAGGGTGGCGCTCAGAACACTGGTAATGCACAGCACATTCTCTCTGGCACATCCCAACAACTTCCCTGATCTCTATGGTTTCGGAATATGGGGCGAAACCCATCTTTATTCTAACATAGTATGGTAGCCTCTGTCAATGTTACTAGAGTACATCCAGGTGTTTATCTTCATGGTTCAAAGCCACCAGATGTATTATTCAAAACTACATTTCTGGTATCTCAACAGGGCCTCAATTTACTCTTATATGTAATGGAAATACTATCCATCATCTGTGTGGAAGAGTTAAATAAATGATATAAAATCAAATTCATAGGATATCAGTTGGATTCAAATTCATTCATTCTTTTGGGGATCACATAGTTATTATGTGTTTACTGTATATCACATCAGTTGGAATTCAGTGAGGTCAGAACCAGAGCTATATTATCATAACTAACATTTTATTGAAAACTTCATACATACCAGGCACTGTGCTAAGTGCTTTTCTCATTTATTCTTTAAAATGAAGTAATGGATAGGTATGATTGCTCTAATTTTCAAGATGAGAAAATCATTCTCTCGGTAGTTGAAGTAACGTTCCCGGTAACAAACTGTTAGAATCTGGGGGCGCCTGGGTGGCTCAGTTGGTTAAGCTTCTGACATTCGCTCAGGTCATGATCTTATTGTTTGTGGGTTCGAGCCCCAAATCGGGCTCTGTGCTGATTGCTCAGAGCTTGGAGCCTGCTTCGGATTCTGTGTCTCCTTCTCTCTCTGCCCCTCCCCTGCTCGCTCTCTCTCAAAAATAAATAAACCTTAAAAAAATTGTTAGAACAGGATTCCAACCCACAATCGTCAGCCACAAACTTTGTCCATTGACCACGTGTGAATTCTGACTCCTGTCTTTCTGAAGCACACAGCCAAACAGGTGAGGATTCCTTTCCTTGAGGTGGGGATCCCATGGATGGAGCTGGCCAGGGGGAGATGGGTTCAGCTCTCTTCAGGATGATAAACAGGACAGACGGATGTCCCCCTGGGTGTGTCCTCCAGAGCTTCTATAACTGAGTTATCCTGGTCAGAAGGCTGAAGGCAGAGAATTCAGCGTTAAATCCCTTCCACTTTCATAAAGTAATTAATTCATGGAATGGAAAAAACACATCACTCATAACAGAACAAGCAGCTGTTGTCTTTCCAGAGTAGCCCTCGAGATTTAATAGGAGGTTCCTACTGAGGTCTCTGAGAATGTGGGGGGTAACTGTTTAATGCAAAAACAAGCAATGGCTGCCACACTATCTATTTCTATTGCATAAGTATATGAAACCACCAGCTAGAAGGACACGGTTGAAATACTTCAAACCCAAGTCATCTGTTTCCTTTTCCCAGGATTTTTGAGTGACTCTTTGGCCAACTCTGAGTCCCACAGACATAGGTTTATGGTTTTGGAGATCATGGGTGGACCTCAAGCCAGATGTTTTATATGGGAAGTAGAGGGTATATGGGGGAGTATACCCTCTACTTATATGGGGGAGGCCTAGGTGGCAGTTATGTTCAGAGGCAGACAGGTTGAGTAAGCAAAGATTTCTGGGTTGGACTCTCCTGTTGAGATATGAAGTCCTGAGTGGCTGGAGGAGAGCT
This sequence comes from Crocuta crocuta, assembly GCF_008692635.1. Lineage (NCBI taxonomy): Eukaryota > Metazoa > Chordata > Mammalia > Carnivora > Hyaenidae > Crocuta > Crocuta crocuta. The sequence goes on along the minus strand of NW_027551571.1, from coordinate 7,969,695 downwards.
CAGCCAGGGACCAGGAAAGCTGACTTCTAGTGCTCAGTACCCGTGCTCTCTCTCTGTGAGGCTCTGAGCTGGCCAGTCACTTCTTCTACCTCTGGGTCTGTTTCTTTCATTTTAAAGCCTTTTACTATTTGCCAATTCTCAGATTCACTTTTCAATTCCAACTTCTCTGATCTTAACTTGATGTCCCACATACCCCCTTCCAGCATATTCTTACATCTACTGACATCTGCTAACATATGTCTTGAATTTTGGAGCTCACTGGTCTGTGTGCATTGGTCTCCAGTCAGTCGTGTTTTCTCCCACCTCCTGAGTCCACCCATCCTCCAAGGCCTGGTTAGCACTTCTCTCACAGAGAAACCTCGAATGGCTTACGGTCCTGTGATAGCTTGCCATTCTGAATTTTGCTTCTCTAAGAAATCAGCATTGAGCAAATGTTAGATTTGTGCAAAGTTCTCTGAAACTTCCTAATTTTGTATAGACTGATTGAGGGCTGCTGCACTTGATACATAATAGACACCCCAGAATTTTGTTCCATTGGTCACACATTTCCCAACCATAATAGAAAGCATCTTTTTAGAATTTCCCTCCAGGGGAAAACTTTTTTCGGGCACAACCTCATTACCCTTAGAGCTCACGGTAACCCTGAAAAAAACCAACCGTTGGTAAAGTCCACACCCTCACTTCCACATAGACCATAGTAGCGCAGTAGTGTAACGAACACTAGGATCAAAACCCCAAACTCTGTCTCTGACAACTAGCTTTCTTGTAGGGACAGGACTTCTGTTTCCTTACCCTTATTTTCTCCCGTCTAATGCTTACGTGAGGAAGCACTGACTAGAGTTTATGAAAACTCTGCAGAAACTGTAAGGAGCTGTACACTACAAGGCACTTTGGAGATTCATCGATGCCGAATCCCTACATATGGGGTGGCAGTTGTTTATGTGCGCACAGGGAGGGGGGTGTGGTCTTTTCTTATAACAGCTTTATTGAGATATAATTCACAACCCATACAATTCCTCTATTTCAAGTGTCTTTGAGATGACTGAGAGGTGCACTTATGCCGAGTTCACGTGCCTCTAAGTCTTGGGCTTATTTATTTTGTTGGCTTTTTGAATAGCTGGTTCTACCTAAGCTTAGAGAAGCAAGTGCCCTCCCAGGTGACCTTGATCTGCCAGAGCCCAGGCTCCCTGGGCTTTCGGTATGAGTCGTCCTGACCTTCCCTTGCTTGTTCAACCCGTGGAGGGGCAGGAAGGGGAAGGGTGGAGGGGAGCTCCCACCCTTTCCTGCAAAACAGCAGAGACCTCAAACCCGCACCAGCAACCCCAGCAGAGAACAAAGGAGGAAGGGGTTCATGCATTTTATATTCCTTTTTGCCTGAAACCCAACTGAAAAACCATCTTTTCATCTTTTTTTTTTTAATGTTTTATTTATTTCTAGGAGACAGAGAGAAAGACAGGGTGAGCAGGGGAGGGTCAGAGAGAGAGGGAGATACAGACTCTGAAATAGGCTCCAGGCTCTGAGCTGGCAGTCAGCACAGAGCCCGACGCGGGGCTCGAACCCACGAACCGCGAGATCATGACCTAAGCGAAAGTCGGACGCTTAACCAACTAAGCCACCCAGGTGCCCCCCCCCATCTTTTCATCTTCAATTGTCCAGCTGTCTCTTCCTTTTTTCTTTTATTGGAACAAGCTCCAAGTGCCCAGTTCCTTGCAAAGTTACATCAGTAATAAAAAAACATTCCCGGGGAAGAAAGCTGCATCAATAAATATTAGCATCCTATTCAGCTATAGGCAATGATTGTTGAAATTACCCATTTTCACTAATTTAACATATTATCTCTGACATGAAGTACCTTTTCTCCCTACTGAGACAAAAAGGTACTCCTAATGGTCTTGATGAGACATGAGACATTTTGATTTGGACATGGCATTATTATTATTGTTTGAAATAACCTTGTTTACCACATTTAATGTGGCTCCAGACCAAAAAACAAGAGAGCTGCCAATCGATGACTCATCGGCAGCATTGGCTTCAAGACACCCAGGATGGCTGCTGTCTTGGGGAAGGAGGCACGTGTCCGGGGCAGAACGAAGGGGCAGTGTGGAGGTGAAGGGGCCCTCGGCTAGGAGCTGGGAGCCTGGCTTTCTAGTCCTCTTCTCTCTGACTGGAATGACTCCATTTCCTTACTTCAACATCAGATGGAAGTTGGAGTCTTTTACGTGTCCCTGGATCTATGGAATATGCATTCCTACATTTGTTTGTTTGTTTGTTAATGTTTTGAGAGAGAGAGAGCACACAAGCAAGGGAGGGGCAGAGAGAGAGATGGAGGGAGAGAATCTCAAGCAGACTCCATGCTCAGCACACAGCCTGACATGGGGGCCGATCTCATGACCCTGGGATCATGACCTGAGCCAAAACCAAGAGTAGGACACTCATCTGACTGAGCCACCCAGGCGCCCCTGCATTCTGAAGTTCTAAGGTCTGGCAGAAAAAGAAGAGGCAGGAGCTCCCGTGCTTTCCCAGAGAGCAAGTCCCCTTTGTCAGACATGGCAAGACTTCTTCCACTCCTTCTCCTTCACCTCCTTTTAGAAATCCGAGGAAAATTCTCAAATTTTCTGCACATACATAATGGCAAAGTGTGTCATTTAGCCTGATTGACCTTCATTTTAGTCCTGCATACCCTTCCCCTTCCCCATCCCCCTCTCAGATTTTATTTGCTATTCGTAGAACATCCATGTCTATACCAGAAACAGTTACCGTGAGTTTGTGGTGTGGATGTACAACAGACACGTGTTCTTTGACCTTGAGCAGCAGGTGAGAAAGAAACACAATTTTTTATAAGAAAGAAGGCATTTCACGTCAATTATTTTGTTTGATCCTTATTGCAACTTTTTTGAGCAAAGAGAAGCTCAAAGCCATGCTGGGACAGGGTGAGGGGACACGTAGCGGAGCTGTGGGAAACTGGGGTCCTGCACTCCTTAGTCCTGCGTCCTTTCCAATCTGTCTTCCTTCCTTTAGATGCCCAGCAAAGCACCTAAAACACAGGTGTCATTGACGGCACATAAATGCTGTGGGAGCCCCGAAAGGGAGGTTAAACCTGGAAGGTTCCTCTAAAGGACAATGCCTGTCCCTGTAGTTGTGTCTGTATCTATAGCCCTTGGGCAAGTGGGGCTTCCTGAATGTTTGCTGAGGAGAGAGAAGTCCTTATGAGGGAGTGTCTCTGAGCTGGACAGTCAGGGTCAGGGAAGGGCTGTCTGTTCTCAGAGGTGAAGCGATGCACAGAAAATGGGTCCTCCAAGGGAGAGAGTGAGTCCACACAGTCGGAGAGCAGGGATTATGAGGGGAAACAAAGAAGGAAAGGACAGATTATAATTGTAGAGAAACCTAAATGTTTACACTGGACATTTAAACACTGTGCTCTAGACAAATGGAGACCCTAAATCTACTCTGTTTTAAGGGAAGTAATGACACACTCATGTGAACAAATGAATGAGTAGTTACAATAATTGGGCATCTAAGCAGGCACATGGACAATGTGTTACCAGGAACCCCCAAAATTGTGCTACTCCTCTCTTGCCTGTAAGCAGAGCCCCCATTATGTTGACTAGCTCGTTTTTGAGAACAGCGGGAAAGCCCTTTTCCCTCGGCTTCTTTGGGGCTCACTCCCGAGCACATCTGCTTATGACCCAATATGTGCTGGTTCTCCTGACATGTCCCTGGTTTTAACACTGAAAGTCCTGCTTCCTGGGAAGCTGTTCATCCCTGGATACGTTTCCTAAGTGGATGTGGACATTTCCCAAATTTTGGGTTCCAGCCCAGTCTTCACTCCTGAAATCCATACCCATATATCCTACAAGGTTAAGGCAACTTCACTTGGGTGACTCAGAGTTCATTCAAATCTGGTGTGTCTCCAACTGATCTCATAGTCTCCCGCTATCCAAAACAGCTCCCCAGCCATTGTTCCAGTACAATCCACCCAGCTGCACACAGTGAGAAACTCAGGGGAGACACAAGACTCCTCTGTCCGGCTCAGCCCACCCCATCCAATCACCCTTGAAGACCTCTCGGACACGTCCCCTTTCCCCGTACCCCACTGCCACTATCCCAGACTAAGCATCCCTTCCCTAATATTTATGGCAGAAAATCCTAATTTTGCTTCTTGCCCCTGAGACAAACAGTTTTTACTGTAATCAGAGCAAAGACTTCAAAATACTAATCTGATCCTCTCACTGTATGTTTTAGGAATATTCAGTGGTTTGTATCCAAACTTCTTGATCTAGTTCCCAAGATGCTTTTTATCTGAACCATGCCTGCCTGTCTGTGAGATTCATACATATTCTCCCATTCCCTCGTGTTGGGGAGGGGTCAGGGAGACACGGGGTGCAGGGTGAACTCATTACTGTATTTATATCCTCATTAGTAACATGAACTCTCCTTCTTCCCATTGTAGAGTAGGATTTAAGATAGGCTACCAGCCCCCATTTCCCCAAAGGGCGAGGTTTTATTAATCCGATGGTGAGAACTTGAACTTATTAGGCCAGGTTTTATGAGTGGGCACTGCCTCTTTGTTAAAGCAGTTCTCATGTGGCATTCTGGCACCTCCAAAGGTGTGCACGCTCTTATCTTCCATCCCCAAACTCATTCATTTGACTCGGGGCTCTTTCTCTTTCCCCATCTTTCTTCCCAGACCTCAGGCACATCTGAGTATACAGATCTAGAACTTTATTTTTTATTTTTTAATGTTTGTTTAAAACAAATTTTTAAGGGTGCCTGGGTGGCTCAGTTGGTTAAGCAGCCGACTTTGGCTCAGGTCATGATCTCACGGTCCATGTGTTCAAGCACCACATTGGGCTCTGTGCTGACAGCCAGCTCAGAGCTTGGAGCCTGTTTCAGATTCTGTCTCCCCCTCTCTCTCTCCGATCCTCCTCTGCTCATGCTGTCTCTCTCTCGCTCTCTCTCTCTCAGAAATAAATATAACATTAAAATTTTTTTAAATAATTTTTTAAGTGTTTATTCATTTTTGATAGAGACAGAGTGCGAGTGGGGGAGGGGCAGAGAGAGAGGGAGATAAACAGAATCCAAAGCAGTCTCCAGGCTCTGAGCTGTCAGCACAGAGCCCAACCCAGGGCTCGAATTCACAAACTATGAGATCATGATCTGAGCCAAAGTCAGATGCTTAAGGGACTGAGCCACCAAGGTGCCCCTTTAATGTTTATTTTTAAGAGAGAGAGACAGACAAACAGAGACAGACAGACAGACAGAGCACAAGCAGGGGAGGGGCAGAGAGAGAGGGAGACACAGAATCCAAAGCAGGCTCCAGGCTCTAAGCTGTCAGCACAGACCCTGACATGGGGTTTGAACCCCCAAACCATGAGATTGTGACCTGAGCTGAAGTCGACGCTTAACCAACTGAGCCATCCAGGTGCCTGGAGATCTAGAACTTTCTTTTCAGAGGCCCAAATCCAAATTGAACTTCAAGCCTAAGCCGCGATTTCGTTTCCAGGTTTTACCAAGGCTTTGTATTGAAATATCAAATGCTTGCCTGGCTGCCACTTTACTTTTCCAGTTGGCTGTTGCTCTGTTTGCTCAATGCCCATTGGACTCTAAGGGTGAGAGCAGAGTCCTGAGATCCCGACAGCCTCAACGTATGCTTTGAGGTTTAGCTGAAATGTGATGTTCTCAGTTATTCCACCCATGACCATTATTACTGGATCTCCTTTTGCTATTGTATATTGACTTTTTTTGCTTCTATGTTCAGATCAGAGTCTCTTCCCCCTTAGAATATAAACTCCATGAGGACAAGGGTCATGACAGTTTCATTTTCTTCTGTCTCCTTGGTTGTAGGTAGACGGTTAGCCTATATCAGTACTCGGCAAATGTTTGTGAAGTTAATGCAAAAGATTACTCTGTCCTACTTTCCTCCTTGAAGAATCAGTTAAGGGTTAAAAAAGAATAAGAATGTAAAAATGTTTGAAGGTGTAATAAGCTACAGGCGTAGACACTGAGACTTCCTTTGGAAGGCTGTTCTCTGTCCCTACACCTGTGCTCACTGGGCCTGCCCCAGAGGACAGAAGCAATTTCTCATTATTCATCTTTTATCATTTTTTTTTGTTCTGCAAGAACCTATGTAGATTTCCCCTGACACTGCAGAATTAATACATGTTTGGGTTGTGTTTTGAGCATTTTTGCCCTGTTTAACTACAGATATGTTCTATATCGCAGATTCTGGCCCCGGATTACCTCTACTTTTACTGGAATGTGAGAGGATCTCTCTTTCTTTCCTTCTCTCTCTCTCTCTCTCACTCTGTGTGTGTGTGTGTGTGTGTGTGTGTGTGTATTCTGTCAGAATTCTCGGGAGAAACGGAATCAATAAGATATGTATAAAATCATATGATTTTATGATTCTAAGGAATTGGCTCACACAATCATAAAGGCTGAAAAACCCCAAGACCTGCTTTCTTTTTTTTTTTTACTTTTAAATGTTCTATTTTATTTTTGAGAGAGAGAGTGGGAGTGGGAGAAGGGGGAACAGAGAAGGAGGCATAGAATCTGAAGCAAGCTCCAGGCCCTGGGATGTTGGCACAGAGCTTGATGCAGGGCTCGAACTCACAGACTGTGAGATCATAACCTGAGCCAAACTTGGACACGTAACCAGCTGAGCCACCCAAGGCCCCTCCCAAGATGGGCTTTCAACAAGGTGGAGACACAGGAGAGTGGATAGTGTAGTTCCAGTCCGAGTCCAAGTGTGATGGCTGGAGAAGACCTAAGTTGCAGCTCTAAGACAATCAGGAAGAGAGTGTTTCCTCCCTTACCCCACCTATTCAGCCTTTCAACTGATTGGACAAGGCCCACCTACGTTAGGGGGCCCATTGCTTTACTCAGTCCACTGATTTCAATGTTAATCTCATCCGGAAACATTTTCACAGTCACCTCCACAATAATGTTTAACCCAATGCCTAGATGTCCCATGTCCCAGTCAAGCTGACGGATGAAATTATCTCTCTCTCCCTCTCTCATTTTTAGTTGACAGCACATAGTTGAATGAACATTAAGAGCTATGGTGCAAAGTGTGAACACCCTGTTTTGGGAGCCAAGAGGAAGAAGCTATTTACTTTGCCTTGATTTGGGACAGTGTCAGGGAGGGCTTTCCAGAAGGTTCCATCTCAAGTACGTTGCAAAGCTGAGGTGGTCCGGTGGGAAGCTGGGGTCCAGGCTGAGGCAAAGTCTTATACCAGAAGAGACACTCGTTAAGCACGATTTGAATGTAATAGTAGATGGAACTGATAAAATTGCTCTCAGACTGGTTTACCTCTTCTTCAGATGGTTTTTTCCTTCTTCTCATCTGTCTCAGTTTCTCTCCAGGAAAGGCCTAAGCACCTCAAGAATAAATTAGTGCCCTGGTTCAGGAGCCAGAGAACGTGGCTCTAATTGGATGATGTGAGACAAATCACTTCCTCTGCAAACTTCTGCTTCCTTATTTGTTAAAAAGAAAAAAAAAAAACAAAGAGAGGACTAAAACTCTCTACTGCTCAGAATTGATGTTACTTAAATAAAGAAATAAAATACACTCGAGAGAGAATACACCCTTGCAGCCAACCCAGACGTGTCTGCCTAAGGTTTGCCCCTACACGTCCTGGGCAGCTCAGTCCCCACAGAGGGAGGTGTGCAGGCCAACCGCAGAGCCATCAGTGAGACCCGAAGATGAGGCAACCTGACTTACACAAGACGGGGAGAGATGTGGAATGTGTTTTCCTACAGCCACCTGGGGTGTGACCGGGAAAGGAAGCCAGAGTGGAATGCAATAGCGTGGGGGCCATTAGACGCTTCAGAGAAGAATGCTCCCCAGGCATCAGGAAGGAGAGCAGAGACCCCCCCTCAACTTGACCAGATTGCAGCGGCCCTGTTATTCATTAGAGGTGTGGCAGGGGGGACAGCACCAGCCGGTCGGAGCACAGAGGGCTCACAGAGCCGAGCCAGCTCCCCCGTGAGGGAGGAATCCTGCCTCGCTGGGGCTGGAGGCTCCCTTCTGGTTACTGCTCATTACTCGGCGCCTTACCCAGCCCCCCAAGGTTCAGTCTTCCTGTTGGCATCATCCTGAGAAACAGAACCTTCTTCTCTTCCTCCCTGGGGTCTGGTGGGCAGCTCCCCAGGGTCACAGTGGTGACCGAAAGCTCCGGCACCTGGGCCTGCGGAAGGGAGGTGGCCTTGCCAGCCCTGTACAAGCACAGCCAGAGCCTCCTCTTTTCCTGAGGAGGGCCCACTCCGAACTGGCCTGTTGAGTCTCTTCTCAAAGCCTGGAATCCTCTGTGTCACAGAGGCAGACAGCTCAGAAGCCTGTAGATCAAGGCCAGCACCTCCGTCCGGCACAACTGCACATCCATACCACGGGGCCTTCCCGGGCTACGTGCCCGGGTGTGAACCTTCCTGAACTGCCTTACTTCTACTAACACTCCTCCTTCCTCCTGTAACGTGCTTTCTTCTGCTGGACTTGTTAGAGATCTGTCTTTCAAGTCCCAACTCCAATGCTACTCTATTTCCAGTCTTTCCTGGACACGCAGTCATGCTGGGTTTTGTCCTTCTCTGCTCACGTGTGCACTTTGTATGCTTTCCGTTGTGCCCATTTATTCTGTCTTGCCAACGAATAGTTAAGAGTCAACAAATTTACGTCCCCCCACTAGACCGAATGTTCCTTGAGGAAGGGTAGCTCAGAGGGGGAAGGGAACACTGGGCTGAAGTCCCTTGGGGCCGCTGAGGGCAGGGGTGGTTTAGATGATGCCAGGAACACACTCATCCTGGGTGCAAGAGTTAACTGTGCACCAAAAAACTCAGAAGTCAAGGTAAATACTTGAATGTAGTATTGGGGAAAAAAATCCAAGTTAATTAAAAAATCCTTGATGGGAGCATTGGGGTGGGGGGCAGGGAGGGCTTGGTCGGTTAAGCATCCAAATTGCAGCTCAGGTCATGATCTCAGGGTTTGTGGGTTCGAGCCCCGCCGCAGGCTCTGTGCTGGAGCCTGCTTTCGATGCTGTGTCTCCTTCTCTCTCTCTCTGCCCCTCCTCAACACATGCTCTGTCTCTGTCTCTCTCTCTGTCAAAAATAAACATACGTACATAAATAAAAATTCTTGATAAAAAATATTAATATTAAAAAAAAAAGCAGGCTGTTGCTTACTTGTCCCATGGCCGTGTCTTCTACAACCATGAGAGTCTTTTCCAGTCAGCCCAAGGTCCCAAAGCCACGCAGCCATATTGGGGTGCTAAGTTGCTCGGTGAACTCATGAGAGGTAACCTTATGAAGTGAAAACAAGCCGTGTGACACAGGGCTTTAAATGTAGTCATTTTGTGTGTGTGTGTGTGTGTGTGTGTGTGTGTAGTGAGTTTTTATTAGATTTTTCTACTGGAATCAAAATGCAGGAGAATATTTCAGTGAGTATGTGTGGAGGTGCACATTTTTACATTTTTCCTCAGGCTCCAGCCTGGCTCTGAAAGGCAGGGGGAAGATTTAGGTAAGCAGGTAAGGACACTTCTCTGCTTCCTGCTCCACTAAAGGGTCTCCACACAGGAAATCTGGCCGTACCCAAGTCTCTAGCTCTTTCTTGGGGCCCAAGTCCTAACCCCCACACTACTCAGTTTCAGAAACTTCTGGAAATATCAATTCCTTCTTGTTTTAAGTTTGAAATACATTAGTGGGTCTTCCTCATGCCTTCATTACGCCTTCTTTACCCCCATGTTTTGTTTACCTTTGTTTATAAACAAAATAGAATGATTTTTTTTTATTCAGTGTAGTTTTTTGGATATTCCAAGGGCCACTCACCCTTGTTCCCAGCCACTGGGGGACACACTGATAATTCGGAAGTAAGTGAACAAACGCCCTGTCCCAAAGTCGCTGGTCATCTGCTGTGCAGGCCCACGCACTGTTGGGTGGGGACGGCCGGAGATGAGGGACAGAAAGTAAAAACACAATTACAATGTGGCCTCAGAAGGGTCTTGGCAGAGCTAAGCTCAGTGGCTGCAGGAGCACAGAGGAGAAAGCCACCATCCCTGCCTTCATAGCAGAGGGCAACCGGGAGAGCCCAGTAATGCCAGGACGAGATGGAATATTGGCCGTGTCAGCAGACTGGTGCACAGGGAGGGGACAAAGGCATATGAGCTGTGGTCTTCCTGACATGCTCAAGGGGGAAAGTTGTCTCTGGAAAAGGCAGCTGCACATGGAAAGCTCTGAGCGAGGTCAGGCCAAGTGCATTGGGGACACTACACTGATTCAGTGTGTCTGGCCCCTGAAACAAGACAGTGAACCATTAGACCTTGGGGTCCCCACCGTGGAAATGACCCATGCGGGGGTGCTGAACCCTGATGGGTTTTAAACCACGAGAGTGATGCTGTCAGTTTTGTATTCTCAAGTTTGCCTTCAGGCTCGCCTTGTGAGAGGGGGTGGGGCTCAGTGAGGGGCAGGGAGAGTGAGAGAGAGAGAGAGAGAGAGAGAGAGAAGCAGCCTGGCCTGGCCCGTTGGAGACATGTTCCATGTTAATGAGAGGAAATAGAAAATGTAATTAACATGTCTGCCACCAGAAATGAGAGCTAAATCTATTACTCTGTTCCTCCCTTTCCTATTATACATTATTGTGTTTCAATTATGATTTTGAAAGTATTTCCTTGAGGAAATATGTCAAGTTTCTGCAGCGGGAAAGAAGGAAATGGGACCATGAAAGTTTAATTTATTGCAACGACTGCATTTAGAAAAGGAAGAAGAAAATGAAAAAGAATAGAAAGGCGGAAAAAATTGACAGTATCGCCGACGGGTCACCTGCTGCGAGCAGGGAGGTGAGCCAGAGAAACCCGAGGTGTCTGAATATTTATGGGGTCTCTTTATGGGGTGTGGGGAGAAGGAAAGTGCACCTTTTCGTACTCTGGGTTCCTAGGAGTCTGGCCGGTTGTTCTCTGAAGACACTGTGAGGAAGGGTTTGAGGACAGTTGGAGGGAGAATGGCAGTGCGGCTGTGAGTGCCGGGCTGGACGTCGGCCTGGGGTGCAGGAGTGAGTGGGACCATGAGTGTAGTAGGCCGTGACCCTGCTCTCAAAAGCCATGCAGGTTTGCGGTGAGTGGCAGGAGGCTGATAGGATGGAAAGGAAGTGTGGACCGAGAGCATCTATTTGGGCTGAAAGAGCAAGGCACTAATGGGAAGGTGGGGAGGCAGGCCAGCGAAATAAACAGGTTACCAGGCCCTGATTCACACGTTAGCCAGGGACCCTCTCGGGGGAGCTGGCACCCCAGTCATCTTTAGAAAGGATGAGTACATTCCAGGTACCTTCATTTATCCATCCACTCCCCTCAGCATGTAGGTGGGAATTCATCCCAGAAAAGGCCCCAGGTCTCATCCCTGAAGACCGCATGGACTTCCGGGGGGTAGACACATCAGGAAATAATTGCAAAGTGAGGCGGTCCAGCCAAGTGTCGAATGTAACACAGAAGTGTTACCAGATCGCCTGCAGAGAGCAGTGAATTCTGTCTCGGAGGAACCCAGGAGATTTCCAACAGAAAGAATGCTTTGAAAAGTGGGTGGGAGTTTTCCTGGTTGATGGATGAGCAAAGCGGGCAGAGAAGGGGTCCCAACAAAGCCACAACCCAAGCCAAAGAAGTTAGGGGGACGGGAAGCAGAGTGGTGACTCCAGGGGACCCAGGATTGGCGTGGGGGTGACAGGAGAGAATGAGGGGAGAGTCACACACCCCAGAAACCAGGTCCAGAAGGATGGTGCGGGCTGTGCCAGGGAGCTTGGGTGTAATCCTGACTACACTGGCAAGCTCGGCGGTGGTTTTTAAGCACAAGAGTGATACTGGGTTCTAGGAAGTCTACCTAAGAAGCTCTGTGAAGGATGCCCAGGAGGGGACAGATGTTTGTTCTGAGAGTGAAGGGGAATTCTCTAGCTTCAGAAGCCAAAGCCCAGAGCCTCGCCACAAGAGTTGCTTAGCAGAAGAAACTACCTTGATCCCGTGATGAGTCACACGGAACTGCCTTTAACAGGAGGCCAGTTCATTGGTTTCCTGATGAGCTCCTCTGCTTCCTCCTCAGATGTACTGCCTTCTGACCACTCAGCCCTCGGAACCCATGCAGGTCCCTGCCCCAGTCTACCGGGAGCAGGTGGCCGTGTCCATCATTGTCTCCTGGATCTGGAAGGCTTTCTGCACTCACCCTTCAGGAGGCTGGAGGTAGTGTCTTTAATAAGAGCATCACAGAGGTTAATTCAGTCCTCTGAGCAGTGGCAGGAGGGGTGACTCCCTGTTCATGGGGGAAGCAGCCCAGCATTGTGAAGGGATGCAGATGAATAAAGTCACTGTTTACAAGAAATTCTAATCTTAGGGCAGTTCACGGTAAAGACAGACACCAGACAGGAACAGCCAAGAACAACATTGCCAGAGCACCGAGAGACGGAGGCCTCCCGCCAGACACTGTTTTTTCTCTAAATATTGTCGCCAAAAGACTCACTCAGAAAATCTCTCTGTCCCCCAGGCACCCCCTGCATATCAGTAATGAGAATAGTAAAAATAATTAGCTGTGATATAGGGTTGCCTACGAAGGTATTAGACATTTATTTATAGGGTTTTATTTTATTCCTGGCCCTCCTTCCCTCTGCAAAATCTAAGGAGGTGTTGTTACAAAAAGGGAAACAGAGAAGTTGAGAAATTGGTTGAAGTCACACAGTTAATGAGTAACAGAGTTCACTTAGGTCTCAGATGTGAATTTAAGTCTATCTGGTTTTCAGATTCTTCCTTTGTTTTGCCAAGCGCGGAGACTGGTTCTGCAGACTGAGGTTTTGTTTATGTCGGAATCGCCTATGTCCGGTCCAAGGTGTCTCAAGTATTTGGGGTTGTGAGGATCTTTTAAAAATGTTACAAGTAAAGCCCGACTTCCCTCCACAAATTATACCTGTGCACGTGGAGACTTTTATACAAAAATTTAAGGGTATTTATAGACTTTTTATTTTTACAGCCATCTATGAATTTCAGATTAAGACACCTTGATGACACTCTTCATGTGTGTGTGTGTGTGTGTGTGTGTGTGTGTGTGTGAATTGACAGGATTATAGATTTTCAAACCTCAAATCATCATCATTTACAGGAGGACCCGGTGAGCTGTCCCTGCCCCTCCCCCCCCATCCGTCCATTCCTCTCATTAGCTGTTTGCCTCTGCTCCACGTGGGGCAGGGAATATTCAGGAGAGGGACAGAAGCACCTGTCCCCGAGAGGACTTCCAGGTCACTGGAGCTTCGAGTCTCACTGATAGTTGGGGCATTTGACGTCTCACATCACCTGTGGCTTATCCAAGTGTCCAGAGGACAGAGGGAACCCTGTGACTCGCACAGCCTCTTTTAACCATACTGAGGGCAGAGAGGAAATGACAATGAACTTGTGACTTCTCAGATTTCCCCAACACACCTTGGTCTTCACAGCCCCAGGCCTTCATGCTTATTAACTTTCCCTCTGCCTGGAGCATTGGCTCCTCTTCAAGGCAAGCTTGGCATCTTCTCTTTTTGGATGCCCTCCCTGGACACTTCCTGTCACCTCCGGATGATTAGTCCTGGCTCCCCATCTACCTACACGCGCTGCAGCCCAAACCTGGGCACACCGCAAGGCCCGCTGGGCACACCGTGTCTGAGTCCCGAGCACATCACAATAAATGCTAAGCAAATGTGTGTTAAACAGCACAATGAATGAATGAAGGCAGCTGGGGCAAGTCCCTTGGAGGCAAAGTATGACAGGTCTAGAAACTCCCTTAAACAATGCTGAGGGATATTAAGCCATTGGCATTTTAGCCTCAATTAATGTGATTTTAGTTGAGGGTTTTGTTTTCATTTTTGTTCTTGAGCTGGAGTCTTGAGAAAGTTTTGGTGCTTTCTTTTTGTGTTTCTTGGAGTTTATCATCAGATAATTACCAGGAAAGTTTCCCTTCCTTCCTTCCTTCTTTCCTTTCTTCTTTCATTCCTTTCTTCCCACCCACCTTTCTTTTCTTTGTTCATTCTTTCCTTCCTTCCTCCCTTTCTCTCTTTCTTTCTTTCTTTCTCTCTCTCTTTCTTTCTTTCTTTCTTTCTTTCTTTCTTTCTTTCTTTCTTTCTTTCTTTCTTTCTTTCTGTTGGGGAGGAGGAGGCAGAGAGAGAGGAAGAGGAACTCAAGCAAACCTCACACTCAGCACAGAGCCTGACAAAGGCTAGATCCCACGACCCTAGGATCGTGCCCTGAGGTGAAATCCTCACAGCTCCACACTCAACAGACTGAGTCACCCACATGCCCCAGAAAGGTGCCCTTTAAATCAAATACGCCCTTGGAGATATTCTCAAACTCGAAAGTCTATTGAAGACACGGAATTTTCCCTGGTGATAGATATATGTATCTGTGTTCTGATAAGGACTTGGGGGTCATCTATCTTTGATACTTAAGAGTATCTTTCAAATATCTTCTCATGCTTGAAGACCCTGGGCTTGACAAGATTATGGGAAGAGTGATCAGAACAACCTATCGGCGATGCTATATCCGCAAGTTGCCAGAGCCATTGCTGTCTCAAAATATTCAAGCTGGTGCACTGTAGCAGGTGCAGTGTGGACCTTACATTTCTGGCACTCCCTGACATCTTTCCAGGTGACCCACAAGGTCAAAAGTATTTTCATGATTAGCCGCCATCATGCACCGATGATGGTGCACCGATGGGGTAAAGGCCTAGGCGGTGAAACTGCTGATTCCTCAGCAGGAATCAAGGCAGTAGCACCAGATTGGAATCGTCGCCATTGTGTTGCTCATCATCACACATTCGCAGTAGGACAAAACAAGCAAAAGCTACGAGCCTCACAAGTGTCCTTGATAAACAATGAAGATTCATAATCCAACTCTAGTCTTCGAGTACACATCTTGATATTCAGTCATGATGAAGGGCACTTGCATCTCCTATTTCAAGCAGCTCTTGTTGGTGAATGCCATTTGTACTTGAAAGAATAATTGGTCCACAATTTTTTTCAGATGTGGATATTTCAAAAATATCTTCTCAAAAATGAACTGAGCCTGTCACTTCCAAGAATAGGAGTGGCATTCATTGTCATGAATCATAAAATGCAAGCTTTTAAGCAGAAACTAAAGTTTAGAAAACTTGTGTCTGCCATGATGAGCTTGACTTTCATTTACAGTATATGAGGAATTTAAAAAAAAAAGAGAAAGATCAAAAAAATTTTTTTAAAAATAAAGTATATGAAGAAACCCAGATTCACATGGACATGTAGTTGTCAAGGAGTGTTTCCATAGCCTTTCTGTTTAACTGGATAATTGAGATAATTAATAATGTAGAAGATAATAATTAATTACTCTTCTCTGATACTACACTAAAACTTGACATGTGGTAGTTTCTTAAAGGGTTGTTGTGATGTAGAATCTGAAGACATGAAAGTGGTTTTTTTTCATATTCTGTTATGTTACTTTGTATACATCACTTCAAATGACACACCACCTCAGGTTGAAAGCTGAAGAAGATATAAGAATCCAGCTGTCTTATATTAAACTAGATGTTGAAGAGAGTCCCAAAAAATATAAAACAATATCTCTCTTCTCACTAAATATTTTTATTTTAAATATAGTTATTTTAAGAGTGCCTGGGTGACTCTCTCAGTTAAGCATCCAACTTCAGCTTAGGTCATGATCTCACTGTCGGTTCGTGGGCTGGAGCCTTGCTTCATGCTCTGTGCTGACAGCTCAGAGCCTGGAGCCTGCTTCAGATTCTGTGTCTCCCTCTCTCTCTGTCCCTCCTCCACTCACAGTGTATCTCTCTGTCTCTCAAAAATAAACAAAATTAAAAAAAAATTTTTTAAATGGGGGCACCTGGGTGGCTCAGTTGGTTGAGCATCTGATTTCGGCTCAGGTCATGATCTCGAAGTCTGTGAGTTTGAGCCCCACGTCAGGCTCTGTGCTGACAGCTCAGAGCCTGGAGCCTGCTTGAGATTCTGTGTCTCCCTCTCTCTCTGCCTCTCCCCCATTCACCCTCCTTTCTCTAGCTCTCAAAAATAAACCTTAAGGTTTTTTTATTTTAAAAAATATGGTTATTTTATTACAATGTTATTTATATGACTAATAGCTGGATTATTAGTTATTTGCATGAATTAATACATATTTTTAACCTTCTTGCTTTTAATTTCTTAGATTTTTAAAAATTTCTTTCATTTTAATATGATTGGGGCACCTGGGTGGCTTAGTCAGTTAAGCGTCTGACTTCGGCTCAGGTCATGATCTCGCAGTCTATAGGTTCAAGCCCCACGTCGGGCTCTGTGCTAACAGCTCAGAGCCTGGAGCCTGCTTCAGATTCTGTGTCTCCCTCTCTCTCTGCCCCTCCCCAGCTCGTTCTCAGTCTCTCTCTGTCTCAAAAATAAATAAATGTTTAAAAAATTTATTTTAATATGATAACATTAATAGATATAGCTCATACAAACTAGAGTTATTTGGGCCCTAAAAATTACAAAACAGTTTTTTAAATGTTTATTTATTTTTGAGAGAGAGAGAGAGAGAGAGAGAGCACATGAGCAGGGGAGGGACAGAGAAAGAGGGAGTCACAGAATTGGAAGCAGGCTCCAGGCTCTAAGCTGTCAGCACAGAGTCCAACATGGGGCTTGAACTCACAAACTGTGAGGTCATGACCTGAGCTGAAGTCGGACACTTAACCAACTGAGCCACCCAGATGCCCCAAGGGTGCTTAAAATTTTTAAAGAGTGCAAAAGCATTTTGAGATTTAAAAAAAAATTGAAAACCACTGCACTATAGCAATCCTTGATCTTACAAAAATATCTCGAGAAGCGATGATTAATGTGCAATGAACGAGTGAGTTGGTCCATTTCCCATAATCCAGTACATTTCAGCCCCACCTCGGTGCTGCTAACCCAAGTTCTGAAATCCAGGGAGCCGGTGGTTCTATATCTACAATATCTACCAGCTGCATGAGTAGGGGAGACCCTCTTCCTCCCTGAGTCTCAGTGTCCTTATCTCATGTTTGATGAGTGGACCAGACTGTCTCTAAGACATTTTTCAACTCTGGCATTCTATGAAATCTCTTTGGAGGAATATTTGAAAGATAATAAAAACAACAATTGGTTTGTTTTCAAGCCATAGTTGACAATTTAGTTTCCCAACTGAATTTTTACTTCGTTCTATTCTACACACACCACAGTAATTGTCACTGAAGATCCCAGAGGTAAATTGCCTGGCATTTAGTCTTGTGCCACTAACTAGCTATGTGGGCTTGGATAAATTAATTAACCCCTCTATGCCCCATAAAACTATTGAGTGGGTTAAGTGAATTAGGGCATGCACAGTGTTTAGAATAAATTCTGGCTGGTGTTATGTACTCAGTAAATTACTCTTAGCACCTGTTTCACTGTGTTGTAATTGTGGGTTCACATGACTGTCTCCCTTCCTAGACTGAACTTGCAGGCCAGGACTTCACCTGGCCCATCACTACATGTCCAGCCTCTAAAATAGTGCCTAGGACATAATTTGCCCTCAATAAATCCTTGTTAAATGGAAAAATGACTGACTGATTTGATAGTTTAGGTCATTTTCCGGCAGATAATCTGTCTCAGATCTCTCTTACTTTAGGCAGAGTATTATTTTCCATGGGATGTGGGTTGACCCATTGGATTGCAGAGGTTGTAAATGTGCTTAGAGGGTGTGCTTTGATTACAATGATGATGATAGTGATCCATGAGAAGAACAGAGCCTGGTAGCCACTGCTTCCTTAGCCCGGGCTCAGAATGAATCGCCTACAGGAGGCTTCCATACTGCACCCTAGATACAAGCCCAGATGACCATGCTCGGAGGCAGAGCTGTCCAGCCCCCCATACACAGGGAAGCTCTCCCGGGCAGCGCCAAATTTCTTTCACGGGACCGTGTGTTGTTGGATGGCCACAGTGGTGCTGACATCCTGATATAAAGTGACTTAAATTGTCTGTCCAGCAGGGGTCCGCACAAAATAGTCGCACGCTGTCCACATGCCCAGGACTGCCCTGCCACCTCCACACTGAGCGCATCCGAGATCACCCAAGCTGACTCAGGAACACTAGAACAGAGGCTCACTGACACAGGGCGAGATTCGAGAGTGGCATCTATCTGTCTGTCTATCTATCTATCATCTATCTATTTTAATTTATAGCCAAGTTAGTTAGCATATAGTGCAATAATGATTTCAGGAACAGAATCCAGTGATTCAGTCCTTACACATAACACCCAGTGCTCAGCCCGACAACAGTCCTCTTTGATGCCCGTTTAGGCCATCCCCTCCCCCACCCCAGCAACCCTCAGTTCGTTCTCCATATTTAAGAGTCTCTTATGTTTTGTCCCCCTCCTTGTTTTTATATTATTTTTGCTCTGAGTGGGGTTTTCAGAACAGCAATCCACATGAAGTGGATTGATATGATCGACAGTATATAATCTATGGTATAAGATTATCATTCTTCCCATTTTATCATTTTAATTTTTGTAAAGTTTATTTGTGAGAGAGAGAGATACACACAGGATGTGAGCAAAGGAGGGGCAGAGAGAGAGAGGGAGACACAGAATTCAAAACAGGCTCCAGGCTCTGAGCTGTCAGCACAGAGCCCGACATGGGGCTCGAACCCACAAACTGTGAGATGATGACCTGAGCCGAAGTCGGATGCTTAACCGACTGAGCCACCCAGACGCCCCAATCATGCTTCCCACTTTAAAGGCGAGAAAATTGCAAATCATCAGGGACATCCTCTAGAATGCATTTGGCTGGATATAACAGAAAACCCAACTCTAGCTGTTAAAAATGACAGTGGTAACTAAAAGAATAGAGGTAGTAGAGGGATGTCTGGAAAAGCCTGATCCATTAGCTCCATGGTATCACCAAAGGCCTTGTTTCTATCTGTCTATTCATATTTCTTTGTATCATGTCAGCTTCACCTTAGCAGTGACCCCTTATTGCTCTCAGGAAGGTTGCGGGCAGTGGTGACCAAAGCCATGTGCTAATTTCTGTAATCTGCAGAGGCAAAGAGCATACCTCCCAGCCTCCCCACAAGGACTGGGGCACACCGGGCCCTGAACTAATCACGACCCCATTCCTGATTCTACCTGTGCTCTCTGCCCATGTATTTAGTAGGTATTAACTGAGAGCCTTCTCTGTCAGGTGTTTTCCCATGTGGCGGAAATACAGTTGATACAATCAGTGCCACAGTGAATTGGCATACTCTGTACTGTATATATACTTAGTACTATGCACTAAGTCGCATAGATTGGGTAGCTAAGCAGGTAGATACTTATCTAGACAGAAACGTAACAATGGTTATCATTTATGGAGACCGGCACCAAGCATTACACCCAATGTTCTCAACTTGCATTTTAATTCATCTTCAAAATATTTCTGTAAGTATTATTGTTTACATTTTAGCATTAAGGAAAATGGGAGAACAAAGGTGAGTTATTTACTAGGCTCACGCAGTAAGTATGGAAGTATAAATTTGTATTTTTTTTCTTTTTTCTCTGTGTGCACTGCTTCCCATACAAGGAAACAGCCTGCTCCCCTTCAGCCAAACTGTGAGCCATGAGCCAAATGATGTGTCAACGTAGAATAAACTAACCTTTTATTAATTTTATTATGGATATTTAGTTAAAGCATGCAGTGTACTTTGGTTAAATACAAAGTACTCAGAACTCCATGTATTAATAAATTTTCCAAAAGTGAATAGTCCTCTGTGTACATAGATATCATATATGTATTCTTCCTGATATTATTACCTGGTTGATTTTTTAAATGTTTATTTATTTTTTGAGAGAGAGAGAGAGAAAGAGACAGAGTGCAAGTGGGGGAGGGGCAGAGAGAGACACACACACACACACACACACACACACACACACACAGTGTCTGAAGCAGGCTCCAGGTTATGAGCTCTCAGCACAGACACCAACACAAGGCTCGAACTCATGAACCTCAAGATGATGACCTGAGCTGAAGTTGGTCGCTTAACTGGCTGAGCCATCCAGGTGCCCCATTACCTGGATAATTTTAAACTCTTCCTATATATCATTATGATTATCCTCACCCTTTTTGACTCAGAAAATTAATGACTTTTTATTACAGGGAACCTGAAAAGAAACAAAAATTATAAAATGACCAGAAAAAAATGTCCATGGTTCAACAACCCATAAAAAACAACCATGGCCTTAGTTTTTCCCAGGTCTTTTCCCTCTGTATTGTATTTTCACACACAAAGAATAAGATTATATTCTCTATACCATCTTGCACTATGCTATTTCTACTTATTCTTATACCTCACAGTTTCATATGTTATTATAATAACTTTATTAATCTTATTTTCTATATCATAATTCTAGTGTATAAAATAAGCCATAAGTTTATTAGTCATTCTTTCACTGTTGGACATTCAGATTGGATGATTAATAGATCTATGGGAGCTTCTTCCTAGGAAGATATAAAGTACTTTCATTTATTTATTCAATTCCAATTAATTTTTGAAATGGCAAATTATGTTGAGACATGCCTAGATTTTTCACTGTCTACATGTCTAAAGCTGAATTCATCATCTTCTTCCAGGAGGAAAAAAATAAATCCTTGTTTCTATTATATCTCCTCACTTGCAAGGTTAAGGGCTCCCTGTTTTCCAGGTTGGCCTGGCTTAGAAGGCCAAGTCAGCTGACTCCCTGCTCCTTGAAAATTCATATCTAATCAGCTTCCAAGACCGCTCAGCCTTCCCTTCAGAGTAGAGTGACATTGCATTTGGATCTTTCCCCTGATTTTCAGAGTAAATATCCAAAGTCAGGCTCCTTTATCTCATGTTTTCTTTACTTAAGAGCCAGGGATATGACTCAGGTAACTTCATATTTGTATATAGTAGGTTCTTGATGAACATTGGATAACATGAATGCTGAATAAATAAGCGAATAATTCCTTTTACCTTTTATTGATTTTAAACATGAATACTACTTCATTTCACCACTACGGGCTTGTTGAAAACAAGAATCATAAATTAATCATAAAGTTTATTTTATTAATAGGCCTGCTGTGTGCCAGGCACTCTCCTAAGCATTGTGCAGAGGTTCCTTTAAGGCCGTCATGGAGCCATCTGTAAAGATCAACCTTTTGTTTCATGGACAGGATATAGAAAGGTGGCATGACTTGTTCAGGATACAACAGTGCACTGCAAAGGTTGCATTTTTAAGCCGGGAGATTTGCCTAGATGTGGTGTCTGTCATGGACAGCCCTGATAACACATATTTGCTTAAATTATGAAGGACGGAGCCTACAGGGTGAGCCCTAATCATATCACAGTTGTCTGATTTTGTTCCCACTTGAGGGTCAAGCAATGTTTATCAACATTGAAGTTTGGGAAATGAAGAGGTTCAAGGAAAAGAGAAATATATGTGCTAATTTTCTATAAAAAATATTTCCTGGGGAGCCTGGGTGGCTCAGTCAGCTAAACATCTGACTCTTGATTTTGGCTCAGGTCATGATCTCATGATTCATGAGTTCGAGCCCTGCATCGAGCTCTGTGCTGACAGCATGGAGCCTGCTTGGGATTCTCTCTCTCCCTCTCTCTCTGCCCCTCCCCTGTTTGCACTCTCCTTCTACCTCAAAATAAATAAATTTAAAAATATTTCCCAGTGGTATGTTATCATCTTATTTTATCCTCTGTCATTATCCTGAAAGCCCCGGATTCTCGTGGGGGTTTTTGCACGGGTCATAGTAGAATGCATGCCCTCCAGTCTCCAGCGTGGGACTGCAAGGAACAGCCTTGTGGTTGAGAGTCATGGCCATTAGTTTTCAAGACACTAAACCTCAAATCCCAGGGATGAAACTCACTAAACTTGTGGTATTGGGCATGTTGATTAACCTCTTCAAGTCTCAGTTTCTTCATATTTAAAATAATACAGTAAAACCTTGGATTGCAAATAACTTGTTCTGTGGGTGTTCCACAAGATGAGCAAACATTTCTAATAAATTTTAACTTGGTAAACAAGCGATGTCTTGCAATACAAGTAGTTACGTGACACCGAACATCACATGATCACAACTGAGCCAATGGTTCTCTCTCTCTCTCTCCAGGATTGTGGATGATCATCAATGCATGGTCACATTTCGACAAAATCCTCAAAAGGTGGCAAAAGAAGTGTCATTGGGTAGGTTCCTTGTTAAAGTTGCACTAAATGAAATGATTCAATTGAGCCAATAGAGAGCAGTGATTACGTTAGTGATAGAAGTCGTCCTACACAATCACCCTCCTCTCTCATCTCCCTCACACCAGTCTCGAAGGTTTTCAAAAGGAAGTGCAGGTTCATTTGTTTATTTTACTTTATATTTGGTATTTTATTATGGTATTGTAATCATTTTTATATAGATATTTTTGGGTTGTAGAATGAACCATCTGAGTTTCCATTATTTCTTTTGTTTTATTTTTTAACGTTTATTTATTTTTGAGAGACAGAGAGGGACAGAACACAAACAGGCGAGGGGCAGAGAGGGAGAGAAAAGGAGATACAGCATCTGAAGCAGGCTCCAGGCTCTGAGCTGTCAGCACAGAGCACAAGGCAGGGCTCGAACTCATGAACCGTGAGATCATGACCTGAGACGAAGTAGGATGCTTAACCAAATGAGCTAGTCAGGCGCCCCTAAGTTTCTATTATTTCTTATGGAGAAATTCACTTTGACATGCAAGTGCTTCGGATTACAAGCATGTTTCTGAAATGAATTATCCTCATAAGCCAAGGCTTGACTGTAGTTCCTATTCCTCCTTCATGGATCTCGTTTTGAGAACAATTAAAGAAAATATTGGAAAATCACAGGTTTTGTGCCTTGCGTATGCTACACATGATTATTTTTATTGTAATTACCTGATGACTTCCTGTTTATTCAGCAGTTATCCCTGATGGCACACGCTGTCAGCCCTGCATGATGGACACCAGGTATTCATTGCATAATCAAGGAGATAATAACAAAAGGAAAGATTATAAACAGAGGCACATGGAGCTAAAGAGCAGTGGAGAATCACAAGTAATTTGTTACTGCTCATCCCAATGTCATGAACATAGCAACTGACCTTCAACAGTTTTGAATTCAGAGTTATTTTTTTGAGAAAAACATACCATGATATATACTGCAGACATATGTGTTCACACACCCAACATCAAAAACTTCACCACTCCTAATTCAATAAGTGATTGCCCTTGGTACCTCTCTTGCTTTTAAAAATACGTTTTAAAAGACATTAATCACTTTTTGTTGCTTATACTTAGTCAGATAAAAAAGAAGGGAGATTCTTGATAATAAATTATGATGTCTGCTTCATATTGAGCTGTAGGATAGTCTATACCTCTAGCAAACTCCCTTAGGCAAAAAATCCATCAAACTCCGTATAAAATACTATTAAAAATCAGTTTCTCAAATAGATGGCTGGGCTGGCAAGAAAAAAGAGAAATGCTCAAAGTCCAAAGATTAGGAGAAGCTCAAAGCCAGAAAAGTTTGCAGTCAGTAGAGCTGGTATTTACCCTGGCAGCACTTTCCAGCCCCTGGTGGGCTGGTGCCTGGATTTCAAACGCCACAAGTACCTGAGGATAAGAAAACAAAGGCTGAGCCTGTGCATAAACAGGACCCCCAAAAGCTGAAACTCTTAACAGGTGAATTATTAAGAAAAAAACTCCCATAAAGAGAAGATTAAGGATAATCACGTGACCCCTCATCGGCTCTGGGGTGGAAAATAATATCCCTGCATACTTCTTAAACAGCATGCTAAGACTCATGATGGCTTGGGACCAGTCAGTCTGCACAAAATTCATACCAGCCCTGTGGTCTGCAAAGACCTGAAAAAGCTTCAAGTGGCTTCCAAGCCAAGGTCCCATGTCCAAAGAAAAAAGAAATGAACGAGAAATGTTAGCCTTTTACTGTTTAACTCCCAAGGTGAAATACAACTCTTCTGCTCATAGCCTGTTGACCTAAAGTAGTCACTGGGCCCCAAATATCTTCAAGGAAGGCTTGGAAATAATACGGGTGAGAACTGGAATGTTTGGTGACTACTATTTCTGCCTCACCATCTAAAATCTTTGTGTTTCAGGCATAGTGGATACTGACTAATTTTGGACATTCTTTTTTAAAAACCAATATTTTTAGTGTCTATTTATTTTTGAGAGAGAGAGAGAGACAGAGCACAGGCAGGGGAGGAACAGAGAGAAAGGGAGACAGAGAAGCTGAAACAGGCTCCAGGCTCTGAGCTGTCAGCACAGAGCCCGACACGGGGCTCGAACCCATGGCTCGTGAGATCATGACCCAAGCTGATGTCAGACACTTAACCGACTGAGCCACCCAGGTGTCCCGAATTTTGGACTTTCTGAAATTAAATGTAAAAGTGCAAATTTCTAGGATAACCACTAAAAGGAAGGAAACAGCATGTAACTTGAAAATTAGTAGCAGGAAAGAGACAAGGTGAAGAGACGATCTTAAAACCTCAACCAATTCCAAAGAAGGTAAGAAAAGAGAAAGAAACACAGATGGGAGTTAAATCAAGACAGATAGAAATCACAAACAGACATGGTAGAAACGAAACCAAACATATAATTAATATGAAAAATGCAAATGGGCTATGGTCTCTAGTAACTGGTGAAGTCTAGCAAATATTCAAGAAACAGCAAATTCAAAACGCTTCTGGGAAACTGAGAATCTGAGAACTCCCCAACTCATTCAATGAGACTATTGTATCCCTGATACTTGTATTCATTTCCTATTGCTATGTAACAAATTACTAGTCCCAATGGTTCCAAAAAGCATCCATTTATGAGCTCACAGTTCTCTAAGTTGTAGTCTATGCAGGCTCTTCTGTGTTCTATACTCAGGACATCACAAGCCTGAAAGCAAGGTGTTGGCTGGTCTCAGGTCTCACTGGAAGTCTTTGGGAAAAATTCACTTCTGAGATCACTCAGGTTGTTGGTAGAATTCAGTTCTTGCTGGCTGTAGAATGAGGTTTCAACTTCCTTGCTGGCTGTGTCTGGTAGTTTCTCAAATTCTAGAGAACACCTGCATTCCTTTCCACACATTCTCTTCGATCTTCAGCAAGCAATGATGAGCCAAATGCCCCTGGTGCTCCCCATATTCCTGATTTACTCTTCTGCCTTCAGGGAGAGAAAACTCTGCTTTTAAAAGTTTTTGTACAATTAGATTAGGATGACCCAGATATTAATATCAGCTATGACATAAACCATCATCAGAGCAGTGATATCTCATCCTCAGTTTTCAGAGCTTAAGGAATGGGATCTTAGGGCCATTTTTAGAATTTTGTTTACCATGGTACTAAAACCAGAGAATAGCTCAAGAAAGAAACATCACAAGGCAATTGTCCTCATGAACCAAGAGGCTGAAATTCTAAAATATACCAACACTGGATTCAGAAATGCATAAAAAATAGGTAAGTAACAACAGACAAGTTGGATGTATCCAAGGAATACAAAAGCATCTTAACATTTAGAAAATCTATTAACATAATTAACAATATTTTACATTTAAGTAGAAATACAATATTATCAATTTAGAAAATGCATTGTGCATAATAGTAGAAAACCTTAAAGACACACAGATTTCTTTTTTCCTTCTTTTTAATTTAAAAAAAATTTTTTTNGTTGTTTATTTCTGCTCTAACTTTTACTATTTCTCTTCTTCTACTGCGTTTAGGGCGTTCTTGTTACTCTGCTTCTAGTTCCTTTAGGTGAGCTGTGAGATTTTGGACTCGCGCTTTTTCTAATCTCTTGAAATAGGCCTGGAGAGCAATGTACTTTCCTCTTAGGACTGCCTTTGCCGCATCCCATAGATTTTGAATTGTTGTGTTTTCATTTTCATTTGTTTCCATATATTTTTTTAATTCCATCTCTAATTGCCTGATTGGCCCATTCATTCTTTAGAAGGGTATTCTTTAACCTCCATGTTTTTGGAGGTTTTCCAGACTTCTTCCTGTAATTGATTTCAAGTTTCAAAGCATTATGATCTGACAGTGTGCATGGTATGATCTCTATTCTTTTATATTTATTGAGGGCTGCTTTATGTCCCAGTATGAAGACACACAGATTTCTATCAAGCGTGGAGTATATGCTTTGTATCTACAAAGGGTAGTATATTTATGAGATTAAATATATTACATTGGTGAAAACAGGTGAATGTATAACTATACACATTAAAATGTATAAAATTATGAAGTTAAAATTTCAGGGACAAAGGGCACAAAGTATACAATAACTTTTATTTATATAAAGGTCAAATATAGGCAAACCCAACCAATACATTATTTAGAAATAAAAAAGTACAGGGGCGCCTGACTGGCTGGCTCAGTTGGTTGTGTCCAACTTCAACTCAGGTTCAGGTTCGTGAGTTTGAGCCCCACATCTGGCCCCGTGCTGACATCTTGGAGCCTGGAGCCTGCTTTGGATTCTGTGTCTCCATCTCTCTCTCTCCCCTTCCCCTGCTCATGCTGTCTCTCTCTCTCAAAAATAAATAAACATTAAAAACAGTTTTTAAAAAGTATATAATACAACTATTTCAAAAAATAAACCAATAGAATAGTAACATAATCAGTTTATTGTTTAACCCTTAGGGAAAAGAAATGAGATGTAATGGGAAGGGATAAACAGAGGACTTCAGGATAGTGACAATATTTTTAGCCTCTAACAGTGAGAATATGAGTGCTCATTTTATCATTAAAATTTTTTTTAACATTTTATTGATTTTTGAGAGACAGAGTGTGAGAAGGAGAGGGGTAGAGAGAGAGGGAGACACAGAATCTGAAGCAGCTCCAGGCTCCGAGCTGTCAGCACAGAGCCCGACGCCAGGCTCAAACCCAAGAACCGTGAGATCATGACCTGAGCCAAAGTTGGACGCTTAACTGACTGAGCCACCCAAGGCCCCTTATCATTTTTAATTGAGTAATTATAAGATATATTCTTTTGTATATATAATACATCTTATTTTAAAAGACCAGAAATCAGGGCACCTGGGTGGTTCAGTCGGTTAAGCATCTGACTTTGACTCAGGCCTTGGTCTTACTGCTCATGGGTTTGAGCTCCGTGTAGGGCTCTGTGCTGACAACTCAGAGAACCTGGAGTCTGCTTCCAATTCTGTGTCTCCCTCTCTCTCTCTGCCCCTGCCCCTCTCACATTCTGTCTCTGTCTCTCAAAAATAAATAAACATTAAAAAAAATTTTTTTAAAGACCAGAAAGATTGAATTATAAAAATGCTCCCCCAGGGCATCTGGGTGTCTCAGTCAGTTAAGCATCTGACTTTAGCTCAGGTCATGATCTCACGGTTCATGGGTTCAAACCCCATATCGGGCTCTGTGCTGACAGCTAGCTCAGAGCCTGGAACCTGCTTCAGATTCTGTGTCTGCCTCTCTCTCTGACCCTCTCCTACTCATGCTTCCTCTCTCTCTCTCTCTGAAATAAATAAAACATTAAAAAAAATCTAAAAATGGTCCCCAAAATTCTAACTAAATATAAACAATCAAAAAAAATTTTTTAATTGTCCCACATATTGCCTTGCAAAGAAAAGTTTCAGAAACCAGTGAATATTCTCCATATATGCCCTTCCTCCTTAACGTATGGAAAAATCTGGCATCTGAGTTTAAAATGGCAGAGTAGGGGTGCCTGAGTGGCTCAGTCGGTTAAGCATCTGACCTGGCTCAGGTCATGATCTCACTGTCTGTGGGTTTCAGCCCCACATCGGGTTCTGTCTTGGCAGCTGAGAGTCTGGAGCCCGCGTCAGATCCTGTGTCTCTCTCTGCCCCTTCTCTGCTCATGCTCTGTCTCTCTCTGTCTCTCAAAAATAAATAAACTTAAAAAAAAAAATAAGATGGCAGACCAGACAAAGAGAAGAGGCCACGTCATTTGGAAAGAAAATAAAAGACTTTGCCTGAGGAGAATAAAAGCCTTTGCTTATTAAAGTGAAGAACACATAAAATTGAGGACTCAACTGAATAGATCAATTGAATCACCCAATAAATAAGTTGCTGAATACTTGCTACATGTTGACAAAAGCATGAGACCACAGATAGGGTCATAACAAAGCCCCTGCTCTGGAGAATGTCATTCCCGGTTGGAAAGACAGTTACAAAAGTGCATTAAGATAATTGCCATGATAGAAGGACGTCCAAAGTACTATGGGTGTATAAAGAAGGAAGCATGTCTGGATGGACCAAACCTACACTCATACTGAAGGTAACATTTGATCTAAGGTTTTCTGATAACTTCGGATTTACTAGGAAGATAGAGGTTCTCTAGGCCAAGTAGAGGAGGTAGCCTTCTATAGATGGACAGAAGATGCTTCTAAGAGAGGAACATGCCCCATAAATCCCAGCAATCTTAGTGTGGTGGTGAGGTTAGGGTGATGGGATATGAAACTGGAGAGAGAGACAGACCCAAAATTCCAGACAGTCTCGTCGGGATTAGGAGCTTTTTAGTTTTTAATCTATGCAGGGTCATGGTCACATTTGTGTTTTACTAAATTCACCTTGGCTGTGGTGTAGCATATAGACTGAACTGCACCAGACCATATAAAAGAAACCACTAAGAGTCTATGGAAAACGTTCAAATCAGAGATGGTAAACATGTAAAAGGAAGGGTACTAGGGATGAAGTAGACACGGAAGTTCAAGGAATATTTGGAATCTTTATCCTGTATGATGAAATAATTGATAGAATGTAAAAGTATGAAAGAACCTAGGCTTTCAGGTGTACCTCCCCAGATATAAGAAGATCCAAATGGGGTACTTCTTTTTAAGAATAGGTTTTGGAGAGAGAGGCAAGGGGTAGTAAGATTCAGAGAGGTTTTGTTTTGTTTTGTTTTAATGGTTAGAATGAAACCGTGTAGTCATAAAATCACGAAAATTTTAACTATGTTAATATAACTTCTGTGTGCTGGCTTCAGTGAGCTGTGAGAGCAGAATTTATTCAACCAATCAACTTAAGAACCATGGCCACGTACTAACCCCAGAACCTGTGAATATATAGCTTTACACGCTAAAAGGGACTTTGGAGATGTACTCGAGGATCATAGGATGGAGAATTTATCTTGGATTATCTGGGGGACCTCAAGGTAATTATCAAGTGCCCTTACAATAGGAAGGCAAAAGCATCAGAATAAATACAGAAGATGCAAAGACAGAAGCAGAAGTCAGAGAGGAGAGAAAATGCAACACAGCTAACTATAAAAATAGAAGGAGGGACCATGAGCCAAGGAATGTAGGTGGCCTCTAGAAGCCGGAAAAGGAAAAGGAACAGATTACCTCCTCTCCGAAAGAAACACTGCTCTGCTGACACCTTGATATTAGCCCAGTGGGATCCACTTTGGACTTCTGACTTGCAGAACTGTAAGATTATAAATCTGTGTTGTTTTAAAACCGTTGTTTGTGGTCATTTGCTGTGGAAGCAATAAGAAAGTAATACACCAAAGAACGATTATCTACTGAACATATGTTAAGTACTGGGCATTATACTGGGACTTCTTACCCTAGTTAAGCTTCAGTAACTGACACCAACAAACCCTCTTGACACACAAAACTTTAAAACTGCACAAGGTAAACACCATAATTACCCACCTTCTGATTAAAGGCGACTCCTGCAGCATAGCACAGAGAAATGTAATCCAAGCAGAGGCCATGGTCTGGGAGGCAGAGATTAGAGTGAAAGAGTACTTAATCTGCTGGTATGTGTAAGGTGAAGCATGAGAGTAAGGAAGTTATTCAATGATCGGCCCCAGAATTCAGTATGGGGATTCCCTAAAAATCTGTATGAAGGCTGGATTGTACATACCCAGAACAAGACCATGTGAACTTAGTGGAGATCAGCTGCTACATATGGAAAGCAGAACAGAGATACCAGAGGTCAGGCAGTGCCAGAGGAAGAGCTTTGAGGGTGTTCCCACCTTTATAAGTGGAAAGACCAAGGAGTGCCTGGGGGCTTAGTCGGTTAAGCATCCAACCTCAGATCAGGTCATGATCTCACGGTTCATGAGTTTGAGCCCCACATTGGGCTCTGTGCTGACAGTTTGGGGCCTGGAGCCTGCTTTGGATTCTGTGTCTCATTCTATCCCTCCCTGTCCCTCTCCCACTTGTGCTCTGTCTCTCTCTGTCTCACAAGAATAAATAAAAGTTAAAAAAAAAAATTTTTAACGTGGAGAGACCATGTCAACTGCAGAGGACCCTAAGAGTAAGGATAGTGACATAAAGTTAAACCTGCTATAGACTCACTATTAAAAAACCTAAAACAAAAAAGAAAAGAAAAGAAAAGAAAAAACAACCTTAAACAAAGTCCCAAAAGTATGTTTAAGTAAGACAGAATTAGAAGGTTGAGTCCTGTCCAGCTAAATGGGGTTGGAAATACCTTGTTTTTACCACAGATATTTACTAACAAAGTGTAAAAACAAGAGTATATAAGTTCAAGATGATTATCCAATCATTGAACTTCCTTCTGAAACAAGAATCAACATTTCAGGAAAGAATAATAGAATGCACAGTTTTTACAACCTATTATTCATACTATCCATTAGGAATCAAAAATCACTAGGCACACAATGAAACAAAAAAATGTGATTCACAATTGAGGGGAGAAAAAGCAACCTATAGGAACCAAATGCAAGATGGCTCAAATGTTGAACTTAACATATACAAGCAGTGATTATAAATATGTTTAATGAATTAAATAAAAATGTGCTCAGAGAATGAAAGAAAGAACTTATGAAAGAGTATATAAGAAACCTCAGAAGAAATATGGGAACTTAAAAAAGAATAAAATGGAAGTACTAAAAATAAAAAAATACAAGAATTGAAACAAAGAAATAGTTAAACATCCATCAGTATACTGATAAGCAGAGGTAAGGGTCAGCTAATTTGAAGATTGATGAAAATAAATTATCTAACTTGAAGAATGGGGGAGTGGGAAATGAATGAAACGAGAAGATCCTCAAGGACCTGGGGAATAATAAATCATCTAACATATGTGTAATTGGAGTATCAAAAGGACAAAGTATAAAATTGAGGAAGAAAGCACATTTAAAGAAATAATGACTAAAACCTTCCTAAATTTGATGAAAACAAAAAACAAAAGGAAACAGACAAGCAAAATAACACTGCTGCAGAAATTCAATAATCTCAATAAATTCCAATGAGGATAAACATAAAAGAAAGAAATTATGCACATTGTCATCACCCTTTGCAAAACGAAGAGTATGACGATAATCAAACAAAGGAGAGTGGTAAATGGAACTATCTGTTTTAATGTTACATATTTGGAAAATTCAAAGTGTGCATCAAGAAGTTGGAAGTGGAAACTGTCAAATATCAAGTGTAGAGGACAGAGAAATACAATATGGAATGTAAGTAGAGTAAGTTTAAGGATACACCTTGCTGGACTCAGAACAATCACTGTAAAACAAATAACTACCTAAAAATGAAAGAAAGAAAGAAATAGCTAAAAGCCAATAAAGGAAATAAAATGTAACACTAAAGAATATTTGATTAATCCAAAAGAAGACAGAAAGGAAACAACAGAGGAAGCAGAAGCAGAGAGCCAAATGGAAAGCAATGGCAAGATGACAGACTAAAACCCAATGGTAATGATGGTAACATTAAATGTAAATGGCCCATAAACCCTGAGGCATACTGCAAGGATTCAAACCTAATGTGGGTATTATCCTACTTCAAGCAAGTCTAACAGCCTGTCAACAGATCATGGGGAAGTGGAATCTGGCAATTGCAGGAACAGTTTTGAACTTATTGACACATTTGTTCATTTATTTACTCAGTCAGCATCATGAGCCCTGGTATGTAAAGTGCCCTTTGTTCTTCTGTGAAAAATAATATTAATTATACGTTTTTATTATCAATCTCTAATTGCTTAATTCCTAATCTCTGGATTTCACCAAACTTTTAAAGGCAAAATACAGCATGATGACTCTGTTTTACACTAGAAATTTGCTAAGAGCAGATTTCAGATGTTCTCACCAGATACACAAACAAAGGGTAACTATGTGAGGAGGTTGGTAATCGGCTTTCACTAAGTATACGTATATCAAAACATCATGTAGTTCACCTTAAGCATTCACCTTTTAGTAAGAATTAATAAATATTGTGGTCATCATTTCTAGTGTATATGTATATCAGATCATCACACTGTATAAAATATCACCTGTTACAACCAGAATATATATAATATCTATTTGTCAGTAAAACACACATACACATGCAGAAAGCTCATGAGAGATGATTTTCCATCTGTCTCTGAGTTTCAACCTGGATGTATTTTTATATATCTCTACAAAAGGATAATGTAGTACATAGCAGTCTGGAGGTACTCCACAATTACCTACTAGAGCACTGTGAAGAGAGCTCTCATGATCTACCCTCCTCTTTCAGCCCAACCACTATCAGTAAGGAAACAGAATCCCCTCCGTCTGGATGTCTGGACCTCTAGGAAGCCTGGAGAGGGAACATTCATGGGTACCAAAGCTCGTCTTCAACTTGGCATTGATAACTGAGAAATTCCCCTGCAAACACTTTTAATTTAGTGCTTTTTAAATATATTTATGTCTTTGGCCTTGTTTAACATTTTTCACTGAGTTCCCTTTTCCTTTCAAGAGGTGGAAGCCAAAAAAAACAGAAATGAGTTACGGGAGCCTCAGCAAGAAGTCTCCTGAGACACCACCGTCTCCTGGAAAATTCTCCTCCAGAGTTTACGAGACAAATATAAATATATGCTGGACGAAGTTTTCAGTGACCTTTAAACTGTTTGCATTTCAGGAAGATTCCAAGAAGAGTTTCTGTCTCTGGCAGGCCCTTGGGTTTCTGGGCTTAAATTAAAAAAATCTAAACCAGATCACACTTCAGGGGAAGTGTCCCAGAAACAACATCACTGTGGGATCTGGGCATCAAAGGCCCCACTGGATTTTGGGAAATGTGTTCAGTGCTTTTTCCATGTGGTTCGTTTAATCCCGACAGCTTTAGGGGGAAGGCACTTTTATTCTCATCATACAGAGGAGGAAATGAAACCTCAGATTACATAGTTCCAGGTTACATATTCTATGAGAATCTCATCCCTGTGGGTAAAAAGGACTTGTGGGTAAAGACCTATTTTGTAGGATTGTTAAAGATTTAGCACTGAGGTAAAAAAACAAAGTGGGTACTCAATAAGTGAGAAATATTATTATATGTGGGTAAGCCAAGATCCAAATCCAAATTCTATTGGTCCAAAGGGCGGGTGATTTCCATTCACCATGCAAGCTCCTCCGGGATTGGGCCACTCAGGTTTCCACAGCCATAGGCACAAGAGACTTCTTTTCTAGACCTCAGTGGGAACATCCATCATCCTCTGTACCCCTAGCTGAAAAGCAAGCTATAAGAAGGGTGGGTGGAGACTCTTCTTTTATGGGACTTTGCTGTCATTCACTCTGTGACAAGCTAGAAGTGACAAAAATAGCCAATATGAGGAATCAGCCAAGAGTGTAGAGTCATACACAGCCCTTGTGATATGTTATCAGGAACATTGGCCTCCTGCTTCTAGACACTTCTGAATGGAAAATGGCTGCAATGAATATGTTTCTTCAGTCTTCATTCTGCAAGGCCCATGGTGGGTTGCCCATCAATATTTCCCCGGGGTCCTTGAGACTGAGATGGTGAGGTCCATTTTTCCATAAAAACTCCTCCTTCTACTGGGAAAATCCACTGCAGGTGAGTTTCTGCTGTGTCTATTGTCTTCAGGGACTATTTGTATTTCTGATCCTCCAGACGAAGAGACTCCTAAGCCTCTGAACCACTCATATATGGGTACTTTCTTTGTACTTGATAATTTGGATATTGGGGAAAGAAAGAAAAGAGAATGAGTGGGCAATCTATGAGCTGCATCAGCACTAGAAGAAAGAGAGAACTGTGTTCATACCTGCAACATGACAGACTAGTGTTCGGTCAGATTAAATGGAAAAACAAACCCTTGGATGTAGCAAAATTCCCCAGCTTGGAGAATGTGTTACTTTATATTCTATGCCTTTTTTTCCCTCCTCTTTTTAAAATATTGGGTGATCCCTTTTGAAAATATAGTTTTAAAGATAGAGGAGGTGAGAGTATCAGGAAAATAATTACCTGTAATCCCTCAACTCAGAGAGAAACTGAGGACCATTAATATTTTGGATTATTTCGTCCTAATATTTTTCTAATCATGTCTCTCTTTGTGTACTTGAGATCACAGTGTGTGTGTGTGTGTGTGTGTGTGTGTGTGTGTGTATCACTCAGTGTCCTGCTTTCCTCATCCAGCATAAACTATTAATATTTTCCCTTATCATCAAACATGAGCAAAGACTGAGGAAATTGAACTCATTGGAAGAGACTAAGGAAAAATAACAGCTTTATCCAAACTGAGATTCTGGATAGGATCCTGGAACAGAAAAGTTTTGTTCATGGAAAATCAAGTGAAATTCAATTAACCTCTAGTGTAGCAACATTAACTTCCTGGACTTGAGCATTGTTAATTGCACTGTGATTATTTAAGGTGGCAACAGTTAGGAGACATGGGTTGACGAGACTGCAGGAACTCTGTGTTATGGCTGCAACTTTTCTGTAAGAGTAAAATTAGCTCAAAATGAAAATGCCTTGGGGCGCTTGGGTGGCTCAGTCCGTTGAGCATCTGACTCTTGGTTTCCACACAAGTTGTGATCTTAGGGTCGTGGGATCAAGCCCCGGGTCATGCTCTGTGCTGAGCTTGAAGTCCGCTTGGGATTTTCTCTCTCCCTCTGTTTCCTTTTCCCCGCTCACACATTCTCTCTCTTTCTCTCTCTCTCTAATGAATTAAAAAAGGGACACCTGTGGGGCTCACTTGGTTAAGCATCTGACTCTTGATTTTGGCTCAGGTCATGATCTCACAGATTGTGAGTTCGAGCCCCGCGTTGGGCTCTGCACTGACAGCATGGAGCCTGCTTGGCATTTTCTCTCTCCCTCACTCTTGCTTGTGCTCTCTTTCTCTCTCAAAATATAAAATTAAGTGTCATAAGAATGTCTCATTCTTGGGGCGCCTGGGTAGCTCAGTCGGTTAATCGTCCGACCTTGGCTCAGGTCATGATCTCACGGTTCATGGGTTCAAGCCCCACATCGGGCTCTGTGCTGACAGCTAGCTCAGAGCCTGGAGCCTGTTTCAGATTCTGTATCTCCCTCTCTCTCTCTCTGACCCTTCCCTACTCATGCTCTCTCAATCTCTCTCTCTCTCTCTCTCTCTCTCAGAATTAAGTAAAACCATTAAAAGAAAATAAAGTCTTAAAAGAATATCTCATTCTTACATATAAGAATGTCTATATGAAGCAGCATATTTACTATGGATGCACTTTGCATCTACTTTTTCAGGCATTGCCTCACACCTGCAGTGAGTACCATTCTTTAAACTCTTCCTTGACTTTGGGAACTCTGTCCAGATAAAGCCTCAGAATGAAATTACTAGGCCAAAGATTTTGACTATATTTAGACTTTTTGATACATATTATCAAAAGTCTTTCAAAGAATGTTTTAACAACATCCTGACTGGCAATGTATGAGTATACCTTTTATAACTAGAAAATAATTCTTTATTAACTGGACAGGTGAAAATCTGGTAGATTTTTTTAGATTGCATTTCTGTATACAGAATTCAAGGCTATGGTTTCTGATATTTGCCATTTAGGGGATTTCTTACTGATTTGAACAGATGTCTGTAAGTCACGTCTGACAATGCTTTGTCTACATTATGTTACAAATTTGATTGGCTCAGAAAAGTTTGAGAGAAGATATATTAATTGCATCAAAGTACATACCTTAATAGAAATAAGCCTTCAAATATTTCTAAGTAATATTAGTTTTAAGATCTGCATGAATGAATTAGCATGACTTTTTGGTAATTATTAAAATTCTTAAAGCAGTTTATTCTCCTTAGTATGTAAAGAAACCCATCTACAAAGGCTAGGTACGTATAATTAAATTCATATGACCTCTGGAAAAGACAAAACTGCTGAGATTATAAAAAGGTCGGTGCTTTCGGAGGTTTGGGTAGAGAGGAGGGTTGAATAAATGAAGCAAAGGGGTGTTTCAGGTCAGTAAGACTACTCTATATGATACTGTAATGGTGGATATATGACACCATGCATTGTCCATACCCATAGAAATTTACAGCACCAAGAATAAACCTCAATTTATGTAAACTAAAAAAAATCATATAGGAGGTTGGCTTAGCAACCTTAGTTCTGGCATAAAATTCAAGACTGTCAAAAAATAATCTAATTGTATTTCAAATGCATGAAATAACCTCACTGAAGGGTGTGTGGGGGGGTGGGGAGGAGGTGCTACCCTAATTAAATTTGGAAATGAGTGGAAACCGTAAAAATGAAGATGAAAGTTTCTGCACCTAAGAATTGTGTTGCCGTTGATAAAATTATTCCCCATTAGAATCCAGGTTGACATTTCTGGTACCGCCATCCGTGTGTCCCAGAATTGAACAATTAAGTAATTGGATGGTGGATGGTGAGAGTCTGAAAATAAGAAAGGATAGAATGATCCATGTGGCAATGGATTGGAGTGGGAGACATCAGTGTGAATTCGTGTTTAGCTGAGTATAGTTACCAACAGTGAAATGCAGAAATATTTATAGACACATTTATATAAGCATGTTAGTATATACACATATAATTTTCTTTACTCTGTGAGTTGAGAGAGCCCAGAAGCAATGACACCCCAGCTGAACAAGCACAGGGCTCAGGTTTTGGATTTTTATGCCGTTCTTAAAAATAACCAGGGCTTCCTGGAGAAATGGCTGATCTAGGGTTGTAGCAGGGTGAGTTTGGAGCACTTTGTAATGGCAGAAAGTAAGGAAGTTACACACACACACACACACACACACACACACACAGTGATGGTGTATGTGAAAGAGACACAGGAATCCAATTAAAGAGCTGCCAATGGCCAAAGCTTGAACAATTTGACAACAAAATGAATAAAGTAGTATGGGATTGTAAGCAAAGTACAAAAGAGATGTCAAGATCTTCACGCCAAGATAAAAAAATGGGTGAATAAGTAAATTAATGATGAAGAGAATAGACAGATTTGTCTCCAGTATTTATGGGTGAGTACATTATATTATCAATGAATAGTATCATCCTATATTTTTGAATGAATATGTGAATAAACACCCCAAAAGGATCATTATTCTGCCTTTGTCAAAATTGTCCATGCTATAACAACTATGCCAGAATATGAAAGCTTCAATTTTCAAAATCCAATGGCAACCCTCTTATGGGTTCTGGAAATACAAATACTAAACTAACTTGGAGTTTAAAGTCCTCCAAGTACTCTCCTTGCTGCAATGATGCCAAACATTCTCAGTTTCTAGATGGTGTCAGGCTTATTTTAATGGCAGCTTCATCTCAAGTTTGTTCTAGAACATCCATAATTAATAATAATAATTATTATAATAAGTGTCCCTATCTCTGAACTCACTTCAGGAATAAACAAATCCACTCTGCAGAAATGTTCCTGTTTGATAATACCCTGAGCCTTCGGGCTTATCCCAGCCACAATAAGTCCCACATGTTTGGGGGAGATGTGTCATTCACCATGGCATTTGCCCTTAGAAAACGTGTGTGTGTGTGTGTGTGTGTGTGTGTGTGTGTTTCTCAAGCCAAAGACAGTGGAGAGTGCGATAGAGAATGTGCTGGGTGAGGGAAGGAGCCTGATGCCCGAGATGGGCTGGTCTCCTGTGGAAACTCCCAGCCTGGGGTTGTCTGTCGTTTCTCTCCTTGATCTCAATAAAAGGGCATCCATTTTACTCCAAGCACCAGGGCTGAGGCTGCACAAAACCTGAGTCCTTTGTCTAACTGAAAAGCCACTTCTCTCGCATTAAGTGTGTAATTATGCACCCTGACAGTGTCTCACATCCATGTGACAAACTTGCATGTCAGTTTCGTCAATAAGCCTTGATCCCCTGTCCCCTGTCCCTTTCCTTCATACTCCCCACCCCTCCCTCAGAATCGAGATGCATAGAATGTTGGCCATATCTTAGAGATGGAGGAAACGGAAGCTGACGGAAGGTAACTGACACCCGGGGGTTAGACAAATACCAAGAAGAGAAGCACCTGTGCAAATAGACTGTGAGCTGATTGCTTTGTGTTTAGGGACGCAACTCAAGTTCCCTAGCACGTGCCCTATTCATAGCACATCATTCGATGTAAGCCTGGCTCTTGCACAGGAATGTCTGGGTCTCTGTTTGGAAGAATCTCCTTCTAGCCCTCTCCCTCAATACCCCCCACTCTCCTCTGGCTCTGTGGGTTCCTGCCTCAGTGTGCATCACAGTCTGCCTTGCAGGAATCTCTTGGAGGGTGCCCCTGTCCCCGGAAACTTGCAAGCACCATGAAGGGCACTGCCCGAGTTTGACCCTCCCCTGAACCTGTGCCTGCTGCCTACCCCCACTCCCACCAGCGCTAGCACTGATCCTGGGATGGAATGAGGTCCAATAGAGACTGCAGAATGGGACTGCATATGTGGAGCACTTTAGCGATGGGAAAGAGTCAGAGCTGGAAGGGAACCAACGTGCATCGATCCCCATTGCAAGCTGGGCTGTGTCCTCAGTCCTTTATAGCTATTCTCCCATTCATTTTGGCCTTAACTATCATCACCCCCACCTTAAAGATGAAGGAAATAACACAGAGAGATTAAGTCACTTGCCCAGGGTCATCTAAGCAGTAAGTGGCATCACCAGGATTTGAACCCAAACTGGACAATTCAGTAATTACTGCTCTCTGTACTCAAAGACAACCCGGAGGGAATTGGAAGTGTTATAAGAAATTTAGTTTCTCAAGGATCAAGGAATAACCTTGTTAATATTCATCACATGAATATTTCTCATCACCTGAGGAAGAAATGGGTCAAGACATTTTCTGCGTGTATTTCATACATTCAGGGGACATCGGCATCTATTGTCATCGGCTACACATATTTTTTTTTCAAACTGCGAACAGCTGAATATTTTCCACTTGAGTATAAATGGATGTCTAAATTGCAAAGGTGCCTAGAGCTCAGACTTCCTCAGCTTTCAGTTTAGGTATCCACCCTGCATTGCACAACCCTCAAATGGGATATGATGCAATTTTTTAAAACAGACTTTGCAAAACAAGTATTGAGTAACTCGAATCTCTCTTTATCCTTGTATGTGCTTAGCAACCTTGCAGGTCTGTCTGACAGAGAAGAATTTGCCCTTGGACAGCAGTTCAGCAAGATACTCAAAGGCTCGGAAAAGCACGAGGCTTTGCCGTGTTGCAATCAGTTGGCCTGGCTGAGATTAACCCAGGAGGAAGTGCTCCAGCTCCATGATGCCCCTCCTCCCTCTGTGAGTGTAGCCAGACTTAGAGAGAAGCCAAATGCATCTGACAGGTCTCTGTTTATATTGTAGACTGTGGGCCCTGCAGCAGAGGCTGAAAACTTTCTAATACTTTTTTTTTTTCTGTTGAAAAACTGATATGATATTACAGAGAGCTTTGAAAAAAACGAATCACACATCATTTTATCACCCCAACAAAAGTATTTTCATCTGACATGTTCCCTTCCAGACTTTATTTAAAAATTTTTTTTTACTGTATTTATTTTTGAGAGAGAGACAGAGTGTGAGCGGGGGAGGGGCAGAGAGAGAGGGAGACACAGAATCCAAAGCAGGCTCCAGGCACTGAGCTGTCAGCGCAGAGCCCGATGGGGCTTGAACTTGTGAACCGTGAGATCATGACCTGAGCCAACATCAGACGCTCAACTGACTGAGCCACCCAGGGGCTCCTTATTCCAGACTTTCTTATCATTCATTTCTATTTTAAGCCATGGGAGAAAATTAAAGACGCATACCACCTACTGAGGTAGAAGCTAGACCCAGTGATTTATATTTATAATCAAATTTATCCCTCACGAATATTCTCCAAGGTCTGTTGGAAGAGTTTCTCCCATTTTACAGATAAGAATATAAATTAAGGAAATTTCAGCGCCTGACTGAAGATCCCAGAGCAAGCCATGGCTCTGGTATTAGAACCTAGTTCTTTTTTTTTAATTTTTTAAAAATGTTTTTATTTATTTCTGAGAGAGAGAGAGAGAGAAAGACAGTGTGAGCAGGGGAGGGTCAGAGAGAGAGTGAGATACAGAATCCGAAACAGGCTCCAGGCTATGATCTAGCTGTCAGCATGAGCGCAACGCCGGGCTCAAACCCACCAACCATGAAAGCATGGCCTGAGCCGAAGCTCACCCGACCGAGCCACCCAGGCGCCCCTCAAGCCCAGTCGTGTGTGACTACAAAACCAATGATGTATTGTACATCTCTGCCCATCAAATTTACATTTTTCTCATTTACCATTATATTTAAGTACGTTATTTTGCTGTATGTGTCTAAATTAATATTTTAATATACGTAATTTAAATATTAATAGATTATCTACTCTAGAACATTAAGTTCTGCAGCAGATATAAATATTAGGCTACAAACATTTTAAGGTAAAAAAAAAATGTAGCTTTATTTTCCAAAAACAGAATTGAATGTCTATTTTAAGCCTCCATTTTGCTAGGTGGCAAGACCTCTAAAAAAAATTTTTTTTAATTTAAATTTATTTATTTTTGAGAAACAGAGCATGAGCAGGAGAGGGACAGAGAGAGAGAAATACACAGACTCTAAAGCAGGCTCCAGGCTCCAGGCTCCA